>NC_084936.1:22407500-23007500 GCF_958298935.1 Phragmites australis | reverse complement strand
TTGTTTCAGCTTCGGATTATAAAAGCTGAAAGCCAGAATCCAAAATTGAAACAAACAGGGCCTAAGGGCCTGTTTGTTTCAGCTAGAGATTCTGAAAAGCAGCTTATAAAAGTTGGATTGTGAAAAGCTGGATTGTGAAAAGCTGGATTATGAAAAGCTTTTAGACTGTAGATTCTAAAAAAATTTAATGAACAGTTTAGTAAAATGAACTTTCACAATCTATCAAAAGCTGAGAAAAACCAGCTTCTCAGATTCTCACAATCCAACCAACAGATTTTAAAAAGCTATAACCAAAAGCTGTCTGTTTGTTTCAGCTTCGAATTATAAAAGCTGAAAGCCAGAATCCGAAGCTGAAACAAATAAGGCCTAAGATAACCCAAAAGCTCTGCTGACTGCTGGGCAAGTAGCTAGTCCTGTGGCATGGCTACGCTACGTGGCGCCGGCGCTCCGTGACAAGCGGGCCAACTCGATCGACCACGTCTTTCCATGGGCGATCTGCTGCGCGCAACCAAGCGAGTACCAAACCACGCCTCCAGAAAACATTACTTATTTTTCTGGACTAAGAGGCCATATTTGTTTTTGCTTTAGACTATCACGATCTAGATTTTGGATTCTATAGAGAAGCTTGTTCTCACCAAATTGCAAATTATAGGATTTCTTAGTATAATTTAGTTTATATATTGTGAAAATCAGCTTTTTAAAATGTGATCTTTGTTTTTTCTTTTACTTTTGAGACTAGAATTTGTACTCAAAATAAAAAACAAACGGTGCCAAAGTTCGATTGGCTGCATCCCATGTCTCTCGCCACCACACGTGATGCTCATGGAATTTTTTTAATAATATTATTTTACTGAAAAATTACAAAAATAATAGTTAAATTAAAAAATTACAAGAATAGGTACATGTTACCGATAAAGGATCTATTGGTATTTCGTATAGTAATAGCCTACGTGACAATGTGCTCGGGGGCTTGTCGGCATTCCGAAAGACGACAGGTTGTGGGCCCATCTAAAGAGTGGTGCCACATAGGCAGTTCGTGTAGAGTAGCAGCATATCGGCATTCGAAATGCCGACATGCGAGCTTGTCGGCACGCGAAATGCCAACGCGCCTGTCGGCATTCCGAGTGCCGACAAACCTTTATCTATTCCACGACTGCCGATTCCTCTCCCACGCGCGACCGAAAGAGCGGGCGACAAGCAGCGACGGCGACGAGCGGGGCGCCGTGTGGCGGGAGGCAGCATGGCGGTATGAGGCAGGCGGGAGGCGGCAGCGTCCGGCGAGAGCGGCGGCAATTAGCGGGCGGGCGGCTTCGGTCGGTGTGCAGCGGTGTTGGTAAGTGTTTTTTTTAATTAGTTAGAATTAGTTACAAATTTAGAGTAGTTAGGAAGTAGTTGTAGTTAGAAGAATTAGGAGTAGTTAGAAAATTAAAAAAAAAATAGTAGTAGTTAGAAAAGTTGTAGGTGATTTAAGAAAAATAGTTGAAATTAGGAATACTTAAAAAATAGTATGAAAATGGGTAGAGATTATTAGAGAAATATCTATTATAGTATATAATTTAAAAAATAAGGATATAAAATTTAGAGTAGAGTGGAGTAGATATGGTCTAGAATTAGCTATAGCTAGAAAATATAGTATAGATAGTTAGGAAATGTGGAATAGTTTATTTTTTTAAATTTCGGTAATGTAGAATTAAAATAGGTTATTTAATAGCATCTTGAAAATTGGATATTATTAGATGTATATAATTTTAGTCGATGAAGGAATTGCATATTTGAATTGTTGTGGATTTTCAATAGTTAGACAATATAGGCTAGTTTGAAGTTGAATTGTTATGAATATGTAGTACAAATATTTAATAGTTGTAGGATATTTAGAATAGAAATGCAGTAATTGTTTTTGATAGCAATACATTTAAAATGGTATAGTGTGAATAGAAAGAGTAGATTAGCGGTGATATTTGATAGTTATGTAGAATACAAGTAATGAGATTAAATAGATTTTGTGATCGTAACTGTTGTATATTGGTTACAATTATTTAATCTGACTTAGTATAGTATAGTTGTTGAATAAGGTATGTCGACCGTAGTAGGGTTCAGGGTTTTTATGGCCTTGGATATGTCATGTATTATGAGAGTGGGGTGGATCTGAGTAACTTTCAGTATGTAGACACATATTTGTATAGTTTGGGAGAGATTCGACAGCCCCAAGTGTTAGGATAGTTGTATAATCTGCTGCAACTTAGTCCGGCACATCAGCAGTTGACAATGAATATTCTGATTCCTAGACGTCGAGGAACCGGCTGATAGTGGGAGCTCTTGGAGGTTACATGTTCGAAGCAATATCAGCAATTTGTGTCACTGGGGTTGAGACATGGTTTTTCTCACTGCATCCTTGTAGAAGAGAGCAATGTTCGACAGAAGGTGGACCTATCATCATAGAAGCTGTTAGTGAAAATATTATCCCTGAGGAGGTGCAGGAGAGTGTAGTTCTGGAGGTAACCTGCAGACTAGTGCAACGGTTGAGATACAGACTTCAAGAGAAGAAGTTAACAATGGGGAAGAAAATTAGGCCACGATGCGTGCTGATTAGGGAGAGCGGGACAAGGCACTAGTGGATCAGATGGAGGCAGATAACAATGAGTTCCGCACATTTGTGAACTCTGGTACAGGAATTCTAGAAGAATGGACGAATTTTGCATTGGACAAGTTGAAGGTGAACGATGGACATGAATCGGCATGGGAGTATGATTCCATTGTGGTGATCAAAGGCCAAATGTTTCATGACAAGGTTCTTCTGTAGCATGCAGTAAAGAGATAGTGTTTCTCGGAGAAGAGGGAGTTTAAGGTGGCAATATCTAATCTCGGACATACGATGTCAAATATTTAGCTAAAGGTTGCACTTGGTAAGTTTATGGATTCTTGTCAAGGTGTGACATAGTATGGGTAGCATCTATTGTTAAGCCGCATACTTGCAACTTGAGCCGACATCTGCACGCGCGCAGGAATATGAGCGTTGATTATGTTGCAAATGTGATGTACCCAGAGATTGTGAAGAAGACTAGTATGTCTTCGTTTGGAGTTATGCATACTATCAGCACTAGGTTTGGGTACGAGATTTCATATGACATGGCATGGAGAGCAAAATAGAAGGTGTTAGAGAAGAGGTTTGGTGCATATAAGAACTCATACCACAACTTACCTTACCTGCTAGAGGTTATTCAGGGGAGGAACCCGGGCACCTGTATTGCTTTTCATGATTTTGTCAATCAGGATGGAGATCGAGTTCTTCAACGGGCGTTCTGGTCGTTCGGCTGTATGATCGAGGCATTCCGATATTGCCAGCCAGTGATGTGTGTGGACAAGACATTCCTCACAGGCAAATACAGGGGGCAAATACTCACAGCTATCAACGTAGATGGTGAGAACTAGGTTGTACCTTTGGCCTTTGCATTCGTCGAACGCGAATCTACGGATAGTTGGTTGTGGTTCTTGTAATGGGTTAAGAGAGGTGTTGTTGGTAATAGACCTAATATGTGTGTACTCCACGATCGTCATGCAGGCTTGTTAAATGCTATTAACACATTATAGAGTGGTGCGGGCGGGGTATTACCGTGGTCAGATTTGCATAGCTGTTGGTGCATGCGGTATCTCAGAGCAAACTTCTACAAACAATTCAGGAGTGAGGTTGATGGATCTTTTTAAGAAGCTGTGCAAACAGAACCAAAGGAGGAAGTTTGAAGTATTGTGGGAAGAGCTAGATAAACTAATTGGTAAGCATATGGACGGAGTATTGAAGAAGCCAGTTGTACTAAGGGAGGAGGAGCCTGAGGGCCTAGAGCCTTTACCACATGAGCTATAGAGTGTGACCAGGAGAAGGAAGGGTGGAAGGAGGGTTAAGTGTTTCTCCGATTGGATTAGACACGAAACACTAGAGAAATTGGCACTCATTGCGGATACTGATGGTTCACGTTTTGGAATTATGACAACTAACCTCGCTGAAGTTTACAATTGGGTGATGAAAGAGAATAGGTCATTGCCATTGGTGGCAATTGTGGAGAGAGTCACTCGTGGAATGCAGTGGTATCTCCGAGAGCGTTATAGTAAGGCCGCACTACATATGGGCAACCCACAAATAGTGTACACGGAGAAGATAACATCTTACATGACGAGAAGAGCAGGAAGGGCTAGTCCCACATAGTTCATAATGTTGGTAACCGTCAGCACGTCTTTGAGGTGACGTTGTGTGACAAGGGCAGACTGGGAATCGAAAGGCAGGACATTACAATGGAATGCAGGTTATGGCCAATGGACAACAAGTGCAAGTGCATATGCAACAAGCCATCACTGATGCATTTGCCTTGCTCTCATGTGCTAGCATGTTGCACGAAGGGTAGCATAGAGTCGGAGTATTTTGTGTCACCGTACTATCGCAAGGAAGCAGTAGAAATGACTTGGTTCGGCGAGTTGCTTGGGTGGCGGGTGGTGAAGGACTTCACGAAGCCACCTGAAAATGGTCCGTATTGGATTCCAGATCCAAACAGCAAGGTCGACACAAAGGGGCGACACAAGACTTGGCGTATCAGGAATGATATGGATAATGCTGAGGGAGCACGTGCCCGCAAGGTGTGCCTGGTATGCGGAGGTCTGCATTCAAGGGGGCAGCACGAGTAGTATCCAGGTTAGGCGTGTCCCGGTACACTAGCCGAAGAAGAAGAAAAATCCTTCGAACGAGACTATTATTTGAAGCAATACATGACTGTTTTCATATTGTATTACTAATTGGATGGCGCTCTATGTTTGTAATATTCGTCTGTCTATGTGTTGAACCCTTGTAACATTCAAACAACATGAGTATGTGTTGTAATATTTTAAGCATGTTGTATTATGTACTATTTGGAGTTATTGGACAATATGAGTATGTGATGTTATATTTGGACCATGTTGTATTATGTTTTATTCAAAGTACCTGATAACCTTTGTATTTGGTGTAATATTTAGACCTCGTTGTAATATTGCCAACTTTTGAATGTACTCATAATTCTTTGTAGATAATGAGTTGTACTCTATGATGTTTTTTATACGCCTGCTATGTTTCTCCTCATATTATGTTTTATTTATGTATTATTCTTTGTGTTTTATTTTTCCTGAGTTTAATTTTTATTTTGCATATTCTTCATTGCATTACTCTGTGATTGTCGTATTCATTATGTTATGCAGTATAATCTTTTTTCTTTTAGGTATGAAGGTCATCGACCCTGTGATCGATGCGACGCATCAGACACACTTGGACAGCACAAACCTGTACCCGTCCTTGCGCTTGCGTACTCCGAACCACTTTCTGCAGGTTTGACTAATGTTGGATCCCGAGGTAATAACTTTGTGCATTATATTTTTTGTAGGTTGAGGGCATCGGGTCTCCTTCTTTTGGTCTGTCTCCTTGACCCGAATAGGGAATGGGCCCTCCTGTTTCCCTTGGATAGGGCATTGCTGACAGCATTGGTCATCCGCTGGCGGCCTGAGACGTACATTTTTCACATGCCCGTAGGTGAGATGACTGTCACGCTGTAGGATGTCTCCATGCTACTGGGATTGCCCTTGGCGGGGACTGCAGTGTTCGGGCCGGACTTGCACGCTGGGTGGAGGGACGAGCTCTTGGCTAGGTTCCACAAAGTCATCCCTGAGGGTCAGTAGCCTGAGCAAGTGGGCTTCGACTTGCCCCATAGTCCATCAAAGGTCTGGGTCCAGCAGTTCTGGGTGGATTGCCTGACGCTAGAGTTAGAGGACTAGATAGTGTGACGGCACCTAGAGGCGTACCTGCTATGGCTGTTCGATTGGGTCCTCTTCACCAACACACACGCAGACACCGTCGACAAGCGGTTCCTTTTATTCACACAACAGATTGCGGACAACCCCCTAGAGCAAGTCCCTCAGTTCAGTTGGGGCTCTGTAGTCCTAGCGTAGACATACCGGGCATTGTGTGAGGCTTGCTGCAGGAGGAGTGAGTCCAGGTCTATCACAGGTTGTCCATTGCTCCTGACCCTGTGGTTGTACGAGCGCTTCGACATAGGGTGCCCGCACCTGAGCTCGTACGACGCTTATGATCAGTTTTTCTACTTCCCCGATGAGTTCAGCTTGCACGACGCAGTGGACAACCATGTGATGGATTCGCTCTGGTGCAAGCACGACATAAGTATTACAAGTTAACATATTTTTTTTTCAGTATTGTTATTTCATGACGCATATATGCCTGACATTTTTCTTTTTCATGCAGCTGAGGTTGGCAAAGGGGACGACACGCTCTTCGTACCCTCAGTTCGTTGCCGCATTCGACTAGTTACAGACGGATAGGGTGCGCTAGACACTGTACGACCATGAGGCGGTCACGATGCGCGCGCCTATTAGCCTCTCCGACTTGTGCCACAAGGACCAGGCTCTCTGGCTTACACAGTGACGGTTGGTGTTCGATGTCACGATCGAGCCCTACTACCCGGACAGAGTGTTCAGGATGTTCGGGTATCACCAGCACTTCCCCCTGTCGTGATTACGAATGGACAACACTCACTTGTAAGTATATGCTGGTACAAGTTCTTTACTATCCCTGTTATCTGTTCCGTAATCGTAACTTCGCCTTTCAGGATGACGAGAAAAGTTCAGGTCATCGCGTACGATGCAACTTGGAGGGGTAAGTTGCAGGCGTGGGTGGACGTGGCTGCACATGTCCACGTCCCCAGCAAGCCTTATGAACCTAGGATGGAGGACACATACTTGAGCTGGTTCCACAAGGTGACACAGGTTAGGTGCTTCCCTGTGCCTCCAGAGCCACCGTAGCACGAGCCTGAGGTCACCGACACGTTCGCTATGGAGCCGGCGGCGACATACCACGCAATGGTACGTGAGGATTTTTCATTGTACTTACTTTCATTCTCATTATTAAATGTGGTCGCTCGGGCATAGCAGGCAGACATGTGCAGGGACGTCGGCACGGAGTTACTAGACTTCGTGGACCGCTGGGAGTCGGTCCCACCGCGGGTTGACCCAGGCGAGCTGATGGCCGATCTGCGTCGGCTGGCATGGCGTTGCCTCGATGGGTTTCGACGTGCTTCGTGCTAGAGGGTATCAGACATCGTCGAGCCTACCACACAAACAAGGTCACTATCACGTACTCAGGCTACGCTGACACGCTTCCACACGAAACCCGCCTTGTCGTCTCAGCCACCACCGCTGCATTACATGCTGACTCTGGGTTTCTGCTCGGGTACTTCAGTTCCAGGTTCGTCACTATCAATGGTATCACTCGGGATTGTATCTTTCAATTCAACTATATTGTGATCCAGTGACCAGGTGCATCACAGAGCAACTGCCAGACGGAGGACAGTAGGCGTGCGCATCAAGTGCGCCCATGGCCATGGAGATGCCCCTTGACTGCGCCATTAGACTGTACTTGTACATGTTTTATGTTATTTCTATTATGTGATTGACATGCCATGTAGGATATTTATGTTGGTACTATGTTATCAGCCTTGGTTTTATTACCTGTGTTCTCCTGCCTTCCAAAACCTTAGCATCGTGCAATCTTACCAGCTTTCAAACGTATCTGCGTACCATCTTGACTGCAATGACACAATAGGGGTACCACTTATAACTGTTACATAACAAGGTACAATTTATTCAATTATAAACAACACGTACAATGAAAAATTACATAAGTGTAACACAATACCTCGGGATGCATTGATACTACTTATACTGACCACTACGATAGTAGATACACGTAGCATAACACGAATTGACAATACCCTCATATACTACAACTACGATAGTACGATACACATAGCATACTGCACATGAATGCCCTATGTGAAATACATTGGTGGAAATAGTACAAGTTAAATGCTAAATCAACACTTGGGTCACCGCTAGAACACATCCATATTACTCCCAGTTGTTCCTCCGACCTACCATGCGAGATGGGATATAGCGGCTTCTTACGTTGCTGGCTCTCTCTTGGCACAATTATTCTTGTAGTTCCGCGATAATGATGTGCAGGTGATGGATGTATTCTTCAATTTGTGGTTCCAACCGTGGGTCAATCCAGTATTGGAAACCACAATCATCTGTCTGAAAAAAGTGGTATATGAGATAAGTAAATGGTATAGTGAAAATCGCAAAGAATGTGCGTTTATTTGGTCTTACCCTAAAATGTGGACAATGGAAGAATCGACGACCTACGTCACTGAAATGCTCATAAACTTAGACTATAGCATCATCTCCATGCCGACATGGCGGCCAAAACGCGCAAGGAAGAGCATTGTGGTTTTCGTAGTAATCTCTACCATAGACGTCTAAATGGGTGTGGAGGCGGTGGATCGATGGGGCCATCGAGAGGATGAGGATGCGCCATTATCTCGATTAAATACGAGGGTAGCAAATGTATGTGTAGAGAATAGATTGGGTTTCGTTTATATACAAGAAGTTCCGGAGGCAGTGCAAAGACGTTGCATCATTTGAGAGCCTATGGCCTAGATTGCACCGGCCTATTTGGGGTATCACTAAAAAGTCTATCCGCTAGACTGCACTGGCCTATTAGAGGTACCACTGAAAAGATGTTGCGGTATTTGAGAGCCTATGGCCTGACTGCACCGGCCTATTTGCGGTAGTACTGAGAAGTCTATTCGCTAGACTACACTGGCCTATTAGGGGTACCACTGAAAAGTCTATCCGTACATGTCTACGTTCTATGTATTGCATGTTCAGCCGTTACTACTTACCATTAAGGCATGCTTCATTTAGCGATGGAGTACTGGATGAGAAGCCTCCATCTTTTCCACCAACCGAGTAGATATTTTCTTGCACCCGTCAAACTGTCTTTCCATAAGGTATGCTTCATTTAGCGATGGAGTACTACATGCTATTGTAACTTGTCGTAGAATGTGTACCAGCAGGATACAAGTCAGTGCGTATTGCCTTACGTACTATACCTATAGACAAGCAATGAATGCTTACGATGACCCTTATTTATGATGTATTTTACTTTCTTCAATGAAATAGTCAGGTTTTATCATTCTACCAATACGTTTTTTTAAGCCCAATGCTTTCATAAGATTCTCTGTCTTCTACATAGAGAGAATAATAACTCATTACTGAATTTTTAGAGCATGATATGACCACACCAAGCAATAGCTTTCACAAGAAATCTCTACCAAGCATCAATGCCATAACTTTTTCAGCTTTCACAGGGAATCCTATACTTCAGCCCCCAGCCAAGCCCATGCACTCAGTCCATGCACCAACCTCCAACCACTATAAATAACTCCACCCCATCACTCTTTTCTCAACTATATCAACTACAATGTCTTCATTAGCTCCACCAAAGAAACATTAGGGGATTTTCATCCCACAGGGGGTTGAACCATTGATGTGCTTCTGTGGTAACCCTTGAAGGCTTCACTAGTCCCAGGACATCTCCTACACATATGGCTACTCTTCTCCATGTGTGCCAACTACAAGTACGACAAGCCTCGACATGGACCATATGAGTATCCACCGGTATAGCAATTTAAATCACTCATGTGACACTTTCCATATGATTTTATGCATTGTCTTACTAATCTCGCATCTTATTTCATTTGTCTAGTCTCCTCCACCTATCTGTGACTTCATAGAATGACTGGATATGAAGCAAAATGAGTACTAGAAGCAGTGGGTCTAAATGACCATGTGGTGGAGGAGGAAAGCGTAAGAACGCTAGGAATACGAGCAATAGCAGGAGGAACTATGACTGAAGCGTCGGGCCGAGGAGCGCATGAGTAAAGTGGCGGAGGAGCATGCCGCGGCTGAAGCACACGTAGCAGAGAGGGAAAGGAAGCAGGAGGGGGCCTATCGCGCTAAGGCAAGAGGCCCCGATGCCCTGCGAAAGGGAAAATATCCTAGGTGCACTCAGTAGAGAGCATCTATTATAACTCGACTTACTTTCATTCCCTAAGGCATGTTAGATTTAGCAGCGGCACGATATTACGTTAGTCTTTAGGTGTACTATACATGCCAACATTTATTGTCGTCATACCTTTTATGGTTAGAGTCCATTCCCGCACCGACGATAAACCCCATGTAATATTTTTCAGCGCATGTAACATTCGTGTCTGATTCTATGATAATTGTACTCCCCGATTATTATTGTTCGATTAATAGTTTTTTGCCAGTATTCTTATAACATAAATTTATTAAAAACAAAAAAATCAAATTCAAATGGAAAAGTAGTTATCAACAATCCTAATTGTTAATAAAAATCTATAAAAAGAGGCATGTCGACAAATAGAATACTGACAGGCCTATCAGTATTCCATTTGCCAATAGGCAAAATCGGCTCTTCACTCCCACGACACCCCTATCGGTGTCTATCCGGGGTACTATCGGCATGTGGAATGCCGATATGCATTTTGTTCGCTTTCCACGTGCCAACAGGGCCCCAGGCTCAGTGTCATGTAGCCTGTCGGTATTCGGAATGCCGATATGAACCTTATCGGTATTCCGCGTGTCGACAGTTAACTATTCTTGCAATTTTTTAAATTTAACTATTATTTTTACAATTTTTCAATAAAAAATATTATTAAATAAAAAGATTCGTGCTCATGCAGGCCTCCAGACTGGACAAACGTCGACTAGTGGTAGGTAGCTATAAGGTCACTCCCCATACCTTATTTATTAGATGATGTATAAAAGAGAGTAAGAAATTGCTTTAAGAGTAATAAATTTCTAAGATGATGTCTAAGAAATTACTTTTAAAAAATAAGCTTGCAATGCATATATGTGTTGTTTTAGTCTTTTAAGAATTTTAAGGTAATTTATTGTCTCACAATCATTTAGAATTACTCAAAAAGCTAGTTTCTTCTATAAGATCACTTCCAATACTTTGTTTCTTAGTGATGCCTAAGATAAGAGATAGTAAGAAATTGATGTTAAGAAATAAGTTTTCAATGGATGCATGTGTCTTGCTAATTTATTAAGGTCTCCTAAAATAATTTATTACCTTCAAATCATCTAGAATTGTTAAAAGAGCTAGTTTCTTTCATAACAAATAGGCTCATTCTCTTTCATCTTTAAATTATTTGTCACATCATCTTTTTTTAGATGTACACCTAATTAATGTCTAAGAAACTAGCATTAGGAGTGGCATAAGAAACAAATTCATTATCTCACATCTGTAAATTGCTTGTCACATTATCTTTTTTTTAGTGGATATCTAATTAATGTCTAAAAACTAATATCGAGAGTGGCCTAAGTATTATTGGCCTCTTTGGAACGCAAGATTATTTTAGAATCCTATGTTTTTCCTGTAAAATTAAATTGATTTTTGTGAAATTTCTATACAATTCTTGTAAAATTTCTACGTTTCAAATGGAGCCCTTGGTCTGCATGGATTGGAACGCTCTTGATTCTATGCATGATATACCAATAATCACGCAGCAGTTTATTCGTATTCCTTCGAGGAAAAGGCAGTAGTATATTCGTGTTTTCTTTCGGCAACAACAGACCGGTTTCTCTTCTTTTTTGCGAGGAAGAGCAGCCCGGTTGTTCTTTGCCATTTCTTTTGCAACAGCTATCATCCTGGACTTCTTTTGTATTGACACCGATGTATCGTTTGTGCGTTGATGTGATACGGAGGAGTACCGGGATGTTTTCCAACTAGAGAGCGAAATGAACGGTCCGAAAATGACATTATCGCGCATGAGTGTTTTTTTTGCGCAGAGAAAATCAAAAGGCTTGGAATCACTCAAAGGGGGGGAGGGGGGGGGGACATTTGCTATCAAGCAAATATTCACTATTTTTTAGAAATCCCATTACAATACGTAGAAGCGCAAACATACTCACACCACCACATACACGTACTCACACAACACTTATTGAAGACGGGAGCTGGGAGTTTGCAGATTGACGAAGTCACCGTATACGTCTCGTTGTCGATGGGTATATCGCCTACCATCGGAAGAAAATTCTTACTAGCGAACATTTTTCTTTTCAAGTATTGTTGAGTGCAAAATTGAAATATAAACTTAAAATTAAGATGAGTTTACGAGTTCAAAACAATAATTTCAAGTTAGTTTTGGGGTTGTAAAGTATTTAAAATCTAAGTTACAAGATTGTATCTATAATTTGAAACTTTCATCTAATAGAGAGTGTTCATTAGTTAACTAATAAATGGATGTGTTCAATAGACAAAAGCTCGAATGATTCTATCAGAAGAATGGATCTGTGACCTCCTCAATTATAGAAGGCCTCCCCACTTTCTTCTTCACCCTCTGGCTAATTCATCACTCTTATTCTTCTTTGCTTCTGAACTTGACATCGATGAGCTATGCACACCTACACTTAGGGATGAAAGCGGTACGGATAATTCCTAAATTCGATCTGATCCGAATCCGATTTTTAAGAATATGGGGAGGAGTTTTAGTATCCAGACGGATTTGGATTATCCGAATCCGAGTGTGTGTAAACGTGGATTAGAATTTGGAAATGGCAAAATCCAATGGATATGGATTATCCGACAACTTAAAACGGATTATCAAAGAGTTAAATCGGATTATCCGAATTTTGGACCAAACCAGCCCAACATGCCATGTCATCGAGCCTGCCCAGCTAGCTAGTGCACATGCCCAATTTAGCGGATGCTCCCCAAGGCCAGCACTACAACTGCACCATCGCTGGATCATAGGCCCAATTCATCAGGATCACATGGCACATGCCCAATTTATGGCTGCATCAAGAGCCTGGTCAATTCATCAAAAACAAGATCCAATTTGATGAAGTCGGTGTGGCCAGTGTGCTCACTGAAGCTGAAGTTGGTGTCGCCCTGGAACAAGACCCAATATGTCGCTGCAAGTCTGCAACTGCACCGTCTTTGATCATCCGATTGCTTTGATCATCGCAACCTAAAGTAGTAACATGCGACTATGAAACCTTAGCGGCTAACGCTGGAACTGACTGCCGTCCTACTCACCCTGCTGCCATCCTTCTCCATCTGGAGTTTTGGATGCATCTATCATGTTGGCTGTTGGTTTGAGGTAACACGCAACATGCTCCGAATTTCTAGATTGCATATGTGATTTGTGCATGCCTGTGAAGATTGGAATAGAATGTGCATGTGCATGTGAGTGAGTTCAAGCAATACGTAAAGAAGAACACCTGGAGCTCTGGATTGCATGTTTTTTTTGCCATGTCAATTAATGTATACCTTACTGAAAGTGTTGTTGCCTAATTATTAAATGTTTTTACTGTTCCATAGGAAACACCTGAAAATGACATCTAAAAGAGATACAAGTGCAGCAAAAGGAAGCGAAACTGTGGCTACATCACCCCCAGCTTTAGGTCAAGGGCTTACAACCATGGGTAATGGCGCTCAAACTGAGGCTACTAATGTTGCTATTGTTATTGATCTTGAGGCTATCAATGCAAGAGAGAGATAGAATTGGCAGAAGAAGACCACATCACCAGCCTGGGATCACTTCGGTAAGTATGACAAGTTAGTTGACGATGGTGGCAAGATCGTTAAAGAAGAATGGGCTAAATACAATTACTACTCCTATGAAGCTAAGAGTAATAGCACAAATGGTACATCGGTGTTTTTTGAACCACACTAGGAAAATACATAGGGAGATACAAGGCTAGCAGCTGCTCAAACTAGAGAAGAATGATTCTAGTATCATCACTTCTTTCGAACCTTGTAAGTATGATCCAAAGGTCTCTTTAAGAAAACTTTATTTGGCAATAATCATGCATGTTACCCTTTTAATATTGTTGAGCGTGAATATTTCATTGAATTTATCAAATTCATGCGTCTAAGTTTTCCCATCAAGAGATGCATCACTGTTAGGAAGGATATAATGGGTATATTTCTAGAAGAAAAGAAAAGGCTATATCAGTATTTCAAAACAGTTAATTGCCGCTTTAGCACAACAATGGACATGTGGACATCAAACCAAAATAAGGGGTATATGTGTGCCACTGTTCACTGAGTTGACAAAAATTGGAATATTTAGAAAAAGGATTGTCAATTTCATGCGTGTAGAAGAGCTGCATACTGGTGCTAACTTGTCTCAAGCATTTATTGGAAGCATATTCAAATGGTTTATAAAAAAGAAAATGTTCTCTTTTACTTTGGACAATGCAGCTGCAAATGAAATTGTTGTCAAGGATGTCATTAATGTATTGAAGAAGAAATCACCCCTAGTTTGTGATGGTTTCTTCTTTCATGTGAGATGTGCAAATCACATACTTAATCTGGTTGCTAGAGATGGTTTGCAGCAAATTGGAGATGCAATTTGGGTTATTCGAATATTTGTAATGACTGTGAAGTGCTCTCCCTCGCAGTGGGAGGATTTCATGAAATGTGCAGCGTAGTGTGATTTGGATACAACTAGGGGCCTTTCACTGGATGTTCAAATGAGGTGGAATTCAACCTACACCTATTGAGGGATACCATATATTCCAAAAGTGCTTTTGAGAGGCTTTATGAAACTGACAAAAAAAGGTATGCACAGGTAAATCCATCGGTTGAAGATTGGGATAAGGCACAAACACTTTGCAAATGCTTGAGAAAGTTTAATGATATACCTGAGCAATTGCCAGGTACATCGTATCCAACAGTAAATATGTTTTACAAAAGCTTTTGTGAGATAAAGGCTTCAATTTCTGAGTGGTGTAGTAGTGCAAATGACACTATAAAAAATATGGCAAACTCTATGAAAACTAAGTTTGAAAAGTACTGGAAGAAGTCAAATATTGCTCTTGTTGTAGCTTTCTTTCTTGACCCTAGGTACAAGAAAAGGGCAATAGAGTTTTATATGAGAAAGATATATGGTTCGGTGTTGTATCATGGTAAAGTAGAAGAGTTCGCCGTTGTTGTCAAACAAATGTATCAAGCATATGCTTCTTCTTTTTCAAAGAGTGTCATTGGACCTAACTCTAGTGCCAATGCAGAACCAAAGCATGGCCTTGCCGTGCTTCTCATGCTTTTACCAGTTGTTGGATGCCTCCTATTTGATTATTTTATTATTAATAAATAGTAGAACCAAATGATAATGTAAGTTCCAATTTCAATGGCAACGGTAAAAACAAAACTGAACACTATGGGAGAAATGTGTTGTGGAAAACATTAATATCATTGTTGTATAGTAAGCTGCAAACCCTATCATTGTACATACTGAAATGGAAAATAAAATATATGGAATGAATCTTTTTTGGCTAGATCTTGTAATCCGCGAGGACCATGGTTCATTGTTGTTGGTCTTGATAGATGTCTCTGCCATGTGGCTCTACATAGATTGTGCATACATTACCTTTGAATTGTTTTTGAACCTACGTTGAAATAATGATATTTTGGATAGTGATTATTTGCACATTAACAAAATTGTGTTAGGAAATCACAAATAGAAAAGGCCATTAAACCATGAAGGTATAGTGTGCCCATAAACCATGAAGGTATATTATGACCGTGCCAAGATTCATATCTAGGGGGGTGGTAGTTATTGGCACAACATGTCAAACAAAGATTCTACATCAAATAAAATGTTATCTGAATTCATATAACAGTGAAGATTGACTTTGCACCGATCTTTTCAATCTTTTCTCCAACATATGAGTGATGTCCTTCGTACTTTTTTATGTCATTAACATCCTCTATCTCTCTTTTGGCTAGTGAGCATCTTATGGTTGTCAAATTCTTGTCATCCATCCACACCACCCTTTATCTTGTTAAAACCATCAAATTCTTAGATATATACACAATCACCATCAAGTTAACCGGGAGAACCACCTTTCTCACCCTTCCTTTATGAAGGTAATTAACACCACTTAGCACCACCTACTTAACTCGTAGGTAAGGTATAGACTAATGAACTTGTCTATGTGATTATGGCCTCAAGTAACCTGATTGTCCTACAATCTTGGCATCATCGTAACTTAATTGTTATCAAATTCATCGCTTTCTCCCCTGAGCTTGTCCGAATCTTGGGACGAGGTTCTTTTAAGGAGGTAGGTTTATCATAGCCCAAAAATCTCTTATCATGTCAAGGAGTACTCATAAGTATTATGAGCACCATATTTGAATGTTTGTGCAATAATGGAATGCAATTGAGTTTAAACATAAATTGTTAAATTACATGAGAAATGGTACCTTGTGAAGGAACTTCAATTTTGACCACAGAACATGTGCTAGGTAATAATTTTGTAAATTAGTAGGCCGCAAATGATGAATTGTAGTGTTTCCCCCCTAATTTTTGGGAACTATTAGGCTCTCTAAAAATCCAGAGAAGTTCTAAAATTAGTCAAATTCGAGGAATTTTAATCCATATCTATATTGCCAAATCAAGTAAAACAAGTTAAAATTGGTTGCTAGTGAACTCTAGTTTTCCACAAAAAGTTTTGGGATTTTTCTCGAGCCCTGGCTACCTTGGTCAATTTTACGAGGAAGGCTAAACCAAAATTCGGAATAAAAACAAAGTTACATAGTCTAGTTGTTTTTCACTGGGCTACTCACGGTGTCCTCTCTATTAGGTGGGCCCAAAGCCTCATATGCCCCACCTGACAGCCACCCCTGCCCTGCACCCTCCTCCACCTTCCTGTATCAATTCCTTTCTCTCCTTTATATATTCACTGAAGGGATATCCATCCCCTTCTTCATCTGACCTCATTGCTCTCTCCATGGCAATCATGGAAGCCAACTTCCTGGACCACCCCCGTCCACTTGGCCCCTAGCCCTACATGTGATGCTACTCCACTCCCAAGCCTCCAAGCATTCCAACCATCCAATTGGTTTGCACATGCATGGTGGATTGCACGAGATCAAAGTGAAATACAACACCTCCCATGGCCACTCTCTCTGCTCACTCTGTCCAGCGCGGCTGTAGCAAGCCTCCTCCCCACCCTCTCTGATGCTCTCTTCTGGCCCTCTCCACGCGGGCTTGAGGCATTGTCACATGCTCTGGCCTAGTCTGCTCCCCATCACCGTTCCTCACTCTCCCAACGTGCGCTTTGTCCTGCTGCCGCTCTGATTGAGAGGAGAATCGGACGTTGTAACTCTGGACATGCTTTTTACCGTCCATTAGCTATCAGACGGTGGCTCTATTTTGGCTGATGTGGAACAATGAAATGTGAGAGAACGGGATGCTGTTTAGAAAGATAGAGATTCTAAACTTTGAACCGTGTTGTCTCTAAACTATGAAGTGTGCTTTATGGTTGGCTTGTGTTCTGCATGTGTCTGTGGTTGGCGTCGCTAGCTGGCTGTACAACTTGCTAGCTTCTCTCTATGTTTCGATGCTGCGTCCAGCCATGAAGATGAAATTTTGTTTACTTTATATTGATTTGATGGTTGTACATTGTGAATTATTGATCCATGATTAATTCTCTACGTATGTGCGTATTATCCGAATATTAAAGTTTGGTTCCGCTCCGATTCCATACCAAGTCTGATATCCGAAAATATCCGTATTCGTATCTGTATCCGTGCATTATCCGCTCCGCTCCAAATCTGGCAAAAAAAAAGGATTAGGATATTGGAAAGGTATTATCCGATTTGATCATATTCATTTCTACCTACACTGCCTTACATGTCATTGCCTAACAAACCGTCTCACATCACAATTACACTTAAAACTGCCTCCAACTATTTCCACCACTTTTGGCTGGTCATCCCTAGCTCAACCACCTTCCCGCTCCTATGCACCAAATATTGTGCCACCGCCAGCCACTCTTCCCATATCCCTACCCTTGCTTACCGTCGCCACGATCCAATCTCTTTAGATTGATAGGGAAATTAGTTCATTTTTCCTTTCTAACCTAAGGGATTTATGGTCTAATTCGCTACATTCAGACAAGCCCTTAGAAAGTTGTGGTGATTCAGTGAACTTCATCCTAGCTAATCTTACCCTATCCTTAACTTTCTCTAATTCGATAAGTATTCATTCATGAGCAAAAGAAAAAAAAGGGATGCAAATGTAATGAAAAAAAGGGAAACCTTGATAGCCAAAGAAAAAAAATGGGCCAACAGAGCCCAAACGAAAAATGGTGATGTCTTATAGGCTAATAAGTAACAACTACCCAAGATTGCACTTGCACAGGTAGGATTCGGTTGATGTTACAGTTTGTCTAGGTAGGAGTTGAACTCGTTTTTCAAATTATGTCAATTTTTTTTTAACAGGGCCTCTTTACTTGGCCTTCTTTGAAGACCTTTTTACAGGAGGTGCGACATCCGGTGGGCTCGTCTGCAATCGGCAGCTTTGCCACTACGCTCCTTGCGTGTTCGCAAGTTATGTCAATTGACAGCGCGATGGAAACAAGTCGATTGGATTATTTTGTTTTCTTACCAAGATCCAAACTTCGATTGATCTTGCTTGTAAAACCTGACGAGGCGCTTTCCATATTCCACATTCGTGGATTTTTTTTTTGGTGGGGGGGGGGGGGTGGGGGGGGGGTTGATCTCATGACCCATCATTGGGAGGAAGGAGAGGCCCTAACTGACGAGCTCGAGCTGACGAGGCACGAAAGGCACACAAACTCTGACAGTCTTTCATGGCAATATGCATTGACCTGCTTCTGATACTCGACTCCGGGATCCGGCCATGAATGTACAACACGTGCATTCCTATAGAGCATGGGAAGGAGGAGGGAGAAGCGTGTTCGTTCTCAGAAGTAGAACGCGCGCAATTCTGCGAACAGGCAAGAATAGGCAGCTGGCCAGTCATGTCGAGGTCAAGCTAGCGGCCGTTGTTGGTGGCTTGTTGCGTGGCAAGAAACGGGAGCTTCGACCATCTCCTAAATTAACCAGACTTCCTCAAATCTCTCCGCGCCATTGTTTCTTCAGAATCACAGATAAACATGGCATCTGCCTTCACTGTTCACTCCCTCGCTCTTTCTCCATCCTCTCTGCTTTTGGCCACGTAAGGGCAGAGGGAGAGGGAGGGAGAGAGAGAAAGGGACAGAGGCAAGAAGAAATCGCCGACCATGTCGACGGCCTTCTCGGACTTCGGTCCGCTCACGGAGCGGCGGCGCGCCGAGAGGCAGCGGCAGCAGCGCAGGCGCGCCATGGTCGCCGCCGGCGGTGCGTCGATCATACTTATCCTCATTGTCATGGGCGGTGCGGCAGTCGCGTACAACGCTAGCTCCAAGGACAACGACGGCTCGTCCTCCTCCTCCTCTTCACCGTCCGGCGGCTCCGGCGGCGGCGGGTCGGGGTCAAACTTGCTCAGCGTGTCTAAGAGCATCAAGGCGATGTGCGCGCAGACCGACTACAGGGACGCCTGCGAGAAGAGCCTCGCCAAGTCCGCGAACTTCAGCGCGTCGTCGCCGAAGGACATCGTCCGCGCCGCCGTGGCAGTGATCGGGGACGCCATCGAGAAGGCGTTCGACCGGTCGGGGCTGATTACCAGCGACGACCCCCGTGTGAAGGCCGCCGTCGCGGACTGCAAGGAGATATACGAGAACGCCAAGGACGACCTCGCGCGAACGCTCAATGGCATCGACGTCGGCGGCACGGACGGGCTCACCAAGCGCGGGTACCAGCTCCGCGTGTGGCTGAGCGCGGTGATCGCGCACCAGGAGACATGCATCGATGGGTTCCCCGACGGGGACCTCAAGAAGAAGATGACTGACGCCATGGAATCCGGCAAGGAGCTCACCAGCAATGCGCTGGCCATCATCGAGAAGGCCTCGTCGTTCTTGGTCGCGCTCAGCATCCCAGCGGCTAGCCACCGGAGGTTGCTCGAGGACAACGTCACCGTGCCGAAGCCGGACGAAGAAATTGAAAACCAGCCGATGGTCAGCCACTCGGGAGGCGACGCCCCACAGTGGCTGAATAGGCAGGAGAGGCTGCTCAAGGGCAAGTTCCAGACCAGCCTCACGCCCAACGTGGTGGTGGCCAAGGACGGCAGCGGCAAGTTCAAGACCATCAACGACGCGCTCAACGCCATGCCCAAGAAGTACACCGGAAGGTGCGCGCATGCGCATGCGTGTCGTACATGTGCATGCATGCATGTTCATTTCTCGTATCAAACCCAGCTGTGAAAGATTGAGCATATGCCGATGATTCTTCTGCTCTTTGCGCGAAACAGGTACCTGATCTACGTGAAGGCGGGAGTCTACGAGGAGTACGTGACAATCACCAAGGAGATGGCGAACGTGACCATGTACGGCGACGGCGCCAAGAATACCATCATCACCGGCAGCAAGAACTTCGCCGACGGCCTCACCACCTTCAAAACCGCAACCTTCAGTAAGAAGAAGCGTCACCGTTTGCGCGCCTCATGCACTTCGCGTTTCCTCAGTGACAACACGCGTTCGCGCGCTTTTAATTTGAACGCAGATGCGCTGGGCAACGGCTTCATTGGCATCGCCCTGGGGTTCCGCAACACGGCCGGCGCGGCCAAGCACCAGGCGGTGGCGCTGCTGGTGCAGTCTGACAAGTCCATCTTCCTCAGCTGCCGCATGGACGCGTACCAGGACACGCTGTACGCGCACTCCAAGATGCAGTTCTACCGCAACTGCGTCATCTCGGGGACCATCGATTTCGTCTTCGGCGACGCGGCCGCCGTGTTCCAGAACTGCATCCTCGTCCTCCGCCGGCCGATGGACAACCAGCAGAACATCGCCACGGCGCAGGGCCGCGCCGACGGCCGCGAGACCACGGGCTTCGTGTTCCAGTACTGCCGCTTCACCGCCGAGTCGGCGCTCAAGGACGCGTCCCGCCCCGCCATCCGCAGCTACCTCGCCCGCCCGTGGCGCGAGTACTCGCGCACCCTCATCATGGAGTCCGAGATCCCCGGATTCATCGACAAGGCCGGGTACCTGCCGTGGAACGGCGACTTCGGGCTCAAGACGCTGTGGTACGCCGAGTACGCGAACAGGGGGCCTGGTGCCGACACGGCCGGCCGCGTCAACTGGCCCGGGTACAAGAAGGTGATCAGCAAGGAGGAGGCCACCAAGTTCACCGTGCAGAGCTTCTTGCACGCCGAGCCGTGGATCAAGCCTACCGGCACGCCGGTGAAGTACGGCTTGTGGGCGTGAGAAACTGAGAACATACTTTTTGGCGCGCATGTGTGACTCCGAGGAGACCAGAACATGCGACACTGACGGAAACAGAGGAGATGATCCGATCGTTATGCATGTTGCGTGGTAGGCTACCAAGTCTGGAGCTGCTCAATTGGTGGGGGCTTGTTGAACGATGAAGAGATGTTGCGCTACTGAATTACTGACCATCATGTCCCATGTACATTGTATGACTTGGACTGATTCACTTGTATGTAGTGCTTTGGAACTGTACATGTATCAGATTCGTTTCAGTATACCAGACCATCTTCGTTGCAGAAAAGCATTCCATCTGTCTATTATATTGTTATTTGAGTATTGAAATAAGTCATCGTATTCGCTTTCAAGATCACGAAATTATCACGTTAATCAAAAAAATCTAGACCATTCATTATTACAAACATCTAACCGTCTAGATTAAATTAAAGAATCCATATCAAATATGATTAATAAATAGCTAAATTTGGAATTAAAAATTATGAAAAATTAGCAGTTCGATTTACATACGGATTGGGAAGTAAAATATCTAAATAAAGAGTTCAAATAAAATAAAATAAATTATAATGAAAATTAAGGTTAGAATAGAAAAAAGAAAGATCCATATCAAATATAGCCTTAAAAAAATCAAATTATTATAAAAATCAAATACCTAAATAAAGAGCTCATATAAAATACAATTAATCAAATGTTATCATAACAAAATATCTCAGCAAGAGTAACCACGCTATTAACTTGTGCAAGTTATCTAAATAAAAGGTTCTGCTCAGCCAGCCAGCTTTCCCAAAGAACTGATTTGCTATTATAGGGATTTCACAATGTCACGACAGAACTTTTACAACGAAAAATGCATGGATGCGGCTATGAGCGCCTAGTAAAATTTAAATTCAGGTCAATTTCAGGGGAATTCAGTCGTGATACAATGGACTGGAGGTGATCTCCAGGGTTATCTGAACTCTGAAGAAAAGGCGAGCTGTTGAAAGCAGAAGTAACAGATGCAGTACTGATTGCAGGTTGCAGCCCCTCTGTCCTCAGAACAAAACAGAGCACAAACCTGCAAAGAAAACTGAATCTCCGCCATTGCCACCGACTTGTGTTTAAAATCCCCAACCAAAAACTAATTAATCCACCATTTGTTTCTTACATTTCCCTCCACAGATAGTATAATGTATTGTTCGATGTAGTATGATGGTAATAGTAGCTCTAGATCCCTGGCACCACCAGCACTCAGGACGTGAGTCCGGCCGTGTACTTGACGCCGGTGGTGGGCAACCACATGTTGCCCTCGATGAACTGCGCCACGGTGAAGTTGCCGGCCTCCGAGGGGCTGGCCATCACGTGGAACCCCGGCCACTTCACCCGCGCACCGACGCCGGCGCCCGGGCCGGTGTTCATGTACTCCCCGTAGTAGAGCGTGTCGAGCGCGAACTCCCCGTCCCACGCAAGCCACCCCTCGGGGCGCACCACGGCGCCGATGTATGACTGCATGAACACCACCCGGGAGTACTGCTTCCAGGGCCGGCCGAGGTAGGTCTGCGTCGGCGCCGCGGTCCGGTTGCCGTCGCGGCCGGCGGCCAGGAGGTCGTCGTGGGCGGAGACGTTGCAGAACTGGAACGCGAAGCCGGTGGTCATGTTGGCGTCGAGGCGTCCCTGCGCGGTGACGGAGTTCTTCTGGTCCGGGAGCGGGAGCCGCGCCAGGAGGGTGCAGTTCTGGAAGACGGCGGCGGCGTTGCCGAAGACGAAGTCGACGGTGCCGGTGACGCGGCAGTCGCGGTAGAACTGGCGGAGGGAGTGCGCGTAGAGCGTGTCCTGGTACCCCTCGAAGGCGCAGTGGTAGAAGACGGAGAGGTCCGAGTCGCACCGCAGCGCCACGGCCTGGTGTTTCGCCGGGCCCGCCGTGTTCTCGAACGTCAGGTCCCGCGCGATGAAGCCCTTGCCGTTCACAGCTGCATGCAGGTGACAGAACCGGGGTCACGTCAGATTCGTGGCTGCCCGTACTACAAGTACCAACTCTGCTGCTGTTGCTGCATCAAACTAAATGATTGGATTGAACTGCTCGTCAGGTCAGTACTCATTCAATAAGCAGGTCAATAGAGGCCTCCAAGCTCCATGCACGCATGTGATCGGCACCTGTTCATGCCCCTTGAGTGCAGAACAGGCGGTGAGGTGAGTCTCGTCTGATTGGGGGAACAAGGGCCCACAGGTCATATGGACAATGACGTTAATCAATTCGGTCATGCAGTGCAGCACCAAACTAACGCGCCCCTACTAATCTAAGCATAAACCAGCTGAAACAAGGGAGTTTCAGGTGCACAAGATTATATTGCTGAATATATATACAAACTTAATCTGATCCTTTACGCCTAATCACAACGGTCTAAGTTGGAGGTTAGAGTTCCAATCTCACTTATGTAGTTTTTTATTTTAACCAAGTCAGATTAGACCTAAGCCGACCTAAGTGGAATGAGAGAACACCTCCAACATGGGTCATCACTCATATCAGATCCGAGGAATATGATTGAATTTAGGCATATGTTCATCAATATGATCTTTTCCACCTGATATTTCCTCAGCTAGTGCAACGTAAATGTTTGGCACACCAGCCTGCTCACAAAGGGGCGAGATAACAAAAGCTGCAAGGGTTCATGATCCAATCCATGTGACTGGACAAAGTCGGAGATAAGAAGGCGAGTACATGCATATGCTAATCCGCAGGATGGCTGGATGCCCACAGAAGCAAAAGATACAGACTCTCGAGGAGCACCAGAGCCTGTTTCCTCGAATTGTTGTTGTGTCGGTGAGGTCTCGGCCCGCTCTGCGACTCGTAGAAAAAGAGATATTTAACTTTTTACCACTAAATAGCACGTCTTCAAATGAGACTCTTCATTGTGCTTTATAACTTGTCACTGGAGAAAGATAACTTCTTACTCATTTTGTCACTTTCACTGCTTGATCAGTGGCACCAAGGTCATTCCCTTTTTCCCCCTAGCTGATTCTTATCCCACCCTCTCTTCCTCTCCGTCGTTGATGCCATGCCCTCTACAGTAAGCTCCAGCTTCTCGGCCATGCTTGCGCCGGTGTGCCGCGGCGCGACTAATCCTCGGGGCCCCTTGTAGATGGAATGTGATCTTTTGACTTTATCAACTGGTGAAGTCAATTGACTTCAAATTAACGTGAACAGTTGAATTTAAGTGGACAGATCAGATCTGATACTACACTATATTTGCTACACTGTTTATCCGTGACTATACCGTGCTAAAGTCAGAGAATTTTGATCCCTAGTAGATGGCATTGTGGCACCGCGTTTCTATGCGCCAACCCTCGAGCCTGGTGGCGAAAGTAGACGCTCATTGCTTCTTCCTCCTCCAAACCCTCTTTTATTCTTCCTCTCCCTCCTCTCTCTATGCAGCACCAATAACGGGTACCCCAGGTGGATCCGCCCTTGCTGGTGCCGGTGTGCCCGCCCTGGAGGTGCACTGGTTCTTGACCGGAGTGGCGGAGTCTAGAGTTCGGCAAGGCCCCCCACGCCGCCCATGGATATCGCTATAGCTCACGATCGGGTTCATTTAACTCGTGGCTGCAGGGCAACCACCCGAAATCCAGAACCAGCGTTAATGCTGCACGTTGCGTATTTAAGGCGAGGAGGATGCATGGTGGCAGGACTTGCGAGTGTACAAGTACCACACTGACAAGGGCAATATTGTATGGAACGGACGGAGCACAAGTGAAGTGTGAGGCACGAGAACCGTGCGCTCCAGTCCGTTTTAAGACGGTGCGCCAAGAGACGCTACTAACGTGACACTACCGGGCCATTGCCCGCAAAAAAAAAAAAGTGCCACTACCAGCCCTCGGGTCGGTTAGTACGTACCGATCAACTTCCCGTGCTTACCTGCGACACGTTACCACGCCTACGTCGCAGTTGGGAGTTGTGACTTACTGATATGCACCGCGACGTGACCGTACCACAGTCCACAAATCCAACAGTGGCCATCTTACGTACGTCGACACCAGCGGCGGATCACCGGGGCTTTACCCGAAGCACTTGGAGCCCCTCCCCTTAATTTTTGGTGTAAAAGAGGAAAAAGAAGAAGAAAAAAAGAGAGAAAAAGAGCAAACGAAAGAGCCCCTACTTTAGTTCTGGATCTGGCAGTGGTCGACACACGTCTCATCGTTCATCAAGGTGGTGATAATGTGAGCCTAGTGAGCTTATCTCAGGTGAATCTACCTCAGCGAAACGTACAGAGCAAGCGCTAACACTAAGAAGCTAGTTGAGTTCACTTCATACTTCTCTTTTTTTTTATAGAGCTCTAACTCTCACATCTATATTAGACTTATATTTATAGTCTAAGGTAAAGTGATTTAAATCTCTTTTTTTAACTAAAATATAAATAGGTGACTCACTCGACCATCTTCGATGTATCCATAGTTTTAGCTTCACGAATTTTTAAAGTTAGAAATACTCAACTTCAAAAATTCTTAAAGCCGGAGCTATACCAAACATGTCTTTATACCGGTCTTTGCTTTGACCGTGCACTTGCTTACTACTATATCTATTCTCTTTTATTTTACTTGTCGTTTATGACATCGATACAGTATCTAATAAGCACGTTTGATTATTATTTTTGATTCGATAAAAGTTGATAAAAATTACTAGATGATATTAAAGTATTTTTCATGATAATAATTACTATTATTTTTATGTGCCAAATCTTAATAGTTTTGTGCATATTAATGGTTAAAGTTTCTAAAGTTTAACTACATGTATTATAGAACGATATGCGTGTCACCACAATAAGATGGTCAGCTCCTACGATGTATCCAGTTATCCACGATCAGATCAGATGGCTGTTGTTTAAACGGTTTAAACTAACACTATCAAGCCTTGAACTTGTTTGTTGAATGATGCTATGCACGTTTAAATCGACTCCGGCATGGTCGAGTTTTGACGAACTAATAATTAGGAGCACAACGATAGAGCAGCATAGGATGACGCACTCACCGACGGTGGCGCTGCGGTACGTCGTGTAGCCGTCGACGTAGTTCCGGTGGCCAGAGATGACCGTCGCGCCCATGCCGTCGCCGACCAGCATCAGGTTCCACTTCTTCTTCTTCACGTCCACTGTCTCCTTGTACACGCCCCTCTTCACGTAGATCACATACCGGGCCGCGCTCTCCGCCGGCGCCGCCTCCACGGCCGCGCTCACCGTTCTGAAGTTCCCGCTCCCGTCCTTCGCCACCACGGCGTCCACTGGCAGGCCCCCAGGCCCCACCGGCATCTGTAGCAACCGGCGCTCCCTGGCGCGCAGCCAATGCGGGGCCCCCTCGGCGAGGCCGCGCCGGTCACTCAAACTGACGCGGGATGACGTCGCAACAGCGCCGGCTTCGCCCGCGGCAACCTGGCCGAGGCCGTCGGTGAGGAGCGACGTGACGGCCTCGAGACCGGTGGCGACGAGCGAGCCGAGCACGGAGCCAGTCTCGTCGAGGCCCTCCTTGCAGGTGTCCTGGTTCCCGAGCGCGCCGCTCAACCACGACCGGAGGTCGGAGCGGGCGTCGCCAGTGCCGAGGCGGCCGCCGGCGGGGGCGCCGCCTGCCCCGGCGCTGGTCGGGTGCGAGGCCGGCGATGTGGTGGACATGGACCACGACAGCTCGTCGGAGGACAGGTCGAGGAGGTCGAGGCAGTCGGCGACGGCGGAGGAGAGGCGGAGGTCGCCGCCACCGAGGATGCCGCCGATGGGGAAGGACGAGATGATGGACGCCACGTTCTTGATCGCGTCCAGCGTCTCGCGCAGCGTGGAGACCAACCCGGGCGAAATGCTCTTCGACCCAGGCGATGCTGGAGGCGCGAGCGCCGGCTGATGCGCCGGCGATGGTGTCAAGGGGTGCGCATTGGTAAGGAGGAGTAGCAGGGAAAGCACGAGGAGGAGCTGCGCTATGGCGTTCAGAGACGTCGATGCCATGGCTCGCACTAGCTAGCGAGAGGGTGTGGCTGTGTGCTCTGCTCGGGACAAGGGTTTATAGAAGTGTTTACCCGCTCTTTTCGCAGTAATTGAATCCATGATGGGGAAAAGACGGTGATGACCAGACGGATAGGAGCTCGGACAAGTGGAGAACATGGCGCCGGTCTCTCGAGCTAGGACATGGTGTCGTGAAGAGTGCACCGAAACTGAGCTGAGCACTGATCAACAGTTTTGGTGTGTGTGATGTTGCTGAACGGGTAAGGTCGGGAGTCAGGAGCCAGGACTCACTCAGGTGTAAGGACAGGAACCGGAGCTACGCCCACAGGAAAGAGGCTTTGGATGCTTGCTCTGCACTAGTAGCTGTTACGGGTGCTTTTCACGCGTAGCCATCACTCAGTTGCTTGCTTTCGAACTGACCAGTCCAATTAAAACAGACTAAGCCATACCTGATAACACGTTTTACGATTTGATCGATCACCCTTTCATCGCTTATCGCCCGCAAGTAATTCAGACTTGCATGCAGTGCCCAAAAGATCAAGAATCGCTGCGCCCAGCAGCACTAGTACTTTCCAGCCACACTGGCACTACCAGTCCAGAATCCAGATCGACCGTTCCCCGGCCTCGCATTCTCAAGTATCTTCCTTGCTGCAGACTCAAATATCTGACCCATCTTGTGTTCAGCAGTTAAAGAAGCGGTACATACAAGCACTTGTGGTATGCATGTGGCACTCGTTCCGTACGCGTCTTTGCGACACTGCTCTTTCTGATCATTCTCACGTTCTCTCGTACCATCTGCCCGCCTCGCTTGGATCTAGCTGTGCGCGATTGTTCCATCGAAATATCGATCCTTCGGCGGGAAGCAACTGATACGAGCGCCGGCTGGCCCCGCAGCTCGCCGGAAGCATATGCATGCATGCGCACACCAGCATTGGGCGTGTAAAAGCACACAAAGCGTGCCGCTTTCTCTGCTAGCCGCGCTGCCAGGAGCCAGGACAGAGGAGACCAGTAGGGGATGCTCACCTCCAGTGGGAGAAATAGAAACTGAATAGTTTCCAGAAAAAAAAAACTATTACAAAGTGCCCGGCCGGCTCCAACGACAGCAATAAACACGCGCACGCAGATGGTTTGAGGAGGAGACTGATGTTTCACTGTTTCGAACAGGCACACTGCCGCCACCGCCGCGTCAGTTGAGCGCCGACGTCGCTATCGGAATGGAGACCTGAGAATGAAAACGAGACGGCTGGCCGCGGCATGTGAGGTGCTGGGCAGCCACAGTTAAAGCCCCGAACCGTGGTCGCCGTCCCGCACAGGCGCACAGGCCCCGCTCCCGCGCGCACGCGCACCGTTGTGCCGAGCACCGCGCACCGATTCGGGTGCCGCCGAGCTGAGCCAGCCGTGCACCCGCGCGGCCAACCCGCCCTTCCACCCGTAGCCGCGTGGAATAAATCCTTTGCCATGTTCGAGCCCAGTCCGGCAGGCCGCGCGCCGCGGTGCGGACTTAGGACCCCGGCGTGGCCCCGCCGATCTGCGTACCAACCAACTTCCTTTATGATTTGGGAATTTAGGCCACGTTTGGGCAGCATAATTCAGCTTTTCTTGGATGGTTGGATTCGGAACTTTATGAACTGATAATTGCACAACGCATTGACAGCTGAGAACTCAGCCTGCCCACCCAAGCCATGTCAAAGAAATCAAATTCTCACTTTCGCAGTTTAGAGAGAGCATGAGATCAGTCTACAGCATCGTTCTCTTTGAGAGTATTACATGACCAAAAATCCATGTAGTTTTTCACATCTGAACAAGTGCAGAGGAAAAAAGTAATGCACGACTAGGTCATGCTTGTTCAGTTACATGTGACACCATATCCTATGATCTTGATTTATCAACATGCATATTAGACACGACCCATAAACACTTCAAAGGTTGTGTGAGACAATAGAACAACAGGTAGTACATCATCTCTAGATCCTATTGGCATCCACCTTCTGGCGACGCAAGGGCCTATGACGCCCTGCTATCGAGAAACAATGCCGCACCACCGATGTCCTCCTCCTTGGTCCACGCCATCTTCGTCTCATCGAGCCTGAACACCCCTGGCAGCTCGGCTGAGTTGCGACACAGACACTAGCTCCCCTCCTAGCTCCACCAGGTAGCAAAACTCTCTCCCCTCGTGGTCGGCGTCAAAGACTTCCATCTTGGCGTGGATTAGTTCGAGCTTGTCGAGAATTGTCCATGCACTTTTAGGGTCTTCACTTCCTAGATCAAAGACGCCGAGCTTGCCCTTCCTCCCGAGGTAGTAGAATTTCCCACAAAAGAAGACCAGATTGTTGTGTGCTACCGGGAACGACACTTGGCACTCAAACTCGTGTTCACTCTGTGCCGCCATGTATAGACGTCGATGAACTCATCGTTCTGACTGCTAATGACCCCGAAGAACATGCAATCTGGAGAACTCAGAGCTGACAAGAATGAGATGCCATTGTATTTTTACCTCAAATATTGATGGATCTTCTATGAGATTTTTTTAAAATAATAGTATTTTATTGGAAAATTGTAAAAATATAATTCAAATATCTTAAAATCGCAGATATAGGTGCCTAGTCGGCACTCCGTTTGCCGACTGGCACCTATCGGCACTCCGAGTGCCGACATCCCCTGTGTCACACATGTGGCCATGGATCGAGGGCCTATCGGCATAGACAAGTGCTGACAGGACTTGTCAGCACTTGGTGTGCCGACAGGTCCCCTCTCTCGTAGCCAAGAGATTTATTATGAGGAACCATCCAAATATTATTCTAATTAATCATTAAGTTGATTATTTATATAATTATGACTATAATGATTAATTAGAATACCGTCCTGATAGTCCCAACACGTGTTTTATGTCTAAGATCGGAATACATGCCTTTTCAATATATAACATCACAGCAAAGCTTAAGAAAGAGCGAGTAATTAATATTATATTATAAATTCTTAAGCATTCAACTATTTACAATAATTTACATCAAAATAGATAAACTATGCAGCGGAAGAATTAAAACCTAACAACAACAAAAAGACTGGTGGAACCATATGCCCTTAGGCTCCACCCAAAACCTTACCACACGAGTAGACGACACTACTCTTGCCTGTCGTCGGTATTGGCGGATATAAAATAACCAGAAGCTAACATTTCCTCACCTGCAACCTGAAAGAGCAGCGTGAGTACGAAGGTAGTCGCAAGACTTAATCTATATATGATACATATAATAACCTGACTTCAAGGACTATGCATTTAAGTATTTATCAAGAATAGGGCACAAGGTTAAGTAATTTCATATGTGGTAGCAATTTTGAGACCTATTTGTGAGCACCTATACTTAACTAAACAACCCCTTTCTTTTTCGGTAAACACCAACTGAAACATAAATGTAAGTGAAAACATAATAAACATATATATGAAAATAGAACCATCTCAACTGCAACCCAATATACCAAACCATCACCCCTCATTCATGGCTCTATGATCGATGCAGATGGACGGAAGCATGCTCATAACCGAGAGCATGACAATTCGAATTGATTTTACACCATGCAGGAGAGTACTTCTGGACCCATACGAAACGAGACCACCACCCACACAACCTGTCAGTTGCGAGTGATGATTCACATATCAACTGTTCATGTACCCACCCTGAACCTTTGTTCCAATATCAAGTAATGTGGAGGCCACCTAGATCCCATGCGTAACATGACTTACCGGCACAATCGTAGGCAGCCCTAACAGCATTCCCACTCATATCTCGACGCATAGGTCAAATAAACACAATGACTTATGGTACTTGGCTTACGCGTCCTATATCCAGGTATGTGGTAAATACAGAAAAGTGCTAAAGTCAACGGCACCAACAGACGATGCTTAACCGATGCCAGCGGTCTATGGCATCCAGACTCCTCTCCCAAACTACCCCTACTACCGCCCACATCTCGTCTTATCCTCACATCTCATACATCTCAATATCATCATTGTATTTATGAATAGTAAGTAATTCTTAAGCTCGCGAACAATGATTGGACCATTGCTTGACTTCTACCGATGACATACGCATTGGTAAGCATATTGAACAGACTTGTAATTAGTCATCAATAATGTTATCAATGCTATAAGCATATGGATAGACAACAACTCAAGATAGAAGTGATGCAATCTACATAGGCTCTACCCATATAAGCTTGACATCGACTCACTGAACATGCAACCATATATAAGCAGTAATTTATCAATTTAGACTTTATTCAGTTTGAACCAAATAGTGCAATATGCTTAGATGCTTACCTTGCTGCTTTTTTTCAATTTGGAATCAAACATCAAACCCCTTCACGAAGGCCTGTTACACTCTGGTTCGACGATCACTAAAGAAAAAATGCATCGCAATAAGCATATGATGGAAAGCCATAAAATATACTTTATAATTCATGAATTTTTTTTCCTAGTTAGAACAAGTCATAAGAAGACTAGCTTCACCAATTTTGGACTTGTAAATAATTAACTGTGAATTAATAAAGCTTTAACCTAATTAATTTATCTCAAAAAGCTAATAAATTATTTCATGGCTGATGATATTTTTAATAGGTAGAGGAGATTATTATGAAACCAACAAAATTAGTTTCATAATTTTTAGAGCTACAAAGAAATTATTATGAATTGTACAAGTTTCAGCAAGAAAAAAAACACATGATAAACAGTACAATCCGGATGTTCCGGGTTCAACTCGGAACTTCCGGGTGAACCTCCGGGTGGGGGTCCTTTGGTATTTTTGGCTATGGTCACCCAAAACCTCTGAATGAGACCAGAAATGCTGATTTCCACCCAAAACCTGACGGCTTTTGGGATAGGGATTGGACCTAGAGTATCATTTTGACCTCCTTTACCGTGTAGGATAACATTCATAAGCTAAAAATGACCGAAACTCAGCTATTGCCTCTAATGGTGGTGGAGACCATTGTTGAGCTCTTTTGAGCTCGATGCCGGTAGATCCACCCATGGGAATGAAATGGGAGGGGGTTAGGGTGCTCACCACGTCCTAGCAAGCTTGTGCCTCAGTAGTAGGAGTTCGGGAAGGGCCGGAGCTTGAGATGATGCCGGGAAGGTGGTGGCTGGCTTGAGGAAGAAGAAGAGGTGGCCGAGGGGCTCAAGCTCGACAAGGACGATGACTGCCAGCGGGCTACGGTGAAGGAGCTTACCAAGATCGTCCTCCTTGGCCTCCCCTTGCTCCTCCTTGATCATCCTCCTTTCTTTGGCTCGATTGGGGAGGGAGAGGGTGTGAGAGTGAGAGAGAGTGAGGGAGAGGGAGAGGGGATGTTGCCCCTGCTGTTGGCGTGGGAGAGGGAGAGAGAGCACATAGATGGGGGAGAGAGAGAGGGGGGAGTGGTTGGCTAACTCTCATGGGACCCACATGTTAGAGAAACTAATCTGTTTTAGCTGCGAATTCTATTCTTTCTCTCCTGAATTACTTTATCTCAACCGATTGACTCTAAACGAAATGTTCTAGCGTTCCAAAACAAACAATTAAATATAATGCTTAAGAAGCATGATTATGCTTAATTACGTGATTACGAATTCAGGATGTGACACCTATCAACCGAGGTGCTAATCCCTAACCTCTTTATCCTCTAGGTCACTGCCGCCACCCTCTTGTCTCCCGAAAGAAAGTGAATGGGAGAGAGAGAGGTGGTCATAGGCCCCGATAAGAATATAGGCCTTTAGTGCCGAGAGGTCATACATGGCCACCTCTCGGCACTCCGAGTGCCGAGAGGACCTACGTGTCCACCTGTTAGCACTCGGAGTGTCGACAAGCCTCTACGCACGGCCGACTACCTCCGTGGTGTTAAGCTAGTAGGAGGCTACACCACTTGTCGGCAAACGGAGTGCCGATAGACAATTTGAATGCCTACAAGTGACTAGTCGGCACTTGGACTCTTGATAGGTGCCTAGTCGGCACTCCAATTTCCAACTAGCACCTATATTTGTGATTTAAGATATTTGAATTATACTTTGCAATTTTCCAATAAATACTATTATTTTTTAAAAAAAGATCCTTCTATGATGTCCCCGGTCAATGGATTTACAATGAAGATTCTATCATCTTCAAAGCCAACTAACACCACCAACTAGCCATCTTTAAATTGAAGGAGTGGAATATGTGTCATTATTCATTGGTTTTGAATGTCACGACTCGTAGGGTGTACTCCTTGCCACGTAAAGTGTCGAACATCTTGCACATCCCGTCTTGCTTGGAGCAGTACATGAGCTAGGGTCAAACCTTTGCTTGCTCAACTTGGTTGGTGTTGGGGAATGGCCCCAGCCCCTATAGCCGTTGGGAAATGCCTAAGAAATATCGAGAATAGCCAGGTGTATAAAAAGTAAAAAAAACAATGCTACAATACATGCTACAGTGCAAAAGGCATGGTAATAATTTCGTCATAGCATATCACGGGGAGAAAGACCATTATACCCTTGCTTTTTTGTAAATATCTAATGGTAGAAAGAGAATTTATACCTCTCCTTCTATAAAAGGAGCCCCTTGGGTAAGAATGTAACCCCTTTAGTTCATTTGTGCGCTCTTTCTCTCTCACACACACATCTCTTAGTTTTTCTCCCTCTCTATCTCTAGTTCTTCTAGGAGAAAGGGGTAGCACTACCACCTAACTGTTGTTCAATGCAACAACAGTTGTAAACCATGCTCCATGACTCGCAAATGGCTAGACCAAAGAGAGGTTTGAGACAACCGGCTCCAGCAATTCTAGTGGTTGATCATGCCATAGCACCTTCCTTCACCTCCTGCACAAAAACTAAAGCACCTTCCAATAACTTGTATCAATAGCAAACTCATAACCACAATTGTTAAATTGTAGAAATTGCAATTAAAAAGTACCTAGAATTCTCAAATTGTTTTTTTCCCACTCATTACCACGATCTCAACTATTTAAAATCCAGTAAAATGATTATTTCGCCTTCGACATTCCCTACAATGAGCATTATAGACTACCTAGATATATGAAATATTCAAATATGTTTATCAACAGCCATTACCATGCAAAAATGACACATGTTAAAAACTAACGTAGTGATCCTTGAAATGTACATGTAGGTAATTAACTAATTATTACAAAGAAGCCTTTTATGTCTTAAACTTGCTAAAGTTTAGAATAGACTTCTTGAGAGCATAACTTAACTTAATAATAAAAAAATACAAAAAATTGAAGAAAGAGAATAATACAAAGGAATTTCTTCATCATGTTAGATAGGATTATTCCAAATTTCTGTGCAACTATCCATTCCTTCAGAGTTTTGTAGTAAACTTTCCATAATGTTGGACTTCGTGTTAGGATTCATAAAAAATTATATGGCACATGCATTCCTTCTTTCTAAGAGGTTTCAACTTTTTCCATAAGATTTAACTACTTTGAGTTTCTTTCCTTCCCCCTTCTTCCTAAAGGGGCATTAGCATGTAGCGGAGTGATAAGCTATTATAGCCAAATGATATCAGCAATATGGGAAAAATGGGGATGGGAAGGAGAGTGTATCAAGTGACCCTCTTATGGACATGTTCAATGAAGTAAGTGATTATCTAAAGTTGTGACTAAGACTATTCAAAAAATGGTACAATAATAGATCATGAGGCCATGAATGAGGATCCCAACAGAAGTTAAGAGAGAAGACAGTAAAAGAGTTGCACATGTTTGAATTTACTGGAGGTGAAGTTATGAAGGATGCTAGTGTGTTTCTGAAAATGCCAAATCAAATGGGCATGATTTTCACGCTTCTAGAATTATCCAGGAGGGAATTTTATTCTAAACATGCTCTGAAAGTATGCGTTCTTTCTTTGGAAATGAGTTTCCTTTCTGCTATTGATTTTCATGTTAGAGCATTGTTTATTTTCTTGAGATAAAAATGACACACTAAATGTAAAAAAGTTATTAGTGACGGGTGATAACCGGTATTAGTGACGGGTCATGTACCCGTCACTCTTATCGCGTCACTAATAATAGGTCATTAGTGACAGGTGATGATCCATCACTAATGAAGTTATTAGTAACTGATTATAACCGTAAATCATCACTAATATTCAATCATTAGTAACGAGTCGTAATCGTGACCTGGCACTATTGACTGAACATTAGTGACGAGTTGTAATCTTGACTCGTCACTAATGAGTGATGAACATTTTTGTATTTTTTGGACACAAAAAAGTCAAAAAAAAAAATCACTCGAGCCATCCCAACGCAAGCCCATCCCATATGCCTCACAAGCCACACTTTTTTTCACATTATTTTTAAGTTTGCGTTCCATGAAAATCGAACTCGTGATCTTATCACCTATGCTATCACGTAGTTGTGATAGAAATCGGATATTTTATCCTTTTAACATTCTTTACCGAAGGTCATTAGTGACGCGTCACTAATAACAGGTCATGGTTATGACACATCACTAATGACTAATTTTACCAAATTTCATCGAGGGTTATAATTTGATATGTGATCTGGAGTGCATTCGATAAAACGGGCGTAACTTTTGCATACGGACTCTAATTTTAACATTTTTTGATTCTACGGACATCAAAAAAAAGTTATATCTGTTTCTCTCTCACTTCGTCGGGTTTAGAGAATTTTTTTTTAGGCCAAAAACGGCTTGAAGGATTGAGTTATCGCCTCTGAAAGTTTCTGCAGTGTTTTTGGAATACGCGTTTGTGTCCATAACCGTCACACCTTACATCAAACTTGAGTAAAAATGTATAATATTTTCTATTCTAGTGCTACTGAGGTGAGAAAAAAATAAGAGAAAAATAAAATAAAAATAAAAAATATTTGCGAATACTATCATTAGTGACGGACTATAAGTTGATCCGTCACTAATGACTAGCATAGGACGATCCGTTACTAATGAGTAGATCATTAGTGACGAGTCAAGTTGTAACCTGTCATTAATGACTGGCCTAATACGATCCATCACTGATGACCTTATTATTAGTAACGGGTCACAACTTGACCCGTCATTGATGACTGGCCTAAAATGACCTGTCACTGTTGATCATATCATTAGTAATGAGTCGCAACTTGATCCGTCACTAATGACTGGCCTAGGACGACCCGTCACCAATGACCACTCATTAGTGACGGATCTATATCTAATCTCGATCAAAAGAGATATTAGTGACACATAGTGACACCTGCTACCTTAAAAAAGGGGTGGAGATGTATAATATATAAAGATAGTGAGGCACTCAACTCAACGTTTATTTTTTGTAGATGAAGCACAAAAAAGATAGTGATTTGGAGCTACTACCGCCATTGGACATACAATTCAGATGTCTAGAGATGAATGATGTCTATTAAACTAGCTGCTATTGTTTTGAATTTTCTAAAGTTGCCTTTGTAATGAAAACCCCCTCTGAAAGTGTAGTCGGCATAAATTTGGAGATTATATTATCTAGCTTTTGATTTGTAAAAATGCAAAGCTTCTGGAAGTGCACTTATCCTTTTTTTCTCTCTTAAATATTAGGTATTGGTCTTGAATTTAACATAGAAAAAATGTTACACGTTGGGTGCTATTGGCACTACCAAAGAAACTCCAATCGACGACCGTGTATTAGTGTCGGTTTTGCTAGCACCACCTTATCACTACTAGTTCATAACCACCAATGACAAAAAATTGATGATATTATGTGAACGACAATGATACCATCTATCACTGTTAGTTCATAACACGAACCGGTATTGATATATCACTGCCAGTTATGACTAAAACCGGCAAGGATATAAACTTGATCACTGATGTTTGATGCTATGAGCCGACAGTACAAAATAAGACATTAAGTTTAGAAGTTATAAAATTAGACTAAGAAGGCAACTACAAAATAAGTTTATGACTACACTAAGAAATATATAATTACACTAAAAAGGTAACTACAAAATAAGTTTCTGGGACGTTAGGCCACATTTGGGCAGCATAATTCACCTTTTCTTGGATGGTTGGATTCATACTTTATGAACTGATAATTGCACAACGCATTGGCAGCTGAGAACTCAGCCTGCCTGCCCAAGCCATGTCAAAGAAATCAAATTCTCACTTTCGCCGTTTAGAGAGAGCATGAGATCAGACTACAACATCATTCTGTTCGAGAGTATTACATGACCAAAATTCCCTGTAGTTATACACATATGGACAATTGCAGAGGAAAAAAGTAATGTGCGTGCATGTTTAGTTACATTTGCCACCCGTGTCCTAAGATTTTGATTTGTCGACGTGCTGATTAGGCACGACCTACACACGCTTCAAAGGTAGTTTGAGACAATAGAACGACGGGTAGTACATCTTCTTCCCTAGATCCTATTGCCACATCCACCTTCTAGCGATGCCACGGCGTATGACGCCCTACTACCGAGAAACAATGCCGCACCACTGATGTCCTCCACCTGAACACCCGCGGAGGCTCAGCAGAGTTGGGAACACGAACACCGGCTCCCCTCCTATCTCCATCAGGTAGCAAAATTGTATCTCTCCCCTCGTGGTCTGCTTCGAAGACTTCCATCTCGACATGGATCGATTCGGGTTTGTCGATAATTGTCCATGTGCTTTTAGGGTCTTCACTTCCCAGATCAAAAACGCCGAGCTTGCCCTTCCTCCCGAGGAAGTAGAATTTCCCACAGAAAAAGAATGGATTATTGCGTGCTACTGGAAACGACACTTGATACTCAATCTCCTGTTCACTCCGTGCCGTCATGTATAGACGCCGAGGAACTCACCGTTATGACTATTGACGACCCCAAAGAACGTGCAATCTAGATAACTCAGAGACCATGAGAACGAGACACCATTGTAGTTGTAACTTACCTCAAACATCGATGGATCTTCTACGATTTCCCCAGTGAATGGATTTACAATGAAGATGCCATCGTCTTCAAAGCCAGCTGATACCACCAACCAGCCATCTTTTAAGGAGCGGAATATGTGTCGTTATTCATCTATTTCGAATGTCTAGACTTGTAGGGTGGATTCCTTGCCATGTAAAGGGTCAAACATTTTGCACATCCCGCCTTGCTTGGAGCAGTGCATGAGCTATGGCTAATCCTTTGCTTGCTCAACTTGGTGATTGTTGAAAGGAGGCTTGAACTTTGTGTATGGTCAGCTGCAGGTGGTGCATTGCTCTATTTATATGTACTAAGATCATCTCCAACAGCTACCTTAAATTTTCATCCTCAAAACACTATTACAGCATCCCTTATTTTTTCTACTATAGCAGCACTGTAGCACTGGATAGAGGATCCGTTGGAGATGGATTTCCAGTGCTACAGTAGACCGCAAAAACACTGTAGCACTGGAAAAGGGAGATTTGAGGTCTCTCTTTGGAGATGGCCTAATGGCTTGGCCGTTACGAAAGCCAAGGCATGTTGCTGTGATCCAAATGCTCTACTTGATAAACATTTGCTTTAAGTAATATACGGACCACATAAATTAAACCTGCTAGCTACTATTGATGGCTCGTATGTAGGTGTCTCAAGATTGTTTACCGACCTATGAAAACATAGTGCATCTCTTGTATTTGTGGTTATAGTTGGAATAAAATACATGTGCTGCTGATTTAGGATGATGTAGAATAGATATCAATCATCTTTACTTAGTGCTGTTGATGTCCTATGTGGGGTTTTTTTGTTTGGATAGGTCTGACTAGTAAATGGTCCCACCTTTTTATTAAATGATTTGCAACTATATTTTTTTTATGCAAAGGTGTTGGCGTGATGCACTAGCATAATTGGTAATGTCTGGTGCTATTGTACATGAGAAGCTTCGTGCATGACTATGACATGTGAGTCCTTGTAGAGCTTCACTTTCATAATGCAATGTAAGCTGTAATTAATCTTAAGTAGTAGGCTATTATATGGATCAACTCAACTATCACAATTAATTAGCCAAATCTCTAGTTATATTGTATTTAATTATCTTGTTCCTCACAATTTTTTACGCATGAATATTTCAATTTGTCACATATGCAGCTGGTTCTGATATCAAGCAAGCTAGCTGCAAACAAACCACAATACTCCCTCTGTTTTTTTTTTCATTTTAGCTTGTAAAAAAAACACAAACACCAACAATTGGGTGCGCCTTCTCTGACCTTGCACTTCGCACAACTATAAAAGTGAAAATTGAACATCTCAAAGATGCCAACGAAATGATAATTTTTTTATCTACAAACTCTCAATCATCCGCTCAAAATAAAATCATAAATTGTACTATCCCAAACTGAAAACATATGCAGAAATGATGGAACAAAAAAAATGCCCATCTAAATCCGTTCACTTCTACTTGGCAGCCTTGTCTTGCTATGCACCTACGAACATCCCTGAAGGATTAGGGGGTCCTCTCCCAGCTGTTCCCCCGGATGTACCGCAGCTGCAGCGACACCTGCCGCTCCATCTGCAGCTGCCTGTAGAAGTTGGCGATGAACTGCTCCGCGCGGCGGTCGATGTCGTCGTCCCCTGCCGACGAGGACGGCGACCCGCCGCTTGACGTCCTCGCGCTGCTCGTTCGCGACACGCTACGCGTCGTCGCCGTCCCCATGCTCGCCGACCTTGACGTCGTCCTGGACGAGGCCGGCGACGGCGACACGATGCTGCCCTCGACGTCGAGCAGGCCCGGCCGCGGCGAGTTGAAGCTGATTCCGCGCCGTGGCGTGGCGCGGCCGCCGCCGCGGGCGATGGAGGAGAGCAGCATCCACCGCGTCGCACTGGAGGAGAGCAGGAACCGGACCTTCTTGATCGCTTCCCGGAGGCTCCCGAGGATCGACGACGGCCGCTTCTTGGGCGGCTCCGTGGACGGAGAGACGGCCATGGATTGCTGGTTGGCGTGCAAGAGCGCTACCTCCTTTCCTTTCTTCTCCGTGTCGTTGATGATTCTTGCGTCGAGGTGGAAAACAAGAGGCCTTGTTTCCTTGCCTTGGGTGTGCTCGAAGTATATATAGATGCAGACGTGGAAAGGCCGCCGATGTACAAAAAAAAATACTGGTTTATCACCAGATCAACACTGCCATCATTTCTTAAATCGAAAGGAATTGCAACCGCTCCTGACAAAGGCTAAATTATCCAGCTCCGGTCAAGTGACAGCCAGCCAAGCCAACACACATGCTCAGCGACCAGCAGTGAGTCTCTGAAACATCGGATGTGCTGGGCACGGCGATGCGTAGCACAACGTCGGATGCGGCGCCGGACAACGCGGGACCAGGTCGCTCAGACGCTCACGCCACCGCGTCGGTTCCACCACGAGTCCACGACTTGCTTTGCGCGAGGAGTGCTTCGGCGCCAAGTATAGCCAACGCCCAGCAGCAGGGGTGCTCATGCTCTGCTCGGCGACGGTGCGCGTGCGCCGCGCGCACAAGGAAACCCGTTCGTGCGATGCGATCTGACGGGTGCAGATTGGAGGCGGAATTCCGCCGTGCCGTCTCCAGCTGGTCGCGTGTGCCAAGCCCCACCTATGCAAAGAGCGTCGCTTAGTCCAGTCAAGACATCACGTCTTTGCTGTGAAAACCAGCTCAAGTTTGCTATCTTGTTGTCGGCGAGTTAATTAATTTACAGGTAGCACTAGACTTACAAGAAGCCGGCCGGCATAGGAAGCCTTACTATTTTCGGGCGAGCGACTGGAACAAGGAACGCGAAATTTTCATTACCGTTTACACGCATAGTTTATCAGCACTATTTATCTATATTAAGATTTATGTTAAAGTTGTAGTTGAAAAATTCATATGATATATAAGAAAAAATTAACGGATAAATAAATATCATATAAGATTGATCAACTGCTAAAATAAACCATAGATCTAGAAATCATATAAACTTGCATTTCCCTAGAACAAGAGTCGGTGCTCGGAACATATACCGAACCGTATGTGAGCGAGTGTTGAACGCTTCAAATATGCTGTCGAAGCAAAGGGAGTGGTTGAAGGATGGATGACATCTCACAGCAACTAGAGATTTTAAGACGACGCAACGTGTTAATTAATCAGATGGTGACGAATACTTTCATTTTGTTTACTTGCATTGTCCGGGTCCTCATCTAATCGTCTTACAAAAATTCCGGGTCCTTCTGCTTCATGGGTCCCACACCCGTTCGCTTTCTAGCTGATATTAGATTCCATTTGTTCGACCTTTATATTATATATATATATATATATATATATATATATAATCCGAAAATTGTAAATATATATCCGTTGTAAAATTTTATAACTCTATACTCATGTCGCCTGTTGCAAGACTAACCTACTATATGAACCTGTCACCCTTCCAACTGATGACATATTTTAAAAAATAAAAATATATCGTTTCAATGCTATTAAAATTCAAAGCACTATCGAAATAATCATGAAAGATTCTAAAAAAAATTACAGTGCAGAATATGCTATCATCTAGCTCTAAAAAATTGCGATTCATGACAGGTAGTCTGTCGTCCTTTTAACGGGCGACAGAGTATAAGTTGCAAAGTTTCAAAACATACATATAGTTGCAAATTTTGGATTTAAAAAATCCCATTTGTTCGGCGCTTCGGGTTCATCAGCCCATGCGTGGAAAAGGCCTCACTTCCTCTAATTTAATTGTAGCCCAAATTCTCAGGAAGCTCTAGGCATACACTCATGACGAAAAGTCGGTTTCATCCCTTCTCTCTAATAATCTCTACCACATACATGGCACAAGGAGAAGAGGCAGTCATGGCGAGCAATAGGTCCTTGGATGATTATGATGATTGGTGATCAACAATTATATATATATATACACACACACACACACACACTCATGACGGAAAAGTCGGTTTCATCCCTTCTCTTTGACGTCGGTGAATAGGTCAGGCGCTTTGCTTCCTTCTCTGGTGCCCTCGATGTCGTTTCCTTTTTTCTCTCTCTCTCCATGTTTCGTGTTACGTAAACCCTATGTGCATGGGCACATTGTAATCCTATGTGCTCTGTGCCTTTTTAGAATTGAAATTGCTTATGTGAGCCCAAGCTTACCATAGTTTATTTTAACTTGTATCTATATCATCACTTTAGATACATTTTTCATCTATACTATCAGGTGTATCAATAACAAGTGAAGTCTAATCTTATATATCAGTGACACATATAGATGGTATTGATAAAAAAAAAATATTTAAAGTGGTAGTATAGATAAATTTTTCTTTTTTTAATTAAAAAGGCGGTCCGGGCAGGGAAGAAGATGGAAGTGATCCGATGGAGGCGATGGGTGGTGAGCGAATGCTTGGGCTCCAACACATAGGCCAGATGAGGCACAAGAGAGGATATTGATTTTATGTGGGCCAAAGTGTGTAAGTAATTGTTATACTCATATATATTGGTTCGGTGAGTAAATTGTTGCTAGCTCGATTAGTGCCGGCGGTGGCAAAACAACCTTGGAATTGGAAACGGAAACCGCCCCAGGAGGATTGAAATGTAGAATACCAGGTTTTGGTATTATGATATACTACCTCTGCTCTTTTAAATGTTGTTTTAGCTTGCAATAAATAGACCAAGATGGTTATTAATATTCTCATCTTTCACATATCAACCTCTCTTGATTGTTCCTATTTCCAAAAAATATCACCTAACCCATATCAATCCACGGTACGTGCTAATCTAATCTTATTCTAACTTCCAAAAGCTTTAATTATGAGCTATTTGGAAAACATCACTAGAAAACTGAAAACAACATCTATTTAAAAACAAAATCAAATTACTACAATGATATCTATTTTAAAAATACCTATTTAAAAACGGAGGAGTATTAAGAAACGGGTGCACGATTTCCTCCTTCCCAACGCATTATGCCTGCTGAATTGCCTGCCGATGCTGTACAAGAGAGGCAAGAGTGGGGGCTGGTAGCCATCGGAAACGATGGAGCCACACGAGCTTGACTCGTGCCCCGATTCGGACGGGCGCGATTGGGCGAGGCCCTGATGCGACCACGCCGGCACCCGCCGCCGTCGCCGCCTAGATCCGCAGGGGCCACGCGAGCACGCAGGCCGCAGATGCTTCCCACGCACACATGGTTGGTGAGCACTAACCTGACCGTGGCAGTGGGTGCTTCGGTCCGGCTACAGCTCGATCAAACGACCACCAACCATCACCGAGTCGCACACCAGCCGCTTCGTTCCAATAGAGCTGGTCCACGGCGCAGCTGCACGGACGGTGCAGTTCTGTGCGTACAGCGTTTTTTTTTTTGTAAATACTAAATAGTAGGATGGCACGGTCAAAAAAATAGAACGGATGCGATTCGTTGCCACGCTGATCAGACGGCTACCACAACGAGTCCCCACTTTCGAATTAAAAAAAATGTGTTCACACCATGTAATATATACACTTAGTAGTGTGAGATGCTTTGTTCATGGTGCTTAGCTTGTGGACTAATATAAGTTGCCAGCAAGCCTGTGCTCGATAGTAGCTAGACCTGGTCCAGTCATATACCATTTGTCCTATCAGTTCAGCTATGGAGCTCCTTCCACTCCTCACGAGTCGGGAACCCTCATCTTATAACTTTAAACGCGGTCACGTTCTCAGCATCCGCGGTGTAACGTGGATATGTGTCCGGTGCTATCTACATCAGTTTTTTAACCGTAGCCGTCCGATCAACAATAGACATCTGAAGTTGCTACCCTTAGCTCGTACGCGAGCGAAGGAAGTAGAACTCTCTGGTGTGCGGTGTGTGAAGGGAGGAGTAGAAATATCTAGACCCTGGAGCTACGACTCGTCATCAATTCTGGTAGCAAGCCCTCCACCAGCACTGCAACTAATTTCCCAGGCTTCAACAAAATCATCCGTCAAACATCCACAGATTAGAAGATCTTTCAGAAGCTATCTAAGGTATGTTTGATTTGCTGTGTTTTTCTGCATCTGTTCTTCTTCGGCACCAATTTCTCCCCAAACACGACGGCAGGCAAGGACGACGCGTACCTGCCTTCCACCGCCTATCCACTGGCAGCTAAAGCCGACGCGTACGCACCTCCCATCGGCCAGACCTGCGACAAAACCCGCGTACTTCACCATTCCATAGCTCCAGCAGACCAGCACCACCAACGCAGCTGAAAGCAAAGGCAGCAGCAAGCCTTTTGCACCACCACACCTCCGCCAGAAGAAGATGGAGTCGCTGCCAGAGCCGCATGCCGAGACGGTCTTCCGCTCGAAGCTCCCAGACATCTCCATCCTGGACCACCTCCCGCTCCACGACTACGTCTTCGAGCGCCTGGCAGACCGCCGCGACCGCGCCTGCCTTATCGACGGTGACACGGGCGAGACGCTCACGCTCGGCGACGTGGACAGCCTGTGGCGCCGCGTGGCGGCTGGGATGCACAGCTCCCTCGGCGTCAGAAGCGGCAGCACGGTCATGTGATAGAATATGCTATTGTTAGTTTGGTATGATTAGATTGTATCTATTCCTAACCAACCGAGTATCACGTATATATGTAAATCTATCTGCAACTGATTCTGTTTTGGAGTATATAAAGAAACGATGCCACACCACGTCTGGTGATTGAGCATCTTCTCCTCAAACCAATCTACTCTATTATTGTTTACAATATAATCATACCAAACTAACAATAGCATATTCTATCATCATGCTGGTGCTCCCCAATTCCCTGGAGTTCGCGCTGGCGTTCCTCGCGTGCTCCCGCCTCGGCGCCGCCGCCACCATGGCCAACCCGCTCCACACCCCGCCCGAGATCGCCAAGCAGGCGACGGCCTCCGGCGCCACGGTCGTTGCCACCGAGCCTGCTTTCGTCGAAGTTGCGGGGGCTCCCTCGCGCCGTGCTCGGACAGGTAGCTTAACACGAAACTTCCTTCCATCGTGCTCGTGAGTCGTGACTAGATGACGAGTTGACGACTAATACGCGTTGAAATTTGGCCAAAACCCAAATTCTAATTGAGGTATTTAACAGCCTAGCCTATAATTTTGTTTGAACAGGGTTATGGGATGACAGAGGCAGAGCCGGTGCTCTCAATGTGCATGGCATTTGCCAAGGAGCCGTCTCCGTTGAAGTCCGGCGCTTGCGGCACCGTGGTGAGGAACGCGGAGCTCAAGATCGTCGACCCGGAGACCGGCCTGTCCCTCCCCCGCAACCAGCCCGGGAAGATTTGTATCAGGGGCAAGCAGACAATGAAAGGTGTGCAATATTCCCTGCACAAACCAATGAACAATTTTGTCTGATCCAATATTCAAGCAAGAGCTTGAAGGTGACACGCTACCGGTCTTGGTACGTGCAGGGTACCTCAACAACCCGGAGGCCACGGCGAACACCATCGACAAGGAAGGGTGGCTGCACACCGGCGACATCGGGTACGTCGACGACGACGAGGAGATCTTCATCGTCGACTTGCTCAAGGAGCTCATCAAGTACAAGGGGTTCCAGGTCGCGCCCGCGGAGCTCGAGGCCACGCTCATCGCGCACGCTGGCATTGCCGACGCCACCGTCGTCCCGTAAGTAGCTAGCACGCGGCTCGTTGTGCTTCCGGCCGGCAAGAACTTTCCTACGCGTTCTCAAGTTGCACGAGTTCTGAACAATGTTTGCCTATTTGCTCCGACGCAGGATGAAGGATGACTCCTGCGGCGAGATCCCGGTGGCGTTCGTCGTCACATCCAACGGCTCCGAGATCACGAGGACGAGATCAAGCAGTACGTGGCAAAACAGGTGAGAAATTCACCTTCCCTTGCTAAGGATATTCTAAAAAATCTTAGCATCGAGGGGAACTTAAATGCTGAAATCTATTTTTTTTAAACTTTATTTAGGTGGTGTTCTACAAGAGGTTGCACAAGATCATCTTCATGGAGGCTATCCCGAAGGCACCATCTGGCAAGATTTTGAGGAAGGACCTGAAGGCAAAGTTCGCATCCGGATTTTTCAACAGAGTGGGAGTTTCATTTTCATTTAATGAGGTGTCATATCAATATTTTTTATGATGTAGCAAGCTAATTAAGAAGAGAGAGATCAAAGTAGTTTCATCTAGATGAAACTATCTGGACATGAATTCCAACAGCTAATGAGTCTTGCATGAAGAGCATATGAAATCACAAAATGAAACTATGTATTGGAGAAGAGTGTTTTAGCCATCAATTTATTGCTATCTTATTGACGCAGCACTCTTGGAAATAAATTATGTAACTCCCCATTGGGAGTAGTCGGATGACTTGTGATCCTGAGCTGTTCGTGTGTAAAAGGGACCCAATTTTTGTCCTTTTGTTTTGATCATGCTAAAAAGACATACAGAAAAGGTGTAAGTAAGAAGCAGTCAACCACATTATATACAAGACATATGTTATCTGGATATGTGAAAGTTCAAGATGTTATGTAATGTACTCAAGATGTTATTCCATTAGTACATTACATGTGTTACTTGCAGCTGCACCACAATGAAAACATTTGTTTGTCTGAAAGTACCAGATGATTCAATAGAGCTGTTCCAAAATTACAAACAACCCTGCCTGATATATCTGATACGGCATTATCCCATATTAGGATTGCAAAAGAATACATTCACGGGAAAAAGAAAAGGCACAATAAGTGAATCAATTATCAAAACTGACTTGTTCTAATCTCCAATTACCATGCTCTCTACAAAGTACAAACCCAGATAAGTTAGCTGGAGAAAATTGTAAACTAACAAAAATAGAAAAGACAGCAACCGTGCAGCTGGTCACACGCCAGAGTGAGATACTGGTGATGTTGTAAATTGTCCATCTTTGAAAGCGTGAATATACTGCTGGGGTAAGGAATGCTCGATCTGCAATTTTTGAGCAAGATGAGAGAGAAGTCAGTATCAGCATATATTTCATCTCATATGTACAAACAATTGCGATTATCTTGCGTAAGTGAATGAGCAAATGTTCAATGCCAGCCAGGAGTTATATTACTCTTATTCAATGAGACAGGGAAATCTATGAAACAAGTAGTAGTTGGTAGCTTGACAAGGGATAGGCATCTTCTATTTAAGGTTGGGTTTATACACCGGTATATGTTTAATAGCCAAGATAAGCAGCTAGGTAAAGGTAAGTCTGCGGCAGGGGTTTTTTCAAAAGCTAGGTAAGCAAGGTCACAAGAGATACATTAAATTCAAGGAATAGGAGAGATAGAAAGTGCGGGGGTAATAAGTTGATTTATTAGTTTTGAGGATAAATAGATAGGCGTGAGAGTACTTTACTGGTTGAAAAAGAGACAGGCATAAGGGATAGGCAAGGGTAAACTGGATAGCCAAGTTCAATGACTGAGAAGTAGAGGGCTAGCACGAGCTGTGACCATTGCCCATAGTAAGCCAGCCAAGAGTACCCTAACTTAAGAAGTTCTCTTAGCTAGCGCATGTCCATTAATGTGACCACCGCATGCTCCTGCATGAGTTTCATGAATGGTTTGTTTTCGAATCCATTCTTTTTTAGGTATACTATCTTGCCTCGAGAAAGGAGCTCGCAACAAAACGAGAGCTTTTTGATAGCCCGTTCACTCGACTACCACGCTTAGTTAGTCTGTCTGCAGGGATGGGAGTGGCGTAGTCTGTCTGCCCTTCTTCGTAAGTAGCTGGACTTGGATCTTCGTAAGCAACTGGAACTATCAAAAGTCAATGTCAATTGGCCTTCTAAAGGCTATAGCCCTGTTTCTTTTGAAAAAACGAATTTCGAGTTTCGAAGAAGACAGGCCCCCAAGAAAGCCACTCCGCCTAAAGAGTCCTATTCCTATCTATTTACTAGTTATATCATCCGCAATTGCCTGAATCTCAAGACGTTCCTCAAACCAATCATATACTTTATTGAGATAGGTAACTAGCCCGACTCCCCCTCTGAGAACCGTATATGAAAATTTCATCTCGTACGGCTCAAGCAGAAACACACAAATTTTCAACGGATATTAGAAAAAGAAAATAAAGGTTCAAAACTTCATCAGCCACGGGATTGGATCGATTTGCCTTGAAGATTTGAAATAAGAAAAATCCAGAATTTCTTCTTTGTGATCTCACTTGGATAAGCCGTATTATTGAACCAGACAAAACAACAAGCGATAAAACCAAAGACAGATAAAGCAGCTAAACTATAAGACAAGTAAGCTTCTCCAGACCATACAAACGCACGGCGAGCCCATGCGAAGGGTTTGGTTAAGATATGCCAAATTCCGCCAAGTATACAAATGGAACCCAACCATACATGTCCCCCGATTATATCTTCTAAATCATCCACACTAACAATCCATCCTTCTCCCCCAAAAGGGGATTTTAGTAAATAACCAAATATAACACCGGGGCTAAGGGTCAAATTGGTAATTTTTCTTACATCTCCCCCCCCTGGGGCCCAGGTATCATATACGCCGCCAAAATAAAGAGCCTTGAATACTAGAAGAAAAGCACCTATACCTAACAAAATTAAGTGAATACCCAAAATTGTAGTCATTTTATTTCTATCTTTCCATACATAACCAAAGAATGGAAAAGATTCTTCAAGAGTCTCGGGTCCCAGAAGCGCGTGATAAATGCCACCGAAGCCTAAGACTGCGGAGGAAATTAGGTGAAGTACTCCAGATACAAAGTACGGAAAAGTATCTAGAACTTCTCCCCCCGGCCCTACTCCCCAACCTAGAGTAGCTAAGTGCGGAAGTAAAATCAATCCTTGTTCATACATGGGCTTTTCTGGTACGAAATGGGCCACTTCAAATAGGTTCATTGCTCCGGCCCAGAATACGATTAATCCGGCATGGGCTACGTGAGCTCCAAGTAGTTTACCGGACAAATTGATAAGTCTGGCATTCCCAGCCCACCAAGCAAAGCCAGTGGTTTCTTGGTCATGACCAGCTAAAACGAAAGTTCCATTAAAGAGCGTTTCCACGTGGTAGAACCTCCTCAGGGAATATAAGATTTTCATGAGGCTGATCCTGAGCTGCCATCCACGCACGAATACCCTCGTTTAAAAGAATATTTTTGGTGTAGAAAGTCTCAAATTCAGGATCTTCCGCTGCACGGATTTCCTGGGAAACGAAGTCATAGGCACGTAGGTTCAGAGCCAGGCCAACTACGCCAATAGCACTCATCCATAAACCGGTGACGGGTACAAATAGCATAAAGAAATGTAACCAACGTTTATTGGAAAAAGCAACACCAAAGATTTGGGACCAAAAGCGGTTAGCAGTGACCATTGAATAAGTTTCTTCAGCTTGAGTTGGGTTAAAAGCGCGGAAGGTATTTGCACCATCACCATCTTCGAATAGAGTGTTTTCTACGGTAGCCCCATGAATAGCGCATAGCAGAGCCGCGCCTAATACTCCGGCAACTCCCATCATATGAAATGGGTTCAACGTCCAATTATGAAATCCTTGGAAGAAAAGGATGAATCGAAATATAGCTGCTACGCCAAGCTCCGACCAGGATTCCTCGATGGCGAGTCATCTCCATACTCAAAGGAAATTTGCTACAATGCTCGTTTCCTATGGATGGATGATCACCATAAGGCAAAGCCGTCCTGGAAAGCACTTAGTTTGGCTCGTGTGCGATCGGTATTGACACTGTACTGTGTACTGTACTGTAGTAGGTACAGCCGATACACGCCCTAGACTTCCACTGTCGAAGTTGGGTTGCGTTCCAATAGGGTAAGCAGCGAGTTGCGGGTTAGCCATTAGTTAGTCTTTTTAACACGGCATTTACCGTGGAGGAGTCTAAGGGTAAGGCAAATTGTGGGATGAAAGAAACCAGCCCTTGGATCGAGCCTAGCCAAGATAACCAGAAGATCTATGATCTGAGGACTTGTGATGGTTTACTACAGGGGTTAAAGAGGAGGGCAACAAGAAGGCGGTCACCGACTGCAACTAATAGGATGGCAGCTTGCCTCGGACCACCGTGGAATTGTTGGAACCCAAGAGGCAAGACCTATTACAAGCAGTAGCCCCAGAGTACTACCGGGAGGGTACTTAGCCGGAGTCCGAAAGGACTCTGAACAGACTAGCAACTGTGGCAACTGGGGCAGCTATGCCGACACGACGCGACGCCATACCGGACAGAAATACAGGTATGAAAAGTTTTCGTCAAGGAAAACTTTGGACGATGAACGGAACAGAAAGGAATGGAACGGATAACGAAGGGAAGGAAGGGGGTGTCAGTTCGAGGGGACCTAAAAGGTTTCCCCCCGAACCCCCCTTCCAAAACAACAGATCGGATAACGCAAGGAATTGCGTTAAAAGCCTCCAATTTTATTTCATAAAATTGAGTTACTGAACAGGGGAGATGGTTTCCCCCTCCCCTTGTAAATCCCCTCCCCCTTCCCGGCAAGCGGAGCGGCTACTAACGCTTCGAAAGACTCGACTATCTTTTCTAAGGAAGAGTCTTTCTTCGCTTGGAATAAGGAATTTAACTCTTTACTTTGCTTTTCCTAAAAGGAAAACAAGACTGTAAGACATACTTCCGGCCCCGAAAGGCCTCATTAAAGGAAGGCTTTCTTTTCTTTTAAAACAATAGGAAAAACCTCCATTCCGTTCGCTTCGGGATACACATATTCAGGGTGGGAATATGTATTTCCCTCCGTTCACTCCATTGAATTTCGCTTTCGACTTTCATACCTGTCCGGGAGGTAGAGCAGAGAGAGGACAGCCCTCGTCTATACGAATGGGATAAATAGCTCAGTTCGAGGGGCTATCCACTTATAGACTCTTTCTCTTTATATATAAGAATATTATTAGTTAGTGTACTATTAAGGAGTAGAAAAAGACACTATTTAATTTACGTGAGAAGCTGAACACAGCCTCCCTCTCAACGATGTCACTAGATAGGGACACGCATTTCTGCCAGGCCGTAAAATAGAAATGAAAACAATCTCTCCCTCAATAACTATCCTTTAGTTTCCTAAATCCCTTTTGCCGCCTCAAGTTAAGTATAATATCTGAAGTAGTAGATGCTACTGAAAGAGGTATGTCATAATCATAAGTAGTTACTTCTTCCATTTTGACTGTAATAGAGTTCAAGTAGTTGATAGCGCCAGTCTAAGTAGTTATCTCTGTTCTCTTTCGGAGATGTAGTAAACTATGCGTAAGCTGTATTTGACTATGGATAAGGAATAGTTCTTGCCTATCTATCCGGAGTATTTGCCTATTCCTAAGTAGTTATTCACTATCCATAACCTTTATCAGTATCTGACCTCTTGGGCAAGCCAGAATCAGTAATTCTTAAAAGCTAGTATCTTTACCTCTTTCTTTCCTCCGTCTAAGGCCAGTCATTTTCCTTCTCTGCGGTTGCTTATGGTGAGTGCTAATTCCTTCCAATTGCAGTCCTTCGAGGTTATATCCTGGTATATGAAAGAGAAGATCAATTCCTTAGGAGACAGGTATCGATGCTTGCCAGCAGGAGAAAGATCACTAGGTTCAGTCTCTGATCTGATCAATAGGGTTCCCTAGGTACATTCCGTTTTCTGGAAATCCAGCAGGGATAGTAGCTCCCTTTTCGAGGGCAAAAAAACTCGTTAGGCTATCCGAGATTTTCTCTTTTTTCCAGCTTTTTGGAGTGAAAATAAGGAGTGCCCGGCCATCTAAAGTGCCAGTCTAAGTTCCCCTCCAGGCTGCAGGGTAAAGGGCAGACACAGGTTCAGAGCGAGGGGAAAGGATCAAGGGTGCGTAGTATGCTTCTTACCCGCCTTATCTGCTAGGTCTAGGATTGGTTTTGTTAACTAGAGATCTTTTCCTGGGCGTTTACACCTATTCCATTTTGAAGCTAAGCTCATTTTCGAGTACTAAGCATAGCATATATATTACTTGCTACTTGCCAATATGTAGATAAGTGAGTGTAAAAAGTCAATGTCCGACCGTGGCTATTGAATCGTCGAGGTTGTGTTAGTGAGCTGCTCTTTGAGTCTACCTTTTACCCAAGGATGTAGTTGTCTATGCATAAAGAGTAGTTGCCCCTCAGAGTGTCGTCAAAGTCTTGAAGGAAGGATATAGTGCCAAAAGGCATGGTCCTTATAGTGGATAGTACGAGTCAGGGGAAGACCATTCCCAGTAAAGATACTTTTTCAATCCAGTTTTGAAGCTCTTTTATTTCCAAGGGCAATGAGGAAGGATTCTCCCCAAGACAGGACTCTTTGTTTACATTCCAAGGTGGGAATGGGTGAGAGGTAGTCTATCTCTGGCTGGGATGAGAGTCTAAAGTAGTATTCTTCTTCAGTGGAAGGCTCTGGGAATCCCTCTTTTAGTTGGCAAGGTCAATCTAGCAGATGATAGGTCTAGAGAGAGCTGGCTTTAGGGGTTATAGGGCAAAAGCTATATCAGCTGTTAGCAAGCAATCGTCAGGGTCTGACGGGGATGTATAAAGGTTCGTGAGATTATAGGCAGTAAAGCGAGTATCAATCTTGACCTTTCCGGTATCTGTATCTGGCTCAATGGAAGCTGTAAAAAAGTAGTCTCTTGTTCTTTCTTAATTGAAAGCAATAGAGGGTTAGCCAGTTTACTTTCTTGGGACTCCAAACGAGCCAGTTCCAAACACTTCTCTTTATTATTCAACGAGTGGAACGTAAGTGACACGAGCCAGTACGCGAGCGTAGGAATGGAGCGAGCAAGATTCCTTTGGACTTACTTTTGTTTTGCATATTATCATATATAGTCATAGAGTGCATTCTGAAGTGATCTGTCCAACTAAGTAGAAAAGGACAGACGAGTGGGCGTGACAGACCAGCACTCTAACCTACTGAGCTATTTCCCCAACTTTCAATTGCTAAAAACAGCAGTTCTAGAAGGGACATAGCCCTAAACTGCATAAACTCTTGTTTGAATGCCCCTTCATGTTATCTTATGAAATTGTGAGTTGATTGTTTCTCAACAGGGCATGATAGTGGTACTAACCCATTCAAAGAGCGTTTATCCCGCAACATCTGTCAAAGAAAGAACCGTTGTCCACCAAAAGGAGCTAGCAATCTCATGTACTCCGCTTCCCATTATTGGCTTCCTTCCCTGGAGACCGCTCGGGCGAAGGCAGAGCATGGAATGATCGTAGGGGCATCCTTCCTAGCAGGAAAAGACGTGTGTGACTAAAACCAGGAGGAGAAATCCTTTTTCAAATGGCGACAGAAAGAAAGGAATCAAAAAATAGAAGAAAAAGTTCACTGTGCTGGCAAATGTGGAGAATAGCCATCCATCTTTCATCAATGAAATTGTTCCGTATGGGTAGTAAATACACATATCAGAAGAGCCAACCCGAAAGCACTTGCTTCAAAGAAGAAGCTGTTACCAAGAAATTCCTGTTTCAAGTCAGTATATCTCGATCAAGTCAAGATGATATGGGTCGCCCCTTCTTCTTGCGCCAAAGATCTTACCATTTCCGAAGGAACTGGGGCTACATTTCTTTTCAATTTCCATTCAAGAGTTTCTATCTGTTTCCACGCCCTTTTTTTGAGACCTCGAAACATGAAATGGACAAATTCCTTCTCTTAGGAACACATACAAGAAAAAGGATAATGGTAGCCCTCCCATTAACTACTTCATTTTCATTTATGAATTTCATAGTAATAGAAATCCATGTCCTACCGAGACAGAATTTCGAACTTGCTATCCTCTTGCCTAATAGGCAAAGATTGACCTCTGTAGAAAAACTGATTCATTCGGATCGATATGAGGACCCAACTCCGTTGAATGGCACCTTGCTCTGACCTGAGCTATGCAACAACGAGATCCCCCTTGATCTTTGCCGGATGTGCTTGACGGTCCCCCATAATACGCTAACTTGGGGACTTTTTAGTCCATCTTTTCCAAGAGTCTCCGCTAGTTGAACCGCGTCCAGTAGACGACCTCTTCCGCTCATCCCCTTCGTCAGCTCTTTGATAGGGATACTATAACCTAGGTCCCTAAACTTGGAATGGATGGCGGAGCGTAGGTGGCAGGCAGTTATATGGATACGGTGCTTTACCCGTAGACGCTTCTCCAGCTCTCGCAAGAATTGTATGGGAGTCGTCCTCGGGGGGACTTCCCGAATGACCGTACCGGGGAATTCTACCGTACTCTGTGCAGCTATGGTTGTTGATCCTGCGGAGCCTACCCAAAGGTTCAGGCCGGATTGTAGGAAGTGGGTGATACGTTTTTGTATTTCTATGAGAAGAAATACGGCACCCACGATTCCCAGTCGTTCAATGTCAGTTCCGCTTTTCTTAATTTCAAGCAACATTTGTTCACCCCACCGTCAACTATTTGTAGTCTATAAAAATAAAACAGAAGAGGTTCGGAAGCTAAATGAAAAAAGTTGGAAGTACTCGCCCAATCACCGTCACTGTTTTCATCTGGAACAAGAGCATTGATTTCGCTTGATTTAGCTGTTGTTACAGATGTCTCTAAAGATTCCTTGCCTAAGTAAAGCTGGCAGCCAGATGTGTTATCTATTGATATGGTCGGTACCGAGCCCTGTAGTATCATAAAAAACATTAAGATACTTGCATGAATTGATGCAAATCTGATGTTTCAACGGCAGAGCGCTACTAAGTTTGGAAAAAGATCTACCTCGCATTGGACCTCTACACTGTTGCCGTTCACAATTTCACAAGCCGCTACAACACCCTGGTTAAAATACAGGACGAATTAATGAAGCAAACAATATTCACTGGAAGTGTTGACAAATGTACCTTGAATAATACTCCCACTTTGGTGCACTTATCAATCGTTATGTTGTTCACTCTCCCTGCACACAGATGCGCATATAGACACTTAGCTGGTTATTGTTTGCACTTACAAAAAGGATGCATCATTCATGAGTTATTAGTTGCACTTTGGTGGGAAGTACCTTTGACTTGCAGCACACAATCCTTGCATCCATATAGATAAATTGAATGTTTGGTATCACAATCTTCAATAATTAAGCTCTTGTTCCCAATATGATGCTCAACCACCCATCTGATAGACAATGGTATGAATTATCAATTATGTGATATTATTCTTTCTCATAGATGTCATTATGAGGGTTCATTTGCATTTCTGGATATAAAGGAAAATGGTACTTACTTGCGACCCATTTGGAGCTCCAATTTAGCAGGATCTTTGGTTGAGCTAAACAATGGTGCATTGCAAGTTTCTTTTCCTTCAGCAGTTACGACCCAGTTCTGTCTGTTCTATTCTTGCTCTTCATGTCATCTGTCACCTTCTTAAGGCCTATAACAAGGGATGACGCACTAATCGTCACATATGTTTACTACATAAATTGGGCAGGTGTACAGCCTGATCAACTGAAAATCAAAAATGAAAATTCACATCGAGCTGACCTTGTGTCACTGCTTTCCCTGAGTTGATTTCAGCAAAAAAGGCTGACATTCCAGATTTTGCTTGGGACGATGAGACTGAAGAGATAGAAAGAGATGCAGGGGACGGAGCTGAAGGTGCCTTGTTAGTTGCACTTCCTGGTGGTTGCCACACGGGGCCCAATGGGTAAAAGTTCTTTACGTAGTCACCCAAATTGGGCAAGTAAAGCTCTTTCAGGGCTTTAGTCCACTCCACATGATCAGGATCCTTATTTTTGTATTCCACAAGCACCTAATGATAATGTTAATTAATACTAATAAAATTGAGCCTATACATGCTTAAGTAATCAACTCTATTACAATTGATCTCTGAATAAATTTAGTAGGGGATTCATGTTGTGATGAACGTCATGGTGTTATGTTAAGTAAGGCTGTTAGCTCTTTTGAATCATTAACTCTGATTTGTTTTCACTTTCAAGAACAATCATGTTTTTTTTTCTTGAATATTTATGTTGAGAACAAAAGATAAATCCAAGCGTTGAGTTTTTACTGTACTGTTTACGAATCTTGTCCTACAACTTTGTTTTGGATTGATTCATCTCCTGCTTATTTGAGGTCCGGTACTGCTATACTGAAAGTCTGAAAGCATGTATGTAACTATTATACTTCAAGAGTTCTCAACTGGAGTAACATTCCTTACTGCTGTAGAACTCTGCCATTTGCCAACTCTCCTCTACATGAGCAATTGGAAGAGGCATACCTGAAGAGAGATCCACAAACCAGTTAGTCCCCAACTTTAACATGCATGAGCAACTGAAATGTATTGGCATTTGTTGATGCCCCTACCACATGAACGTATCAAAAGTGGAACTTGATACTAACCGCAACCTTTGCCCGTGTAGCCAATCCAAGCCAATGCAGTGGCTTCCAAGATCGTTGCGTTCAGAGGCCGCATGAACGCTGACATGGACTCCATCGTTGGTTTCTACCAAATTGATTACACACACATACGAGACCAATCGAATGATTGATCAGTTCAACGATAGATGTATTCACATTGCGCAAACAGTTGACGATATCTGCTAAGATTTCGCTGGGATTCGCGGTGGCGAAGATGGAGCGAACAAGAAGCGCACCTAGGTTTGTTTGGTCCTGACAAGAAGGTCCTTCCCGACCAAGAACGCCTTCTCCACCAATCTCGTCACCTCGCGACCTCCGCCCCGATCTTGCCAGCAGCCGCGGACACCCTCCCGAGGGCGCCGGCGACGAGCTCGTCCAACGCCAAGATCGCCGGGTCCTGCGCCGACGCGTGGTCGACCAGGCCGCGCGGAGCGACCGACGGGTGCGCCCCGGCGTTGAGAGCCTCCAGCCGGGACACCGCTGACTCCAACCTGCCCACCAGGGCGTACTCCATGGCGTTCGCGCGTTGGGCGGTTGGATCTCTAGGAACGGAGGAAAGGGAGGATGGGCATTGGAGGAGAGGAGCGAGGTGAGTGAGGAATTGGAGAATGGATGAGCAATGTCGCCGGTTACTCGCCACGGCAGCCCATTGGATAGGGAGGGAGGGAATGGCGGAAGCTGATCTGACGCCGAGACAGCCGTGCCGCTCGACATCTGTACGTACGTGAGCCAGCGGAACTGCAGCAAGAAAGCGCTTGGCAGTGACAGGACACGGCGAATTTGAGCATGATTGTGGAGAAAGAATTTGGATATGAATTCGTAGGATTAATTCAAAACTTAAAGATTCTATGAATACCACTTGTTCCAACATTATTTTATAATGCCTTAGAATTCATTTGAATTTTCTTCCTACACCAACATTCGCTTGGACCCTCAGCGCCCCCGACAAGTTCATTTGGAAGTGGTCGTCGTCTTCAATTTACTCTTCAGCCAGCACCCAGAGCCTATCAGGCTTTTTTCATGGGGCAAACAGAGATTTTGACGCCAAACAACTATGGAAAACAAGAGCTCCCAACAAATGTCGCTCCGCTTCTTCGTTTGACGGGTCCTGCATGGTCGTTGTTGGACCTCAAATCGTTTACAGCGACATAACCTATCAAATAGGGATGGATAGAGCAATTCGCAGATCCACTCTAAGTTCAATTCAATCAACTAACTCATCTTTTTTATTAGATCAATATGACTAATTAATTGATTAAATTCTACTAAAATAGACCTATGGATACTCACATATCGCTCCATGTCCATCCCTATTGCCAAACAATGGTCCTTGTGCTAATCTTTTTAATTAGAGGATGAAGGATTGGCCGGCATGGAACTATGACTTGAAGGGGAGGTTCTCGGTGAAATCGGCATATAAGTTGGTAGTTCAGAAACGAGATGATAGCCTCAACCGTGATGCATCCTCTTCTAATTCAGATGCGGAAGGAAATGATAGTTTCAAATGGCATCAAATATGGTACCCAAAGCTCCCAAACAAGGTGAAAATGTTTATATGGCGCCTAGCCCATAATAGTTTACCAGTGCGATGCAATACTGTAAGGAGAGGCATTGAGCAAGACACCGTGTGTCCGGTATGCCTACGGCTGGATGAGGATTGCAGTCACTTATTTTTCAAGTTCAAAGGTGTCAAACAATGTTGGTGGTCCATGCTCCTTGAGAATGAACGTATCATGGTGGAGTTGTGCAATTCTAAACCAAAGCCATCCACCAAATCTTGCAAATGGAACAGAAGATGCAACTCCGGATCCTGGTATTGCTATGGCGATAGTGGTCGGCAAGGAACAAAGCCAATGCAAGAGAAAGGACGCTAAATGCAAATGAGATATGTAGCTCGATCAGTTACTACTTGATGGAATTTGAGAAACTTGCCAACATTGCTAAACAAAGTGCATCAAGACAAACAGACAGATGGATTCCACCCCCAGAGGAGTACAACAAAATAAATGTTGATGCCTCATTACATGCAGCTTCAAGGACGGGAGGATGGGGTTTTATCGCGAGAGATAGCAAAGGAGGTGTGCTTGAAGTTAGAGCTGGCTGTCTACCGCTGGTCGATTGCGCTTTGCATGCAGAGGCGCTAGCAGTTCAACACAGGCTTGAAAGAGCCGCACAACTTGGCATGTCCCACATCGTGGTGAAGACGGATGCATCACTGCTATGTGAAAGTGCATCTAGGTCTACTAAATGGGTTTTGGTTTATTAATGACAAAACGATTAAGGAACTAATATGTTTATCGAAGCTATGAACAGATCTTAGTCTCAATTGTGAAGACTCACGACGATTGACGCCTCTCGAAAAGAAAAGAAAAGCAATGTGTAGTACTCAATAGGATTTAAATTATTTTATCTTAAAATTGAGTCTAGGTTAGCCGTACTATTAAGAGGGTTGCATTTGTTAGCTTTTATGGTGTCTCAATGCTCAAAATGATCTTTTAGAACTAATAGTTGAGAGACATATTCACCCACGGACACTGGGAAATATTGGCAGAGTTTACTGAGTCTGGAGTCTCTGGTGTTCACCGGATACTCCGGTCCTCAGTGTTTAGGCCGGAGTCTCCGAGAAAGACTCCGCCAGAAGAGCCTCGGTTCCGAATATTTTTAATTGTCAGGAGTATCCGGTGTTCACCGGACACTCCGGTAATTGGTGAATTTTTTTTTTGCTGGAGTCTCCGAGGGAGACTCTGCCAGGGGTCATTCGGTTAAGCATTTATTTTTGATAGAAAAAGGCTGGAGTCTTCGGTGTTCACCGGATACTCCGGTAGGAAAATATTTTTTGCCGGAGTCTCCGAGTGAGACTTCGCCAAGGGTCGCTAGGTTAATATTTATTTTAAAAGACCGGAGTCTCCGGTGTTCACCGGATACTCCGGTACCTGGGGAGGCCGGAGAGTCCAGCAAGTCTCTGGACTTTCTCTCTGTGGTAACTAAGTCTGGGCCGAAGACTTCGGCAGTTTAATAGAATTGTAACGGCTAGTTCTGACACCGTTCTGACGCCGTTTTGGATTTCAGACCGGAGACTCTGGTGTTCATTGGATACTCCGGGGTAAGTTTGTCAGAACAGTAACAGCTAGTTTTTTAGGGTGAGCTATATATACCCCCACACCCCTTAGCATTTATTGCTTGCTGTTGCTGCTGAGCTCCACTTTCATAAAGTCTCCCAAGAGCATTTAAAAGCCCTCCAAACATATCTAGTGCCTAGTTTTGCGCCAAATTCGAGAGATTGTGTTTGGAGTGAAGTTGAGTCAATTGAGCATTGAGTTCATCATCGATCATACATTGTGATCATTTCTCTTGGAGCCTTGAGCTCCTAGATGGCAAGGCGTCGCCCATAGAGCACCCAATCATTGTGGAGTGCCACGGGAAGTTTATAATCGACATCGATTTGAGTAAGGAAATTCTAGCTTGATCTTTGTGGTCGCTAGAAGAGGATAGAGTTGGAAAAGACCTGGCTCTTTGTGAGCTCCTCAACGGAGACGTAGGCACTTCTTTGTGAGGTGGCCGAACTCCAGGATAATCTCTTGTCTCATCATTTGTGTAATTTAAACTAGTTGTGTAGTTTTGGGATTTTTCCCATATAATTAGTTTTTGTGATCATCTTGCTTAAGCATTGTGCTGATATTAGAACTAGTATCACCTTTTAGACCTTAGTTGTACTTGCTTAACTTCAGTTGTTCTCGAGTTCCTGTATAGACCGGAGACTCTGGACTAGACCGGATACTCTGAACATACCAGAGTATCCGACCTTCACCGGAGTATCTGGCATCTGTTTAATCCGCTGGTTAGTTTTAATTTTCAGAAAAGTCTATTCACCCCCTCTAGACATCTTTAAGTACATTCACTATGATAGGCCCTCAAATCTTCAGAATGGGATAGAAATCAGTTTGGATGCTTATTTAGGCATATACAAGATCTTATGGCTTTTGAGTTTAATCATTGTATGGTCATGATCTATAATAGGACCTATAACTAGGTAGCAGATAGTCTTGCTACCTTCGGTGCAGGTAGACCACTATCTGGATCTGACATGTTCTGGAGCCATGCATCAAACTTTGTAAGCAACTTGATCTTTGGCGATTTACCTAGAGCCAATGGTTAATGAAGTGATGCTTCCGTGTAACTAAAATGGTCCTTGTGCTTTGTGTAACCAAGAAACACAAACTTCGGACCATCTGCTAATGTCTTGTCCATTTAGCCGTGAAACCATACCAATTTAACTCCACATACGGATTCTTCATTCTCAAACTGGTGGTTACGTTCCAGAAAAGTAGTAGCAAAGGACTTGAGGACGGGCTTTGACACGCTGGTCATGCTTACAATCACAGTATGGCGGTTATGAAACCGAACGAAATGATAGGGTTTTCCACAATGGTAGTTCCAGTCAATGGACCTCACGGCGCGATCAGGGATGATGGTCAATTATGGACCCAAGTGAGCTTCCATGGACTATCACGCTTATTTGTTCGTACTATTGGCTCTCCTTATTCTTAGGTTATTTGTTAGGTCACTAGCCTTTTTTTTTTAAATTAACCTCTTGCTAATTCGTGCTTGGGAGACCTCTCTCTCGCTATGTAGGGTTTGTTTCTTTTCAGTGAAGGAGTTCTCCTAGCCCGTTTGTAACAAACTCGTTTCTCATTCTTAATGAAATACGCGCATGGCACATTTTAGAAAATATTTGTTTGTTTGGTTGTATTGGTTCATTAATTTACAGGTATGAGTAAGTGAATGAAGTATTAGAGCAACGTTTCTTATTTACAACTTATTACATAGGCCCCTCTACTTTTTGCAGTTTCGTATTTGTTCGTGAGCATATACCATGTTTTGATATTAGTGCCTGAAAGGAGGCAACTATTTCCCAAACATCTGTTAGAGTTAATTCATTTTTTCCCATTGTAATGTTTCATAATAAAGTTTGCAACTACAGCAATAAGCAATTCAAAACTTCTTCAGAAATTCTAGAAAAAGTAACTATCCCAACACGATAATGTTGGAAACAAATATTTCCCAAAAGAACACGTAACGAACTAAAAATAAAAGACTGTGTAAAGTTCCAAAATAGATATTGCAACATCAAAGCTCACAAATAACATTCGGAGGGAATATATACAGAAGCAAATCAAAACATTGACAACATTAAAAAAAAAATGATTGTTACACTGTTTAATTTTAGGTAATACAAAATTCTGAAAATATATTGTGTGACTTAGACTTCACCATTTTCTTCGGGAATCTCAATCTCTACATTGTCCTCCGCATCTCCAACCTAGTCCCTACTACTCACCTTCCATCATCTTTCCTTTATCCGTTAGTGCTACTTCAACTTTTGCTACGAGCCCTGTCCATAATTGAGGTAACTATGAAAGATAGTAAGATGGAGCAGATGCATGTTGTGGTGGCAGGGATTTTGGCAGCAAACTCCTTAGCGGTGAACGATGATGCCAAAGATATGGAGCTACTATGGTTCAAATTACAAGCTAAGATAATTAAGAGAGGAAGTATAAGGATGAAGAGAAATGCCACAAGTCTAATCAAATTCACCAATATGATAATGTAAACGTTGGATTGCATGGAGTTGGATGGATAATATGGGTTCTACTATCTACTGATTTTTATCACATCATACATATAGATATAGTTAGAGCATTCTATAAAATCAGATCGTACCTATTCCACTTTAGATCTCATCATATATTATTCATGCCTTTGTGTTTCTTTGGTAGTAAGTTCCATTCCACTTTAAATTATAAACACACCGGTATTTATACTTCCTAGAAAAACAAAACGAATAGTATATATAGTACCATGTAACGTATATTCAATTTGTACTCCACCACGAAAAAAATGACGGATGGTATAATACTACCACATAACTTAAAGTATATGCACTCTAATTTCACCGTGACTAGGCCATTATCCAATATTTTTTGGACACACTATAGCATGAGTGTAACAAACAACAAGCTATTTGGACGCTGCAAGCCTGCAAACTAACAAAACCACATGTGGCACCGGTAACTTGTCACGTTCCACTGACAAGAGAGACAAGGGCAAAGCATCAGATACTTCACCTCTTTAGAGCTCTTCAATCTAGGATCGACGTTTAAGATTGAATCTCAATTTTATTAAAATTCAATATTTTATAATTAGTTATACAATATTTTCTAATTTAGTAACTAGTTCAATATTTCTCCATTAGTTATACAATATTTTACAATTAATAATTATACAAAGTCACATTGAGTCGGAGGATACTGATCAGAAGCACCAACCCAACTGCCTGGAGAGATCTGAAATTCTGAATTCCGAACACACTACACTCCTCCGCTCCTCTGCGCCGATGGAGATCCCCACCGCCATCATCCACCGCCTCCAGTCCTCGCTCCGCGAGGCCGCCGCCGCCGCCCCCTCCCCCGATGCCGCGCTCGCCCCTCCCTTCACCTCCGTCACCGACGCCGTCGCGGCCTTCGATTCGGGCGCCTCCGCCTCCGTCCCGGCGGAGCTACGGTGCGGGCGCTGCGGCGCCGCTGGAGGGCTCCTCCGCGGCGTGCAGTCCGCCGTCTGCGCCTACTGCGGGTCTCCCAGGCGCGGGGAGGGCGAAGGCGGCGGCGGCATCGCATTCCGCGGCGGCGCGGCCTACCGGTGGCTGCTCGGCTCGCTCGGGCTCGACGGATCCGTGAGCTCTTCCCCTTACCTTACTTTCACGTAAAAATCCTGTGGATTTTGGCCCCAATGCTTAGGATTTGGGTAGGTAGTAGCGAAAAAATGGGATGTTTTCTAATGGTGATTAACCAAGGGTTTTTCTCTAAAAGGAGAGAATAAGGATTTCTCTGTAAGCGGATGTTGTAAATCGGAATTTTTTAGTAGAATTGTGTGCCGAATTATTTCTGAGGAAGTAACAGGAAGTTAGAGAAATGTGCCATGGCAAACGGGTCTATGTTAATAGTAAAAAACATGGCTTAGATTTGTGGAAATTTAGAGTGATCAATACTCAAGAGTTATGAAAGACATGCTCAGCTATATGTGGCTGACACTACTGGCTGCGAAGAGCGACACAACGGTGGCGATTAAGGCCATCTAGGCGGAGGCGGAGGTGGAGAGCGGTCGGAAGCTTCGTGTCCTTCGCACTGACAACGATGACGAATTCACGTCCATTGAATTCACCCGCCACTGCGCGGATCACGACGTCCAACGACACATCTCCGTGCCGTACAACCCACAACAGAACAGCGTGGTGGAGAGGCGCAATCAGTCGATCATCGCGACGACGCCCGTACTCCTGAAACAGAGGGGCATGCTGGTAGAGTTTTGGGGATTGGCGGTTAGCACTGCAGTCTTCCTGCTTAATCGTGCACTGACAACGAGCCTGGATGACATGACATTGTTCCATGGCCGAAAGCCGGCGGTGAGCTTCTTGCACACCTTCGGCTGTCTGGCGTACATCAAGGACGCGCGACCGCATCTGCGGAAGCTTGATGACAGGAGCACGCCCTGTGTCTTCATTGGCTACGAGCATGGCATGAAGGCGTAACGCCTCTACTATCCGAGCACCAAGCGCGTTCGCATGTCGCGAGATGTAATCTTCGACGAGGACACCGGATGGAGTTGGGAGGTGGATGCATCTAGGAGCGTGGCTTTGTCAAGCGACTTCATCGTGGAGTTCCTGGTGAGTCAAGTCCATCTCCCAGCAGCCAACGAGCCCACCTCAGCCGGAGGAGGAACACAGGTGGCGAAACCACCTGCACCAAAGTGGCGGCCGATGTGTCGCCCAAAACGCTGAGTGGCGAATCTACCGGGGAGGCGGACTTTGTCGAGGAGAACGAGACATGGACGATGGTGGAGCTGCCACGTGGACATCGCCCAATCGCGCTCAAATGGGTGTTCAAGCTCAAGAAAGACGAAGCTGGGGCTGTGGTCAAGCACAAAGTTCGCCTCGTCACCAAAGGCTATGTGTAGCTGCCAAGCATGGAATTTGATGAGGTATTCGCACCTATTGCCCGTCTGGAGTCCATGCGCCTGTTGCTGGCGCTAGCTGCCCAAGAGGAATGGCCAGTCCATCACATGGATGTGAAATCGGCCATTCCCAACGGTGATTTGGAGGAGGAAATGTATGTTGCGCAGCTGTTGGGGCTTGTCGTCGCTGGAGGAGCACACGGTCCTGCGGCTATGGAAGACGCTCTGCGGCCTATGACAAGCACCGCGTGCACGAAACGTGAAGCTCGACATCACATTGAGGGCTTTTGGCTTCAAGTAGAACGCGCACAAACATGTGACGTACTGGCGCGGCTATGGTAGCAAGCTGCTGCTCCTTGGGGTATACGTGGATGATCTGATCATCACGGGATTAGCAAAGGAGGAGATTCATCGATTCAAGGCGAAGATGAAGACTCAATTCAAGATGAGCGACCTCGGTTTGCTCTCCTTCTACCTTGGGATCGAGGTCCAGCAGAGCAGCGGTAGAGGCGGCATCACGCTGTGCCAAGCGCAATACGCCGCTTGAATCCTGGAGATGGTGGGGATGAGAGACTGCAATCCCGCTCACACCCCGATGGAGGAACGGCTCAAGCTCAGCCGTGAGAGCACGGCGGTAGAAGTGGGCGCGACGGAATACAGGAGGCTTGTTGGAAGCCTCCGCTACTGCATCCCACTTTTCTCTTTAAATTTAATGCATCCAGAAAATAAAGTCTCATATCTGAAACTTAATCCTGGCTCTATGGTTCTATCCGCAGAAAATTCAAGCTCATGAAGTTTTTCCCGCTTCCTTTTTCATTCAGGAACTTGTAGAATTTGAAAATGAGACTACGGGTTCAAATAAAAGCAATGAAGCGCCAAAAAGTGGGATGGTCATATCTGATCTGCTGGATTTGAAACTCAGTTGTCTCCCTGAGAATAAGGCAACATCTGCATGTTATATAAGCAAGGAACAGCCATCTGCTGTGTACACGCCAGATTTGTCTGGTGTTAACCTAGACTCATTTTTCATTGAAAGAAAAGAGGAGACAACTGCTGCTGCTGCTGCTCGTCCTCAAACTCATACTTTGGTGCAGGAAAAGCAAACAACAGATAGCAAAAGAACAAACCAGATAGAAGCTACTCCAACATTTGCAAACTGGGATGCTGAGTTTCAGTCTGCTAGCTCGGTAAGTGCCGCCAGTGACTCCAAACAACTTGATCTATTTAAGAGCACTTCAGCTGCTGAGTCTTTTAATTTTCCTGTTACTGGGACTGCCATCAACCCAGTAGTAGGTACTGGAAATGAAACAAACATGAAAAGTACCTTCCTAGAACATTCAGAAGATTTGGCTTCTGCAGATGGCACATTAGTTAATGATAACCTTTTTAATCAAAAGGTTGCCAAGCGTATCTTGGAGAGCAACAGCGGAATCGTTCCTGAAAATAGTCTTCCTGACTATGCTGAATCCGCTCTTAACAAGAATTCTCTTAAGAGCGATCGGTTGCATGAAAGGGATGATGATGGAAACCAAGATGATGAAGCTTTTGATGACTGGCAAGAATTTACAGGAGGTGGAAATCATGGCAGTCTATCAAGCGCAGGAAAAGGAGAACATAAAGAGGAGCCTTTAAAGAGAGAATCCACTGAAATAAAAACAATAGATCCCTGGCCATTAGGAAGCATGGAATCACCCAATGATGTTAATAGTGACTCCGATTATTGGCAAACATTTGCCTCTAGTTCCGGTCAAGGAGGAGGTTTGGTGAGACCGGTTGGTGAAACAAGCAGCACCTCATTTGAACATCCTTCAGAAGCTATATCTGTTGATTTATGGCCCGCTGGCAATGCTGACAAACACAACACTACAGAAATGGTTAAGGAAACAAATGATACTTTTGATGATTGGCAAGATTTTGCTACCTCTGGTCAAGTGCAGAGCGCTTCGTTCAATCAAGATGGAGACATGATGGGAGTCTCAACAATCAGCCACAATGAAATATATGTGGACTCCTGGTTCATGGGAGATAGTAGAGAAGCTAGAAATACTGATTTAGTGAATGAAAATAATGCCACGTCGAACGATGGGAAAGGTTTCACTGGTTTAGATCAATCACAGCAAAATTCATCTAATATAGGTGGGGAGATGATGAATCTTCCATTTGAGCAGCATGAAGCAACTAATCCTGTGCAATTGTGTGTAAATGACAGCAATAAGGAAGCTACAAACACAGCCTCAACAAATATAGAAAGCAATGCTTTTGATATCTGGCAAGATTTTGCCAAATCAGGTCATCAGCAAGAAAATATGTCTAATATTGAGAGAGAAGCAACTAGTGTCTCACCTGAGCCAGCTAAAGAAATTTATGCCATGGATTTGTGGCTAACCAGCAACATCAAGGAATCTAACAATAGCGAAGGTGTTGGTAGAGTTGATCACTCATCTGATGGATGGCAGGATTTTGCTAGTTTTGGTCAAGCACAAAGAAGTATTAAAATTCCTGGGGAAGGACACCTTGCGAAAGATCCGTCAGGCGTCAGGAACCAAAACTCTGGACTTGTGGGCCTCAAGTCATGCAAAGGAAAAGAACATCGAACAGATAAATGAAAATAATGATCCATTTGAGGACTGGCAAAATTTAAAAAATTCTGGGGAGACAAGTTTACAAGTTTTTTCAGACTTCCTTGCTTGATAAACCCTCGGCGTCAAGGCCTGATGCTCTAGTAGGGCTGGAGTTCGGGAGCTTTGTGCAGTTAGGTTCATCCCAAAATCAAAAGGATGAAAAGGAGAGCTCTAATGTAGCAAAATCAGTTCCATTTGATGGACACTTAAAAAGGTTTGTGATTTACCGTGTCAACCTGCTCGTGATGATATATTTTTGTTGCTATAATTTGGGAAGAACGGGACAATCAATTAATTACACTTATAATGAATGTCCAAATGCTCAAACTTTGTGGATTTACACATGAGGACAAGCTAGAGAATTCAAAATTTCTGAATTATGCTGCCTAAGTAGAGGGAAATAGGGAGTTTCCTCTCTCTCTCTCTCTCTCTCTCTCTCTCTCTCTCTCTTACCCATATGTTGTCGACTCCTTTTTCTTAAAACACTAGTTCCTGGCATCTCTATGTTAAAGCCTAAGGCTTACCTGTGGTAGCCAAAAACTAGAGTAAAAATTACTCCAAACGAATTTTGCCCATTGTACCTGTTTACCCCACTCAAAACTGCTTCTGATCACCCAGTACCTCTCTCGACCTTGCCTTTCTTAGACATTTAGGGTTTAAGTGATGATTGTTTGTTTACATGTTCCAGAATTTTTAAATAGATGATGATAGTTTGTTACATATATCGCGGTTCATGTCACATGATGTCATCTCAAGTAATTCCATTGTTATCTCAAGATATCTTATCTATGCATGACACATTTCCATTATGTGCAGCACGAAAGGAATGCAGCATAAGGGCGATGTTGATTCACTATCTGCAGTATGGACAACTAAAGGTCTTGATAGTGGTGCTATTTTGAAACCAGAGCCTGTTGATACAAATGTCGAAAAGTTGCTCTCTCAGATGCATGATCTGTCCTTTATGCTCAAAGATGAACTCTCAGTCCCTGATAAACCTGTGGATCATTCAAAGTCCTGAAGTTCACAGCAATCATTGTGCTTTGCAACTATCTACCAAGGCAAGCCCATGTTGGAGGCTTGAAGAACGGACAACACCAAATTACTCCCAACGAAAACACAAGTCGCAAACAACCTTGTTTTTTCAACAGAACGTGTGGCCTTTATCATTACATTGATCAGCAGAGGTTATAGTTTTCTTCTCTGTTGCGTCATTGCATTGATTGCCACAATCAGGTTCGTTCCTTGATTATCGCCGAGTTGAGGCGAGGGAATCATGCTTTGTGTTCTGGATGTGTATGTACCAATTTCAGGGCCTGTATAAATTGTACGCAGAGTACGAAAAGAGCTCATCAATCAATTTATTCTTTTTTTAGATTATTTGTGTTAAGATTGGTCTTGCTGCTGGACTACCCAAGAACATCAGGTCGTTTGCAGCTGACGATATCTTGTGGGCTATCTGTGCCACCACCGATCATATATGAAGTCTTCTTAGGTTGAATTCATGTCCATCGGGTCATGTTGCGATCACATGCAAACGACGTCCAACCCTGACGATTTTGGATGCTCTAGGGTGGATGAGCACGGAGGAAGAATTGCAGTAGGAGCTCAAAAGACAAGAGTGCAGGAAGCAGGACCGGGACCAGACTAGGGACAAAGAGGAGGAGCGAGGGCAACCAGCGGCAAGAGGAGTAGCTCAGAATTGCCGACTGAAAGAACCAGAAAAAACTGCATTTTGAAGTGTTGGTTGGGGCATCCTTTTCTAGTCTGAATGCACGCTTTATCAAACAGACAAATCCAAGTCAAAGTCAATGGCTAAATATCAGTAGCTAAATCTATGAACTAGTGGGGTATATGTATATTCATATCTTGTGTCAGGCTAGAGCCTCGAGCTAAGACCAAACTCAGCTTTGATTGGCTTCAAGCTGGAAAACGAGATTGTGCTCAGCTCGAAGGAATCTTGAAAGGGAAGAGCTTAACTAGAATACACTAAGCAGCATTTCAACTTCGTAGTTTTCCAATGGTATCTGTGTAGCTCGAATAAGCTGATATTTTTCTTTTGCACATGTCGAATATAAACGCAACAAAAGCGGGTGTCGTATGTAATCTGAACACAAAACAACATTTGTCTGCTCTCCAATTCCAAATCAATCGTGAAACTCCCTGCTTTGAGCTTCACGCATTCGGCGGTAACCGAAAATTTTCCTATAAAAATACTAAAATCCCTTCGAAGAAGCTCGGATTCTAATAAGATTATATTTAATTCGACCTTGTCTAAATAAAATATCTACCATTTCTCAAGCCGTACCCATCGCGTCGAGATTTCGCTACGGTTTATTTGGAAATTCTGCAAAGATTCATACAAAATATTTGAATTTCTGTAGAAACCGATGGAATTTCCATGTTGCAACTTTATTTATATTTTTTCTAATGAAGGTTGCAACTTTTTTTAAGGAATCAGGTTAAAAATTGTTAGAGATAATAGAAAATAGAATATATAAAAAAAAGAAATTAGAAAGGAATAGAATCTAGGATGATGAAGGGAGTATGGTTGGAGATGTCTTACAGACCGTGTACTCCAGGCAAATTTCCAGCTCTCCCTTTCGTCACTCTCGCTGTACAGTGCAAATGTACAATCATTGTCATCTTCCCTGCTCGCCCCAAAGCTTCTCCTCCCAGCTCACCTCCGCGTTCCCTCGGCCCCCACCTTCCGCGCGAAGTAACCGCCGCTAGACACTTGTCCACCTGCCGCATCTAGGTCTACGCGGCCTCCTCGCCGGATGATTGCCGCCGGCGCCGCCTCGATGGGCCGCGCCGTGACTCGAGCACCCGGGGCCCGGCCCTCCCGGTGGCCGCGCACCGTGGCGCGGCTGCGACTCGCGCTCCGCTCCCCGGCGGCGGAGAGGGGCGCGGGCTGCTTCCGGCCGGCGCCGTCCCCGGCTGCGGCGGCGGCGGTGAATGAGGCGAAGGGGAAGCTGCCGGAGGTGGAGGAGGAGCCGGCGCGCGGCGGAGGGGATGACGTGTGGAGCGCCGAGGCCGAGGCGGAGGTGGCTCAAGGCGGGGGATTCCCGGAGCACCTCGTCGTCATGGTCAATGGCCTCGTCGGGAGGTGGATCCGCGTGCGCTGTTGCTTGGTCGCCCGCTGCAGTGAAGTTGGCTGTGCAGCTTGCGCGTATTCGTTCGCTGTGGCTAAAATTTTGTTTGCTTCTGTTTTGCAGCGCCGACGATTGGAAGTTCGCGGCGGAGCAGTTCGTGAGGCGGATGCCGGACAAGGTGATCGTGCACCGTGAGTACCACCAATCCTTATTCTTTGCCATTTCATGCTGCGTCGTTAAATGTACTTTGCTCGCTGAAACTGTGGAACTTCTGAGTTGTGGATCGTAGTGCCAAGTTAGTGTGCGTGCACGTATGTTCTAACGTATTGGAGATTTTGTCGTGGAACTTATTTTCCATTTCATGAAATGAAGTCGATTTTGGACCATTGGATGAGTGAAATCCAATAACTATGTAGGAATGTTATTGATGTTAGAGTGAAGACTTGTGCTGAAGGAATGCTTAACATGATGGTGACAACATTTAGTTTAGACATGAAATAATTAAAGATTGAATGCCCGTGGCAACATGTAAATAGCTATCTACTCCAGTTGGCAATAAAGGAGGGGATTAGGTACTTCTCAGTTTCCTATCCTATTTATTACATAACTTATTGTTGAAAGAGATACGTGAGGTATTGTTTGGATGACATGGTGAGTAGATCCACCACGTAAGTGTGACTAGTGAATAGACCCAGCACACAGTGTGACCAAGTGCTTTTGACAAGTCTGTTGTGGGGACATTGACGTACATGGGCAAGGGCAACATCACTTTGCATGTAGATAAAGTAACGGTGTACTCCTAATACCACTTAGCAAAGATTGATGTGAGAAAGGTTGTATTTGCCAATGCTATTCCCTGACACGCTTTCCTCCTATGCAGTCGTAAGATGCTTTTGTGGTACACCTAGTTGTTTAGTTGCATCTCAAATCTTGTGATCTTATGCAATCTTCTTCTTTCGTACCCTGTCTTATTCTTAGGTGACATGCCAGGTGTTATATAAGAAACTCTTTCATATGTCGAAGTTCAAAGGAACTATGCCAGCACATACATCTTTTTATGCTTTCTCCTTTTGGATTATGCAGATGCAAAAGTCAAGAAGTTTTTTTGGAATGAATTGATGGATACAACATTCATCTTTCCTCCACTCTGTGCCCTGGCACAGCCCCGGTACTATTCCTATTTTCCTGTATAACCTCTCCTTTTCATGCAGGAAGTCAATGCAACTCTGCCACCCAGACATTTGATGGAGTTGACTTGATGGGTGAAAGGTTAGCGAACGAGGTACATTTTTTGTTCTAACTAAATATTGTCGTCTATAGATAGAAGTTAACTGCATGTTTGCTCAATCCGTCTTGTTTGTCTCTTTTTTTATGTAAAATTAACCGCATTCATCCCTGGTGTATTCGTTATTGTGTACAATTCTTTTTGAAGTAAACAATGTTGATTTTGTGTTAGTTTGCATCCGGTTAATGGCATCCAGTCTTATTTTCATATTTGGAAGTACAATGTTTTCAAACTTATTGTTTCATATTGGAACCTAACTGAACTATTATAGGTTCTATCAGTTGTAGAGCAAAGAAGAGGGGTCAAGAAGATTTCGTTTGTGGCACACTCTCTTGGTGGTCTTGTTGCCAGATATGCTATAGGAAGGCTTTATGAACCTAATAGCATAAGTGAATCATCTGTCGGAAAGAGCAGAGATGAAGTTGAGCACATGGAGGGTCTCATTGCTGGTTTAGAACCTATGAATTTTATAACATTTGCATCACCACATTTGGGTTCAAGCGGAAACAAACAGGTAAGACTGATCTCTTTCTCTGTTTTATAAACTTAAGTTAAATCAGTCAATTTCTTTTTTCCTTGTTAACTTCATATGGCCATCCTACCATTGTGTATGTGATTATTGAGAATTTTGGAATTTGAGGTTCTAGCTAAATCTATGCAAGTTAATTAACCATGCAACTTTGTAAAACTTAGTTATGCTGTTTCTCTTAAGTTCATGGAATGTTACTCATGTTATTTCTGTTAATTTTAGATTTCGTATATAGTATGTATAATCATGAAGTATCTTGAGTTCATTTGAAGTAGAGCAAGAACATTCAAATTCTTCAGTAATGTTAGTCTCATGTTCAGATTCTTCCACCAGTTACCTTTTTTATGTGGCCTGCCTTTCCTTGAGCGAAGAGCATCAGAAACTGCACATTTGATTGTTGGGAGAACTGGAAAGCATTTATTCCTTACAGACAATGATGACGGCAGACGCCCGCTCCTCCTTCGAATGGTTGATGACTGTAATGATTTAAAATTCAGGTTATTTTGTTTACTTCTCCTTTCTATTTGAAATGGTTGATAAAATGTGAACGTATAGAATCAGATCCTTTATGCTTTCTTTGGATTGTCCAAAGGAGTTAAAAAATGTATGGGGGCATCAAGTGTAAGTACAGCATGTTCTCTTATGCAGGTCAGCATTGCGCTCTTTCAAACGGCGTGTAGCATATGCGAATGCCAATTTTGACCGTATCCTTTAATAGCCTCATTTCTTGTCTGTGTAATAATTATTTATGCTGAGTTACACTTCTTACCTCTGATATGATATCTACTTAACTAAATGAAAAGATATGGTTGGGTGGAGAACATCATCAATCCGGCGTCAGCACGAGTTGCCAAAAGTATGTATTAGCGGTACTTTCATGTTTACAATTTCTGCTCTGTAAAGAAATAGACTGAATCATTTATATTTGTTATTGAAATGGTTTACTTTCAACTCCTGTAGCATCGGCTTCTTGTTCGTGATGAGAAGTATCCACATATTGTCCATGTTGAAAAGGAAATAACAAACAATAATGAAACAGAAGCCCATGCTGATCTTTTTGACCCAGAAGGTATACTGACTTCTCATTAAATCTGTTTTTGATGAGAAATGTACAAAGAGCAATTTATCACTGGATTTTTTTTTATTTCCATCATGGCTGTGCTGTACATTGTAGTTTTGGCTCTTATCTGGTTGCCTAGATAAAAATGAATCACACATCTTTCTTTTGCTTTTTTTTTGTCTGGCAAGAGAATGATACACATCTTTTGGTAGTGATGCATCATGAACCGTTGTTTACAATTTTTAGATGCAGACTGTAATGAGGGAATATTTTTCTGAAATAGAGTTATTTAGATTGTATCAATTGTGATTTTTCCAATCATTTCAGTTAAGTTTGCTACATGGAATGGTATACTAATGTCATCCAGTAGTGATTTTGATGTATTTCTCAACTTTCAGCATACCCTATCTTAACCGAACTTTATACTTTCTTCGGATTAAGCTGTTACTTTATCCCAAACTACTAAAATTGATTGTTTAACAGCTGATAAGAACCCCTCTTATGTGCAGAGGAGATGATAAGAGGCCTTACGCAAGTTCCATGGGAACGTGTTGACGTGAGCTTCCAGAAAAGCAGTCAAAGATTAGTTGCGCATAACACCATTCATGTATGATTTTTTTTAAACTTTTCAAATTCATTCTTCATTTTCTGGCATTTGAACTTTCCTTGGGTAGCTGAGGTGTGTACTGTAGATCGTAGAGGGCCTCACTAGTGTGTATATTTTGTATGTTGCATCTAGTGAAATATCCCCAGAAAAAGTTTATCTTACATCTTGCTTGCAGAGTTGCCTTTTAACTACTCGGCAGTTGTGTATATTGTCTTATGTTACACATCCACCTTGCGTGCGTATTACGTTGTTTTGATAAGTTATTTCTGTATGCAAGATTTTCTGTCACTAGCATTATTAAAGCTGCCTTGAATCCTGAGTTATCTTCGTTCATTTTTGTTTCTTGAAGATGTCATAGCTTGTGCTAACTGGGGCACGAAAGGATCATGGCCTTTCTCTACACTTTTTATTCTCTCAAAATTGTGTATGCCATTCCCATTGTTGCATAACAGAAATAAGCAATCGACACATGCTCATCATAATTTTCTTGTACTGCCAATTCCAGGTGAAAAGCTATTGGCTAAACTCGGATGGAGCAGACGTGATCAACCACATGATGGATAACTTCATCGTCTAACCTACAATGTGGGCATGGCAGTAAATTCCTGTCGCAGTTTGTTGATCAGTGACAATTCAATTTTGCCTAGCTAGTTTTTCCGTGGAAGGTTACAGTTCCCATCCCAAGTAATGTGGTTGATTCTTTAGGCCCGTGTGCTGCAGACGCAGAGCAGAGCCCAGATGTCTCTGATCCTCCTCCATCAGCAATGCTAGCTCGTCCAATTGTACCATAATCTGCCCCCTCTCTTGTGTTGCACAACTGGGCTAAACAGATGTTGCTGGAAATATATTTCTCCTGTCTGATTCTATTGACATGCAAACTAGAACTTGACATGGTCGAGTGATTCATCACTTATTTATTAGGTCTAATTGCACGTATCAGTGACCTAATTGCATTAGCCTGGACCTAATTGATCTTTACCTAATTGATCTTTAAAACATATAATTGATGACTAATTCACTTAAGCCGATCACTAAAAGCATCATCCGGTCATTATTTAACATAATTAAATCTAATTGGGTTTGATTAAGGGCTAAAACGCCTCTGATGCTAAATATTAGGTCTAACTGCATGTAATTAACTAAGACTAACCCTTAGATCAAACAACATATCATTAGCGGAAGCATGATTGACTTACCAAAGCTCGGAGATGCCATTAGGTCCTCGATTTGTTGGTGCAGTGGACGCCGGCGTGAGAAAGAAGTTGTCGGCTTAATGCAGCTAATTGATGTGAGGTAGCTAATTGTTGGCACATAGTCGTAGACCAAGTGGCAGCAGTGGTCTTCACCTCGTTCTTAGCACCCTTAAGGATCAGCTAGGGTTTTAGGATGTGGGAGAGGTGGCAAAGACTTTCATGAGTTAACCCATGGCGTTGGACTCCCCCTAGTTTGGTTTTATAGTGTTGTACGGGGTGGGACTGCAATCAACGTGCTGGTTGTGCCCCTGATCAGTGGACATACGTGAGGGGCGAGCTCCTCCCCCCCTCTTCTCTCGGTTCGGTTAGGATACTTGTCAGGTAGTCGAGATCAAATCCAACATTCTCTCTCTTGATCGTAAGTCCACTCTTAATAAAATAACATACCAAGACAAAACATTACAACTGCTAATAAAATGCAACTAAAACCTAAATACCTATAACACACTACTCCATCTCAAAATGGGTATTCATTATCTTAATGTGAGTTTGTTTGCTTTATGATCCTCTTATCCAGAATCATAGGCTTTCCAATAACCTCATGCCAGCACATGATCACAAAAATATATGGGATGATAAGCCTTTAGTGAGAGGCGTCGTAAGCATTAGCTCAATACTTATATGTTTGACACTGATAGTTTGATCCTAGATTCTACCTTTCACAACATAATACTTAATGTCGATATGTTTGGTAGCATCACTCGACTTGTTGTTACTCGTACAGAAAACTACGAACTGATTACCGTAGTATAACACAAGTTGTTTCGTAATGCTATATATTATTCTTAATTCCGGGATAACATAAGTTCTTTAGTCATACAGCCTACCTGGTAGCCTCATAACATGCTACAAACTCATCATGCATCATGAAGATGTTGTAAGTATATGTTTGGAGCTTTTCCACGAGATAGCTCCTCTGGCTAGGGTGAGGATATAACCTATGGATTTCTTATTATTAACACACATCACAAAGTCTGCATCCGAATAACCAACAACTTTAAGGCCATCAGTTTTTTTAAAAATATGAGCATGTAGTGCTTAGTGCCTTACAAATAGCAAAAGACTTCCTTAATGGCTTTCGAGTGGTCCGATCTTGGATTTGATTGATATCTGGCAAGCATCCCGATTACGAAAACTAAATCAGGGCACGTACATACTGGAGCATACATAATGCTTTTTACAGTTGAAGTATAAGGAACCGACTTCATTTGATCAGTTTTATATTGATTTCTCGGACATTGCATATTAAAATATCCCAAACTTATTTCCCTTAGCAATAGGAGAAGGCGAGACAGAGCACTTATGCATATTGTATTTCTTCATCACTTTGTCCATGTATGCCTTTGGACCTATCTTGGTGAATCTCAGTGCCAAGAATGTAAAAGGTTTCACCAAGATCCTTATTATGACTAAGATGGTGATTTTTCTCCCTTTTAAACTTATACATAAATGCAATTGCTTACGACTTTATCAAACTTGAGATACTTCATCCTCAGTCTTTTGCTATGACCTGTTTTGAACCTTTCAATATTTCCCTTAGAGTCACACTTTATTTTGTAGACCCATTTATAGCCTACTGTTTTGGCTTCGTCAGAAATTTCTACTAAGTCTCATTCATCATAATCGCTCAGACTTCAATTCATACTTTATGGCAGTAAGCCACTCAGGTGAATGCTCTTTATACAAGTTGGGAATGTTGAGGCTCATTGTTAGGTGCTTTATTAGTTTCAAAAACTTCAACAACTCCTCCTAAATCTATGCAACGGTCAGGGTTAGAGAAGTCTAAAGGGTGAAGAATCTCTTTCGTAATAGACACTCTATTCTCCCCCTCGAAACATGGCCTAAAAGACAATGCCACAATTTTGAATAAGTCTCATTATTCATACCACAGATATTCACAGATACTAAGAATTCATTCAGAGAAAGCAAGACTAATAATTTCTGAATTTAAATTTAATGATACACTTATTATCTCTGAAATTACATTCATAACCATAATAAGATTCTTTCTAATGGAAGGAACATGAAAATAGTATTAAGATGAAGAATGAAGCCGCTATCTAATACTAATGGAAGTGATCTGATAGCTTCAACTTCAGCTTTCTTCTGTTGGCGACTCTAAGACTTCGCTCCTTATTTCTTAGGGTTCTCACGGTATGGAATGCCTGTAACGAGTTGGCATACTGCACAATGGCATCTGAGTCAATTCACCAGGTAATAAGGGAGAAACTAACATAAGAAGATTCATTAATAAATGTTATTATATTATTACCTTTTCTTACGAGCCACTTCAGGAGACCAGCATAGTTTCTCCGGTAATATCCTTTTTTTTTTGTAGAAGTGGCATCCATTATCCTTAGTTTCTTGAGTACTAGGAGCAAAAGGAGCAGGTGCCTCAGGCGCCTTGTGCCTTGACTTGTCAGATTTAGGGGAGAAATGCAGCTTCTTCTTAGATTTGTAGTCCCCTTGGAATTTTCTCTTGCTGGGGCCACTAACATATCACGATTAAGTTGCTTATGGTCCACTTCTCATTCTGAGTGTTATAATTGATCTTAAATGGAGTAAACTAAGGAGGTAGAGAGGTCATAATGAAATGGACAAGAAAACCCTTAGAGATCTTCATATCCATGCCTTTGAGCTTGCCAGCCATATTAGTCATCATAATTATGTGCTCTCTGATGCTGCCAAACCTATCATACTTAGTAATTAAGAGCCTTTGAATGAGCGTACTAGCATAAACCTTAGATGTGCTTTGAATTGCTCCTCCACGGATGTCAAGTACTTCTTAGCAGTATCAGAGTCAGGGATGCTTCCCTTATCCCAACTGAGATAGAATTCTTCATAATCTTTAAGGACAAGCGGTTTGATCACTCCTACTTCTCAACAATAGCATCATAAGTTCTCTTAAGTTCATCATAATTATCCACACCAACGGTAGGAGCAGTTAGAGCATCAACCCTGAGTACATAATCTAGGTCCAGAACACCAAGGACAATAGTAGCTTTTTCTTTCCAAGAGAGGGAATTATTTCTTGTAAGCTGCTCGATGCTATCAATTGTGGCGGCAACAGTAGAAGTGATTTGGGCCAAATTAGACCATTATCAAGAAGAAATATTTGCACGAAGGTAACCCTACGTTGGTCTGATTAAAATCATGCAAAATTTTAGCTCATGATCGCAAACAACATTGGTCAGTATGCAACCACGACCAAAACAACATCAAAATTCTCTAAATAAATCTTCATGTTGGTTCCAATTTATCGAGAGAAAAAAAATATAAATTTTGATAACATTAAGCTTAATTTATTTGGGCAATAATCATCAACAATTCCAGTGGATAAAAGGAAATACATTATAAATCACTGGAAAGTCCATTAAAACAAAAAAGCCTAAGAAATTATTAAAAAATAGTTTAGCCTACGAGCTGGTCCAACAACTTAGCGTGCAGCCCAGCTAACCCACTCTAAAATGTGCGCTTGGTCCACGCATCTATGGCCCACAAGAGCTCCTCCCGCCCAACAGCGCATCTCCTCACCCAAGCCGACCTCAAGCGTGTGTGCGACAGAGGTCGTGAGCAGCTCTGTCAAGCAGCTCCACGGCGACGCCCATGAAGACTAATCACACACGGCCAAATGGTGGACACCGACGGAGCTCCTGCGTGCACAACGGAAAGAGTAAGAGCACTGAAGTGGAGACACTAGCAACTGAGGAGATCCGCATTTGACCAAGACAGAGGAGGCAGATCCGCCGAAAAAGATGCATGAATCGGCTTCGGCTGTCTCACCATAACCTTGATGCGTATGTTCTTGCCTCCCCTAGGGATGAAAACGAAAATGGTAAAACTCAGAATTCCAGAGATCGTTTTTGAACTTTTTAGACCGTAGAGGGCAAAAATGATATATCCAAAAAAAGGAAACAGAAACAATGAAACTATATGGAAACGATAGCGAAACGATTTAGGCCACTTCTGATCGTTTTTGAGTTTTTTTCGTTTTGAGCCAGAAATTTCTAGCGGTAATTCTTGAGGCGTGTTGACGTGTCCCCCTCGAGGCTGAGGCGCAAGAGCACGATGCAAAGGGCGAAGACGCGGCCAACAGTGGAGTGGAGCACATTGAGGCTCGCGATCTAGCCAAGGAGGCCTAGAGTGGACGAGCGCACGGGGTCCCCTTCTCATCTGGATCCCCTCTCCTTTATATAGGCCTGGCGATGAAGAAATCAAAACCGGCTCACCGAGATTTTGGGCCAAACAACTAGAGCTCAATCCAATTGATTTCGAGATGGTTTGAATTGGATTTGGATCGAGATGAACTCGAGTTTGAGTTGGGGATTGGCTAAGGATTCGATTTGGAAGCTTGACTCGTTGGAGATAGAGGGGAGGGGATTAGGTGAAGAGGAGATAGAGGCGCCTTGTGTGAAAACAGACAGAGGCAGAAATTGAAGCGGCTTGGCTGGAGGTAGGGGAAGGAAGGCCTCAGCCGACTCGAGCTGGACCAAGGAGAAAAGATGATTGGGGGTGGGGGGGGGGGAGCCTTGGGCTGGCCTAAGAAGAAATGAGAAGGTAGGAGTGGACTATTGCTTCGGGCCAAAAGGGATATATGCAAACCTTTCCCTCTCTTTTTTCTTTTTTCTTTTATTTATTTATTTATATTGCTATATATATATGTGTGTGTGTGTGTGTGTGTGTGTGTGTGTGTGTGTGTGTGTGTGTGTGTGTGTGTAGGTTGCTGAAATTTCATTATACAACACCATTACAAGGACCACACCTATTCTTCATGTATCTGTATGACTGTAATGCGTATGCTAGAAACTTGACGTCACATTGTTCTTTCGAGTTTGAATTATCGATTCCCGATGATACCAGAAAGTTTTCATCCCAACAGCACTGTTTTCGGTTTCTCGTATTATCGACGTCGTATTCGTTTATGGCATTATCGTTATCAACTTTGTTTCCAAGAAAAAATGTGAACTGGAAGTGGTTTGGGCCTTTTTAGATCGCTTTTGAACAGTTTTCATCCCTACCCCCCTTTAGATTAGGGTTTCTTATTTGGGGATTGGGTTCTAGGGTTAGGGATTGAGGAATTTTTGGGGGTTAGGGTTTCGGGTAGTCCCAAAATTGGGTCTTAGGGTTTAGAGATTTGGAGGGGATTTGAGTGAAACTTCTCAGTTCTTCCAAAATTTGATTGATTCCCCTCATTCTTAATGCTACCCGAGCCTAATTCTATCTCATCTGAGGCCAATTCGACCAGAATAGCCTTCAATCCGATCCTAAAAACCACATAAAGACACAAACATACATGAACAACATCTAATTCATGATCCAAAAACTCCAATTCATGATCAAATACACTAACCCTAGCCTAATCCGACATAAACACATAAGCAACATCTAATTCATAAACATAAATGTAACACCTGATTTTCAAATTTTGCAATTCTCTAAAATTTTCCTAGATTTAATTTGAGTTTAAACAAATAGCATAGGATAAAACCTAATTTCTAAATGTTATATTCATATTTGAATTAGGATTATTATTTGTTTGAATGCATTCATGCTGGAGTTAGGCATTTAGATTTTTGTTTGACTTATTTGAATTGTTTGCTTGAGAATAGATTTAGCAATGTTTAGAAAAGAATAGAAAATAGAATTGGAATAAAGAAATGACAAAGAAAAGATTAAAACTCCCTCCTGGGCCGCCCTTCCTCCTTCGGCCCACTCTTCTATGCCGGCTCATTCCTTTCCCCGCCTCACGCCGCTCCTCCTGGGCCGCGCCGCGTGCCCGAGCCGGCCCAGCCAGCCGCCCGCGCCCGCGCTCGCCCGTGAACACGCCTTCCGCCGTGCCGCCTTCACCCGAGCCTCTGCCATGTGGGTCCTGCGGGTCAGGACCATCTCCTACCTCCGGACGGAGTCCGAACCGAGCACGAGACCGCAGCGCCGCCGCCTTCTTCCTTGTCGTTCGCGCCCTGAACTCCTTGGATCTCCGCCTATAAATAGCACCCGACACCCCTCTGTCCCATCTTGCCAAAAGACGTTGCCTCCCGTGCTCTTTTCGCCGAATCACCGAGAGCCCGCCGCCACCGCCATTAGAGCCGATCGAGCTCGCCAACTCGCTGATTTTGTCGCGCTTTGCCGCCGACTAGCCGTCCAGAAGCTCCTCCATCGACCTCCGAACCCGTCGGTACCTTTTTCTTCGCTTCCCGGCCGCCAGAGACCCCTTCTCGATGAGCTTCCATGCGCTGCCGCCTTCCTCACCGCCGCTGGGCCTCTCCCGTGCCATGCCACCCGAGGTAAGACCTCAAACAGGTTACTCTCTCCCTCCTGAAGCTTATCCGCCGCTCGTCGTCGCAATCCGCATACCGGAGCGTCGTTCCAGCCAACTCCGGCGTGTCGCCGCCGTGCTCGAGCTCGTCTCCGCCGTGGACTCCCTCCCCGTCGGTATCCATCTGTCCCCAAACGTCCTGAGCCGTCCGATCTATAGCGTGTGGTCCCGATTACATACTAGAATACCTCTTCAGTAGCCAGTAGCAAGTTGCCACGTGTCGCATCTTTAAATCTAGTCAGCGCATGTGCCACATCGGCTGCCACCTCGCTTTGCCAAATCAGCCTATCCGCATGTGTGTCATCCTTGTCACCATGCCACATCAACCATATGCCCAGTCATCTACCCAGTCAGCAATTCAAGCTTTTCCAGTACAAAGATAATTCCAAAACTTTCAGATAATTCCTTTAATTGGTAATTTTGCAGCAAGACCCCTAGACTTTTCTGTAATTACATAAAAGCCCCTATCTTTTTACAGTTTAGTCCCTGAAATTTTCCATAATTACAAATAGGTCCCTCTATTTTTACAACAAGGTCCCTATACTTTTCCATAATTACAATTAAGTCCTTTTCTTAATTAAAATAAACCATAATCTTGTTTTTAGCATATCTTTTCTGTCGTAGCTCCGATTTAAGCGATTCTTGCGCCGATAGATTCGTTTCTCCGAGCTCTATCTTTCTAGATAGGTTTTGTCTTGTTGTTTCTCTGGTTTATGCTCTGTTCTTAGTATGTTTTGTTTGTGTGCTTTGCCGGTTATTGTGCGATTAGTCGTCAACGTCCCGGATCAGTTTGAAGAATATCAAGACCAGGAGCAAGAATACACTGAGTAGCAATAAGGAGAAGGCAAGTGTCCTTGATCATATTGAACCTATGTTTTTAAATGTTTTATTTTACAAAACTGCATGCAATGTCTGTCAATATGATGGGTAGTCACCTATGTTAGGGTTTTCCCTAGATTTTCCATTATCATCCCTTGGAACCTTGATGGTTTATGGTTAGATGTCGTTGTTGGGTAGATTGCTTAGCCATGCTTCTGGGATACTGGGAAGTGTCATATACTTGACTAATGAACATATGCAACAATAGTGGTTAACTGGTTAATGGTCTAGCAACATGGAACCTTAGGCCTTGAGCAAAGTGGTTTTATTGGTTGTCATGGTTATGATGTTGGTTTAGTGTTTGCTCAAGTAACCTAAGTAAGGACCGGTTCGTGGAGCGACAACCCGAGAAGTTCCGTACAAACACGAGACTGATATGGGAAGGCTTAGACGATTAATTAGGGTTCTTCCAGTGTTGTGTGGGCCAGAGGGGAGGCGTGGATGAGGGAAGGTAATTCTCAGAAACCACATGGCACAAGAGGGGGCTTCTAGGTGGCAGCACCGCTAAACCTGGAGTGTTGGTGACACATACTGGGAGGATTCTTTGTAAAGGCTTTGTAGTGATCTCCTGTTAACACACCACTGGCGTGTGTATAGTGCTTGGCTGGCATTGCAACATGGAGACTTTAGTCATCTGCTTGCAGGTGATGAAATCACGACTCGTGGAAAAGTTGTATAACCTCTGCAGAGTGTAAAACTGTTATAACAGTTGTGCTCACGGATATGAGAGACTTGGATCCTCACATGATTAGTTGGTGGTGGAATGGTTATGAGTTTGGTTAAGGTTCTGGTACAGGGAGTACTGGATGGTTATGGTTTTGGTTATAGTACAGGGAATACTAGATGGTTATGGTGTGCAAGGTGAGGAGCCTTGTATGCTGGATGTTGGACTGTATGGGTTACATTCACTTAATAATTGTCTAATGCTTTTGAGTCCAAATATGTTTTCCTTACTTGCATTTACGCAAAAAAACCCATGTGTTAGCCTATTCTTGTTGAAAGTCTGCATATCATTATTCTCCCACACTTGCTGAGTACTCCATGTGCTCACCCTTGCTATCTCCCACAATACATATGCTGCTCAGTGGAAGACTTTCAAGATGATGACCTGGTGTTCTAGGAGCGTGTCCTCCAGTCGGTGCCTGTGGAGTGCTTGGTCGCCGATGCTTTCGTTCCGCTGCCGTCGTTTAATAGTTATAGATTGGTTAGTAGAGTTGTTTAGGTGAAGACTTTGTGTAAGAGTTTGACGATTGTAAGTTAAAGTATTGCTTTTGTTACTTCACCTGTGACATCCTTATGTGTGTTGAACATCCTGGGCACACATAAGCCGCATCTGGTTTTGGTCGTTAAAACCGGGTGTGACAATAAATGTACAAACATTCACTGATTGCATTAATCCGAAGCTAATTAAGGCATGAAGGGACCAATCAACAATAATCATGAACAAATTAGGCATAATTAGACATTAATTAGCACTGATTGAATCCAATTTGGCTCGGATTAACACTAATTGAGCTATCCCGAGGGCAATTAAGACTTAAACTAATCCAAAACTCAAGTGTATGGGCATATCAGTGACCTAATTGCATTAGCTTGGACCTAATTCATCTTTAAAACATACAATTGATGCCTAACTCACTTAAGCCGATCAGTAATTGGCATCATCTGATCATTATTTAACATAATTAAATCTAATTGGGTTTGATTAAAGGCTATAATGGCTCTGATGCCAAATATTAGATCTAATTACATGTAATTAACTAAGACTAACACTTAGATCAAACAACATATCATTAGCGGAAGCGTGATTGACTTACCAGAGTCTGGAGATGCCATTAGGTCCTCGATTTGTCGGTGAAGTGGACGCCAATGTGAGGAAGAAGTTGTCGGCTTGGTGTAGTTGATCGACGCGAGGTAGCTAATCGCCGGCACATAGTCATAGACGGAATGGTGGTGGCGGTCTTCACCCCGTTCTCAGCACCGTTAAGGATCGGCTAGGGTTTTAAGATGTGGGAGAGGCGGTTGAGATTTCCATGAGTTAACCCTTGTCGCTGGACTCCTCCTCGTTTAGTTTTATAGTGTTGCACAGGGTGGGATCACAACCAACATGTTGGTTGTGCTCCCGATTAGGACGCATACGTGAAGAACGTGCTCACCCTCTTCTCTCGGTTTAGTTAGGATACTCGTCCGGTAGCCGAGATCAAATACAATATTATTCACCTTACTACTTCCTAACACTGGGATGCTATTACAATATCTTAATCGAGAGTCTGTTTGGAATAAAAAAATGTTTAAAAAAACTTAATTCCAATTAAAAAAGAAAAAAGCCATTGCGTTTCAAAAGAGGCCTGAGCGAATTTTTTTTGGGCCATTCTGACTCGACTCCTAGCGGCTTTGGCTAAGCCTATCTGGCTTGGCGTCTGGTCTACGTGGAACCAACAAGTCACCATGAGCGAACGAGCCGTTGCTCGTTTGGTATGTTGCTCGGTTGGGAGTGGTACCACCCCGGGTTCGATCCCTGGATCAGACTCGGGTCGCACCGGGGCTATGCCCCAGCCTCTCGCGCATGGAGTCATAAGAGGAGCAGGTCTCTGAAGGATAGATCTTCGATGCTACGTGTGGTTGTAGGTCTATAAGTACGTGAAGGGTGTAAGTAGGGGTGTGTGTTGTGTGCGTGTATGTATGAACAGATGCTATAGCTTTATTCAGTCGAGAAGTTGAAAGTGCCTAGAGGGGGGGGTGAATAGGCTTTTCTGAAATTTAAAACTAAAACAGCAGATTAAATCTGTCGGATACTCCGGTGAAGGTTGGATACTCCGGTCTGGTCCGGAGTATCCGGTCTAGTCCGGAGTCTCCGGTCTATACAGGAAAACTAGAACAACTACGAATTAAAGCAAGTAGCTAGAAACTATAGTTGAAGCTAGGTCTACTAGATATCACAGAGCTAAAATAACAATTAACACTAGCTAGATGATCACTAGAGCAATTTGTATGAAGAATCACAAATTCACACGATTAAGCAAATTGCACAAATAAGAACGTGAGAGATTATCCCAGAGTTTGGCCACCTCACAAAGAAGTGCCTACGTCTCCGTTGAGGAGCTCACAAAGAGCCGGATCTTTTCCAACCCTATCCTCTTCTAGCGACCACCAAGATCAAGCTAGAATTTCTTACTCAATTCGAAGAGGATTACAAACTTCCTGTGGCACTCCACAAAGTTTGGGTGCTCTACGGGCGACGCCTTGCCGTCTAGAAGCACGAAGCTTCAAGAGAAATAATCACAGTGAATGCTCGAGGAAGAACTCAATGCTCAAGTGGCTTAAACCCTCTCCAAACACAAACTCACTAAATTTTGCAAATTTGCACTAGAGGTGGTTGGAGGGTCTTTGAATGCTCTTAAAGTGCTCAAAGAGTCTAAAGTTCACCAGCAACAGCAAGCCTTAAATGCCATGGGGTGTGGGAGTATTTATAGCCCTCTCTCAAAAACTAACCATTACTGTTCTGTCAGAACTGACCGGAGTATCCGGTGAACATCGGAGTATCCGGCTCTAAATCCAAAAACGGCGTCAGAACGGTCACAGAACGTGTCAGAACTAGCCGTTACAATTCTGTTAAGTTACCAGAATCTCCAGTGAACACCGGAGTCTCCGGTCCTGACAGGGCTTTCAGAAAAAAAAAAGACTAAGTCCGGAGACTAGCCGGACCCTCCGGCCTCTCCAGGTACCGGAGTATCCGGTGAACACCAGAGACTCCGGTCTTTTTATCAAAAAGATTAAAAGCTAACCGAGACACCCCTGCCGGAGTCTCTCTCGGAGACTCCGGTTAAAACTTATCCTCTTACCGGAGTATCCGGTGAACACCAGAGACTCCGGTCTTTTTCAATTAAAATAAAGACTTAATCGAGACTCTTTGGCGGAGTCTCCCTCGGAGACTCCGGCCTCAAAATCCATAAACTACCGGAGTATCCGGTGAACACCGGAGATTCCGGTCTTTTTCCAATAAAAATAAATCGGAATCGAGACTCTCTGCCGAAGTCTACCTCGGAGACTCCGGACTAAACACTGAGTACTGGAGTATCCGGTGAACACCGGAGTATCCGGACTCAGTGAACTTTTGCAGAACTAACTCGATGTCCATGGGTGAGTGTGTCTCTCAACTAGTTGGTTCTAAAGGATATCTTGAGCATTGAGACACTAACTAAGCAATCAAATGCAACCCTCTTAATAGAGTGGCTATCCTATACTCAATTTCAAAAATAAAAGAATTTAAATCCTATTGAGTACTCTTAGTTGCTTCTTCTTTTGTTTCGACGGGCGTCAAACGTCATATATCTTCTCAACTAATACTTAAACCTGTTTATAACTTAGATAAATATATTAGTTCCTTAATCGTTTTGTCATCAATAATCCAAAACCCACTTAGAAGACCTAGATGCACTTTCAGAAGTGTCAACAAAAAACAAGTCAGCATGAAGTCTAGCACCTTCTCAAATGGGCGTGGCTAATCAGCGCACGCTCACGCGGAAGCGAATGCGCGCCGCGCCCAACAGCCCTCTGCTCTTACCATTTTTGGAAAGTTTTTTCTTTTCATGTTTTTCCTTTTTTAGGAAAAGTTTGCATGACAGAAGTATGACCCATAAAGTTTTTAGAAAAATTTTGCACGAAAAAAGTTTGGCTCAAAAAGTTTTGAGAAAAAGTTAACGAGAAAAATTTGGCTCGAAAATTTTGAAAAAAAATTAACAAGGAAAGTTTGGCTCAAAGTTTTAAGAAAAAGTTTGCACGAGAAAAATTTAAAACAAAATTCCAGCACAAACGTTTCTGAACAAAATTTTTAGCACAAAATATAAGCACAAAATTCTGTTAAAAAATTTAAATAAGAAAATCCAAAAACTTAAAAACCGGCTCGGACCAAAGCGGCCCAGCCTGCCACGCACGAGGCCCAGTAGCGCAGGGTGCGTCCGTCGTCCGTCCGTGCATCTGTTCAGCGCGAGTTTGGTCCGTGCGTGCGCCCCTCGGACAATCAGACAGGGACTCGTTTCCTCTGCATTAGTAACTGCTACTGCAGAGAACTCACTCTCTGCATTAACTTGAATCTTAGCCCTCCTTTCCCAGATCAATGGCTCAGGTTGTTTGGATTAAAAAAAGGTTGCAGCAGAGACAGGTAACGTAGAAAAGAGCGGCAACTGAGCTCTTTTTTTTTGGCGCCAACTGCTCCCAGCTGCTTTTCTGGCGCCAACTGGTCCCAACTCCTGTTCCCTTCATTTCCTACTCATTCTCTTCCTTCCTTTCCTTCTCAGGTCCCAGCTTTGCTCTCATGCTTTCTCATCCTGTGAAGAAAGTAAACACAAGTTCATAAAAAAAAGAAAAAAAGTTCATGTTCCTCCACAAGACCATTTTGCTTTATTGATCTTTAAATTTCGTTTGGCAATCAAAATTGAATTTCCTCATTTATGGTTTCATCTTCATCTTCTGTAGGATGGAGAATCCACCACAGCCACCACCTTGGATGCTAAGGATAGGCAAGAAATTTAAAGATGTGGATGAGGCTTGGGATTTCTGGACTGCCTATGGAGGTATGGTAGGCTTTGAAGTAAGGAAGTAATATAACAACAAAAGCCTAGCAGATGGCATATGTACTTCCAGTAGATATGTATGCTCTAAGGCTGGTCAGAGGGGGAAAGATAAAAGGGATCATCTAACAAAGAATCCTCGGGCTGAAACTAGAACCGACTGCAAGGTTCGAATGGGAATAACACTGAATCGTGAAGAAGAAAACTATAAGTTATATGATTTGGTGGTTGAGCATAACCACATCCTTCAGCTGCCACAAACATGCCATCTAATGACATCACAACAGAAAATTTTCAATGTCCAAGCTTTTCAAATTGACATGGCAGATGCTTCCGGAATCAGACCTAAAGATGCTCATGAATTAGCTAGTAGACAAGCTGGTGGCTCAAGTAACCTTAGTTACACATGCCTAGATCACAAGAATTACTTGAGGACAAAGTGACAAAAGGATTTGGTGTATGGTGAAGCGGGAAGTATCCTGAGGTATTTTCAAGACAGATGTGCAGAGAATCCCTCATTTCAGTGTGCCGTGCAGCTAGATTGTGAGGAGAAAATAACCAACATTTTTTGGGAAGATGCTAAAATGCTTATTGATTATGCTCAATTTGGTGATGTCATTACTTTTGATACCATATTTGGAACAAACAGAGAAATTAGACCACTTTGGTGTGTTTGTTGAATTTAACCATTTCAGAGAAACCATAGTATTTGGGGCTGCTCTAATGTATGATGAGACATTTGAATCTTTCAAATGGCTTTTTGAAACTTTTTTGAAAGCACATAATGAAAAGCATCCAAAAACCATCTATACAGATCAAGATATGGCAATGAAGAAGGCAATATTTGCAGTCTTTCCTGAAACTTGGCATGGTTTGTGTACTTTTCACATTATGCAAAATGCCATCAAGCACCTAGCTCGTCTCAAGAGCGACAATGACTCAAACATCCTAGCTGATTTCAGTACTTGTATGTATGAATATGATGATGAGACAACATTTGAAGAAGCTTTCAGTGCCTTGAGAAGTGAAGTCCAAAATGATGCTTGGTTGGGTGGTATATATCAACAAAATGAGAAATGGGCTGCATGCTACATGAAAAATGTGTTCACACTAGGAATGCGAAGTACACAATTAAGTGAGAGCTTAAATAATGACATGAAGAACTATCTGAAATGTGACCTAGACACTGCTTGATTTTTCACACATTTTGAAAGGGCGGTTGCAAGCAAGCGAGCCAAAGAGTTGGATTCAGAATATAATGCAAGGAAAAAACTACCACGGATAAAGATGATGGCACATTTGTTGATACAAGCAAGCAATTTATACACATCATGTATTTTTAAAGCTTTTCAAGCTGAGTATGAAAGATCCATGACAACATATGCTAGACCAACTGAAAAACCTAATGAGTACATTGTAGGGATTGTAGCTCTTCATGGAAAATCTACAATGGTAGAAGAGTACATAGTTGTGGGTGACCTCTCCAACCAAAGGGTTTGTTGTAGCTGTCAACAATTTAAAAGAATTGGAATATTGTGTAGTCATGCTCTCAAAGTTCTAGACATGATGAATATTAAGTTATTGTCTGAGCACTATATTTTAAAGAGATGGACTCGTGAAGCAAGATGTGGGATTGTACAAGATATTCATGTGATGGCTATACTGGAAAACCCAAAAATTGATGCGACACGACGCTACTAGCTTCTCACTCGCAAGTTCCTTACAATTGCTTCTCGAGCAGCTAACTTTGAAGAATGCTATTCAATGGTTGATGTTGTACTTAACACCCTCTACAAACAAGTTGAAGATAAGATTAATGACTCTCCAGTAATTTCCACTAACCAATCCGAGGGACAGCAACCATTTAGACTACCTGAAAATTTATCTTATGTCACTGGCTTAAAGAAAAAGGAGGTCCGAAAGAGGACATCAAAGCGGAAGGAAAGCTGGGTCGACAAGTTGCATAAGAAAAAGAGGCAAAGTGTTATAAGAAGTATGAAACAACCAGGAGTTAATGTCAGTCTGGTGTCCAATCATCAAGAACAAGAAGAGAAATTCACAAACAACAATCAAGTCTTTGAGGAATTTGGATCTTTCACTACCTTCACCCAGCTGCTAATGGTAAACATATTCTCAACATATGCTTGATAAAATTAAGCATGTTTATTTGTTCTTCTTATCCCTGTTTTAATTCATATTGCAGGGTGGCTCTAACACTGCAAATGTTTTAGCAGGACCATGCCATTTTGGTGGAGGTCATTGATATGTTAGGATCAAATTCAGTGCTGCTTTTGCAATCGAAGTTTGCAGTCATGTGGCCTATATATTTAGTGCTATTGCACCATGAAAACATTGTGCTATTGAATCAATCTAAGATAAATTCCATTATGATCTCAATCTTGTTACAGAGTTATTCTTGTTACATAGTAGTATTAGTAATGCTTACTTGTAAGAATCAATGACGGAGTCGTGTGCGAAGAGACGGAGCCAGAGTCCCTTGCGTGGCCGTACGAAACCCACCTGCAGGCATCTGTAGTTGAGGGGATGAGGTCCCTTGCACTCAGATTAACTGGGGACCATGTCGAACATCCGCCTTGCCGCGGCCACCCGCTCGATGCTAGCGTATATGTCCACCAGCGCGCTCGCCACGAAGGAGTTGGCGGTGAGCTCGGCGTCCTTGAGGAATAGGCGTGCATTTCCCTTCCGATGGCGAGCATCTCCAGCTGCGGGCACGGGTGACAGCGTCGCGAATGCCCATCTCGCCGAAGAGCGCGAGCGCAACTGGGAGGTCACCGCAGCGGGCGTAGGCAGTGAGCAGCGCGTTGGCGACAGCCGGGTGGGGCTGTGGAGGAGCTCCCAACGCAGCGCGGCGCGCGCGTTGCGGAGGGCCGCGGCGGACTTGGCGGCGGGCGGGAGGGCGAAGTGGTCGACCGGGGTGGAAGTGGACCGCCAGGGAGGAAAGCTCGCGGAGGGCCGCGACGTGGTGGCCCGCCGCGGTGAGGGAGCAGACGGTGGTGGCGTTGGGCGGTTGAAGCGGCGCTGGCGGGGGCGGTGAGGTGAGGGGGAGCGGGCTGGCCGCCATGTCCGGAGCGGACGAGGCAGAGGGGATTGGGAGCTCCAGCTCGGAAGAGAAGAGCGGAGGTGTTGGTGGGCCTGCTGTCTTTTTTTTTAATCGAGAAAGTTCGAAACAATACTTGCCGTTCCATACCAGATGAAGGGATAAGATCCAAGTTAGCAGTTACTAATGCAGAGGATACGAGTCCGTCGGACAGGTCGTCCGCGATTTGGCCGCTAGCGGTCGCAAGCGTAACAGAATTCGTGTTCTCGCACCGCCGCGGTGGCGTCGGAGCCCATCCGTCTCTTCCAGAATCCCCCAAACCCCCGTCCCCGAACCCATACTCCGCGCCGCTCCTGTGTCCTGTCTCACTCTCCCCTCGCCGCCTCATCTCCATGGCGACCACCGCCTCCAACCCCTTCCCGTTCCCCTCGCGCCGCTCGCCGGACGACACCCTCTTCTACGCCGTCTACCGGCTGCCGCCCCCCGCCGACCTGCCCCCTCCCGCGCTCCTCGCCTCTCTCCGGTCCCTCCACCTCTCCCTCCTCTCCCACCTCGCCCCCTTCCTCTCCTCCCACCTCTTCCACCGCGACCCCTTCACGCTCTCCCTCCCGACCGACCCGGCCTCCCCCTGCGCGCTCTGCGCCTCGCCGCCCGTGCCCCACCTCCACGGCGCGCTCCGCTTCGGCGACTCCCTCCCCGACGAGTGGCTCGCTGTCTCCCTCCTCTTCGCTCTCACCCGCGCCTTCCCCAACCTCGCCGCCCGCGCCTGGGACTCCGACGGGGAGTTCCTCCTTATAGAGGCCGCCTTCGCGCTCCCGCGGTGGCTCGACCCCGACACCGCCCCCAACCGCGTCTTCATCTTCCGCGGCGAGCTCCACATCCTGCCACCCTCCCTCCTCCCCGAGACGCCCTCCCTGGAAGCCGCGCTCGCCGCCGTCTATGACGACTCCGTCGACACCCGGGCCCCTGACGCCGTCCAGGCGGCGATACAGCGCCGCATCGCCGGGCTGCCCGAGAGGGCGGCGGAGAACCTCCACACTGCGCGTGTCATTGTCCCGGCGTCCGTGGCGAAGGTGCTCAATGAGGAGCCATGCCTGATCGCGCGTGCCGTCGAGGGGTTCTACGACCGGGACATAGACACCATGAAGCATGCGGCGAGGATGGAGAGGTTCCTCAAGGGGCCTGGCGGGGAAGGGGTTGAAATGGTGAGGACCTCAGTGCGGATGACGCGGGCAATGTACGCACAGCTCATGCAGCAGAACTTTCAGGCGCCCAGGGGATACCTGATGCCGAGGAGGGAGGAGGGGCCAGAGAAGTGGATGGAGGCAGAGCTGGGGATGAAGATTGCATGCGGGTTCGAGATGATGTACCAGGAGAGACGATGCCAGGGGGAGGAAGTTAAAGGGAGCACGTGGGAGGTTTACAGGAAGAGCTTGGAGGCGACTGGGTGCTTTGAGGGCCTGCTTCCTGGGTCAAAGGAGTATAAGAGGGTCATGGAGGATGCAATGCAATATTACAAGAGCTCAACTTTGTTCTCACGAGCGAGGTAGTATTTTTTTTCATATTTCTAGCCTTGTGGATCCAGCTAACCATATAATTGCTATGCAAAAGAATGTGGTTGTGCAACCATCCCAACATAACCTGTTAGTTTCTAACCTTGAAGAAATCTATCTGGCTTGATGATCGTTATTTATTTCTTTTTCAAGTACCATGGTAGCCATTTTCTATATCAAAATGAAAAGAAAGTAGTGAATGACATTCCAGATAATTCTTCAGACTACTCGGTTCGCTTTACCATACTGTATCATGATAACTTGTTTGACCAACTGATAATTTCTTATGAACTCAATTGTCATGGACAATGCAAATTTCCCTCATGTTATAACACTCTTGCGGTATACCACAGGGAGATACTAAGTGAACCAGTGCGTCGAATTGATGAAATATTAGCAATGCCATACTCAGCAGACGAATTTAAAGGCATCGATCTTCCTCCCAGTGATAATGACTCTTGGTTGTATGGTGGGGAGGATGAGTTGAATGCGGAACTCCATGAAAGGCAGAAGGAAATGGAAGAGTATGAGGCTGTGAAGAAGCACAGAAAAAGTCAAAAGCAAAGTGTGGCTAGCAGTTCTATTTCCCAGACTGACGAGTTTAAGCTGGGAGAGATTACAGAGTCCATGCAAGAATTTGTTCGCAAAATGTCCAGTTTTGAGGGAGCCGAAGTTCCTGCAAACAGGTTTTCCTCTGACCCATTTATCATTTCTATACCATATTTCTATTTAGATAACAGCATTATTGATTCAGCTTGTTAGTTCTTCATGTTTTTCAATAATTTAGTTTTGCTTCTTTGATTATTGTTGCCATCTGTCTTCTTTAAGATTGAGACAATTCATGTCCAAACCACCAACTGAAAAAGGAGAAGTGGGGGATGCAGTGTACTTGTGTCAGGCATTTGTAGCATAGTTAGTCCTTTGTCAAACGGGAATCCAGATGCACTAAAATGGAATCTCATGTTCCTTTATGATCACCGAAATGTACACGACATCTGCAAACACTGAGAACAGAAAATAAAGAAGATTGTAAGTGGAGCGTCAGCCATGAAACTCTAAAAACTTTTAATCTTACTGGAGATCAAGTAATCCCAGACACTTTATTGCAACTTTGTAAGTTGTGAATTATGCCACTTGTGTGTACTGTGCAGTGAATGAATGAACTATGTTGTTACTACGCTACATGAATTTCTTCCCATGGTAGGTAACTTCTTTTCGTTTGTGTCTACATTGGATACACTTCTTGTAGTCCATTTTTTCAGAGCATGTACCTATTATGGGTATAATAGTCAAGGGTATTAAGAGTCATCTCCTAGTCCTAGGGTTTCCCTCATGTACCTTTATATATAGTGCCCATTGGGCCTCAATGTATCAATCCATCATTTATGCAATCTATACAAAGTTAACACGGTATCAGAGCCTGGTTAGGGTTAGGGTTAGGCCTCCATCTAATCCATCCACGATCCAAATCCATCTTCATATTCAAGCCACCGCTTGTCCATACACCCGTTTAAGTCATCACGCCGCCCATTGCAGAGATGTTCCCGCCCGCCCGTCACAGAGTAGCGCCGCCACCCCTTCATCCACGCGCGGGTGCCGTTTGATGGCCCAACACCACAACTCCGTATCGCAGTGCGATGGTGCCAAGGGGGGAGTCATCTTCGTCACGGTCGCCTCTAAGCCCTATTTCTGCTGCCGATCTGTATTCAATCTGTCGCCGTCGCAGAGTTCATCTCCGTCGTTGCCTTTTCGTCGCGGCACACCAAGTCGCCGTCGCGGTCACCTGCTTGAGTCGCGGCCACTTGCCTATCGTCGCCATCCACCCGTCACCACTGACTGTCCGTGTCGCCGCCTGTCGTGACTTCCATCTTTCGCGACGCGTTGGTCATCTGGTCCGTCGCCGCCTGTCGTGCATCTTCCTTCCGCTGCCCGTTGACCTCCCGTTGCTCGTTGTGGCCTCTTGGCCAGACCACGCGGAGGCGGATCAGATCCGTGCGTAGGCGGTTTTGATCTGCGTGGTGCTGCGGACTGCTCGATCCCTGGTCTTTGTGAGGCTCTTGGAGGGCCACTTGGCCACGGACTCTGCCGGCACCCCGCTGCACGACGTCCTCTGTGCGCCGATCCACCCCGACATCGTCCGCTTCATCCACAAGCTCATGTCCTGCAACAGTCATCAGCCCTATGCTGTGTCATGCCACGGTCTGGAGGCGGAAATGAGACTGAAGAACATGGTCATCTCCTTTTCGCGGGTTGTTTTGGTGCGTTCCTTATCGTCATCTTGCAGTTGTCATCAACAAGTAGCAGTAGCAGCAAGATCGGCCTGGATCCCGATCCAATCTTCAAGCAGCACGTCTGTCATCTTTGATACAGACATTATCATCTTTGTCAGATCTAGATTGCCTTCCACATCGCCAGTCAGCAGACGGTTGTTCCCCGCGTTGCGGTTTCGCCATCACCATCGATTGTTTGTGTGTCGTTGCGCTATTCATCGACCTCGTCATGGTTCGCCACCCATCGTCAAAGGAGGCGGATCCATCACGTCATGGGTGGCCTCGTCATCCTGCCACTACTCATTTGCTATGGTGTTGCTATCTATTTGCTTGCCAGTCGCTGCTATCTGCTACGATATTGGGTCTTTTCATTTGTCTTTGTTTTTCCGCTGCTAGTCTCTTTGACTTTTTTGAGTCACTTCTTTCGTCGTGTCCATCCAAGTTCAATTATCCTCCTTGTGTTCGTCCTAGCCGTACGTGTCCACAAAATTTTGCCAAGTTAGCCAATTTCTTCTTTTGTAGCCATCTTGCTACACGTCATGACCAATGGTCGTCTTTGTCGTCATCACGATAGTCTCACTGCTTGCCGTCTTGCAGCGGTGATTTCTCTATTCCCTTTTTTGGCTTGATTTTACACATCTCATTATTCTCGTCATGTTCGAAGTCTCCAAAGCGAGATACATATTTGAAGGTATTTGCTGCAGTACGGGTTATGAAGGCAGTACTCTCTTGTGGAGGAGTTTGTTTTACATCGGCATTGTTCAAGAATTGCACACTTCGACGCCATCTTCAATATCGGACTTCGGATGTATAATTTTTGAAGTCTAATGCTTAGTGTCAACTCTTCAAATGTAACGCTATTGCATTCACATTGCATTTGAGGGAGGTGTTGTGTATAATAGTCAAGGGTATTAGAGTCATCTCCTAGTCCTAGGGTTTCCCTCATGTACCTCTATATATAGTGCCCGTCGGGCCACAATGTATCAATCCATCATTTGTGCAATCTATACAAAGCTAACAGTACCTACCCTGACATTTGAGAAGACGACAATGAGCATTGAGCAATGCCCTTATCACATGAGGATAGCTTAGTATCTGTCTTGACCTAGCAGTTATCCTCATTTTCTTTAACTGAACAGTTATCCCCATAAAATGGTACTAAATGCTAAGAGTAGTGTTTAGTATAGGTATATGCTTTTTCCCCTAGGCCTGGCCAGGCCTTGATTCTCAAGTTACAACAGTTGTAGTCTTACTAGTTGGGACTGTCTAGGATGTTCACAATACTCAGTTGAGCATTTTATGAAAGAGAAAAGGTATGACAAAAGATATATTACATTAGTTCCCATGTGCATATGAGCTGCAATTTGATTATTTTGTTAGCACTTGTGCTATCTAAAAATATCCATGTAATAAGACCTTTTTCTTTCTCTAGCTATTTAACTATGCACCTGTGCTAGTAGGTTCTTTTGATATTTATCAACTCATCTTGTTCATGTAGGAGAGATATGGAATCAGTGGACCTAGATGTCAACCAGTTCTTCAAGGCCATGGAGTCGGTTTTAGGTGGAAGTTCACATGAGCAAGCTGGCCGTGATGGCGGATTTAATAGAAAATCCTCATCATCTGACATGGACTTCGGTATCTCTTTCCTTCATCTCATACACTCATGCAAAAATTATTTTGTCCTCCTGCTTTCTTTTACATGGTCAGTTATTAGTTAGTTTTGGATTGTATTATCCTATGCTGTGAACAATTTCAACTTTCTTCCATGGTTAGTATTCTGGTTTGCATATGATTCAAGAAATACAATTCACAGCACAAACAAACAAGTGTAGCGATATACATTAGAGATCTTGAAATCTGCTGCTACTTCCTTAAGTGGTAAAACTGCAACTGGACAAATTTGCCTGGTAGTTAACCAGGTAATAAGGGGCACTATAGTAACCTATGATATTTTTGGGGTTAAGCCTTATAAACTTTGGTACTACTTTGAAGAACGACTGTTCACAGCTTTCTAGTTCTTTCGGTTCATCAATATATATGTCTCACAACCTTCTTTATCGTTTCATCCTGCCACTTCGTTGATATCTGAATTCTTGTTTGGTATGAACTGGAAGTTACTGATTAGGAATGCTTCTTGTGATGCAGATGATTCGGATGAAGAGAATGATTTTGATGAAGAATCAGGTGACAAGAATGTGGCTGATGATTTTATGGAATCATATTCAGATGCTTTGAATAAAGAGCTAAGTAGTACCACTATCAAGAAAAGCTTTGCCCGAGCTCCACTCTCTGATGCCAACAATGAGGTAATCCTTGTCTATTTGGGATATTGCATGCTTCCATTGTTCCATCTTGTGTTTCGGATAGGACACTGCCTCATGTGGACTCATGGATCAAAATGCTTAAAGTTGATAAATCGTGTAGATCACCTGTCTGTAGGCTAAATTATTTCTTAAAAGTTCTGTAGATGCTCTTTTGGAAAGCAAATATCCCTAAATTGCATTTTTAGTATGTGGAGGTTTAAATGAGGATCATATTATATCACGTGCATACTCATTTGGTTTGAAATCATGAATATTCCGTTGGAACCTTTTCAAACACTGATGATCTTCCACTTCCACTGGTCATAAGGACTCTTGGTTTTTAATTTCCTATGAGTAATTGTACCGTGATGTGAACTTCCAAGGTTGTCATGCCATGTTTTAAATTTCTAAGGATGTTGCCATGTTGCAAATTTGCTATTGACATAGCCCAGTTGGGTTGACTAGTTAGATATTGTCAACCAATGTTGAAGCTGAAGAGCTTTATCAATTAGCGTCTCTCTATAAAGCTACTATGGAAGAAATTGATGTAGGCAGTATATGTTCAGTTTTTCTAGAATTATCGTTCTGTTTGACTAATCCAAAGAAACGTTGTTGTATATTTTGCCTTGCAGGGTCCATCAGAAATGGATGTTTCAGCTACTGATGGGGAGATGACTCCAGTTGACGTAGATTTGAACCTTGTGGAGAGCATTCTTAACTCCTACTCTTCTCAACAAGGCCTTCCTGGCCCAGCTTCCAATCTTCTTGGACTTATGGGTGTAAAGGTACCTCAAGATGGTAAAAAGTCATGATTTGTGGTTTAGGCTTTTAGCATACACATGAAATCTTGGGAAATATAGGAGAAAACCTATACACATGAAATCTTGGGAAATATAGGAAAAAACCTATCTTACATATCTGGGTGGTTACTCAGATTTGTTGCGATAGTATGTCTTGTGTAACTTCAATATCATACTTGTATGCAAACCTTGAGAAATGGAGTTGGGTAGCGTGGCATGACATTTCTGGCTTCTAGATGATAAAATGCACAATGATTAGATTGGGCACTTGGATAAAGATGATTTTCATCTTGGTGGCATGTGCTCGATTCATACTCCCCCTCCCTGTAGGCCTGTGCTACTGTTCCAGTATTAATAGGATGGAATCCTCATTTGAGTCTATATTTTTTACCAGTGTGGACTACCAATTTATTTTTGCTGCCAAGTATCAACAGCAATATAAGGTATCTACCGTAGCAGTACTAGCTGCTGGTAGTCATATAGCGATACTAGTTGGCTATGCAATTTCGGGTGCAGCATTGCATTATTGAGGTCCGAGGAAGCTATAGCAACCTGCTATTTCTGATGTAGCTATGATCGTGCACTTTAGGGAGTGGCATTCTTTCAAGATCTGAATGAGTTAGAGTTAGCTTACAGAATTAATTCGCTGGCCTTTTTTTTGAACACGGGGATATCCATCTCTATTACTAAGTAACGGAACCACGGATTAAGTATCATACATACGACGAGAACATAGGTTCAGCAGGAATATGACCTACTCACATACATAGATCAGACAAACCCAAAGTCAAACTGAAGTCACCGGAGACTGCAAGACAAGCACCAGAAAACAACTACTGGAGCAGAATGATTTTGAAGATATATCACTGAGTTTCTTCGGTATCTTTATCAGGGTTTTGATCTTTATCTTTAGGCTGATCCTCCAAAATAATCACTTGATTAATTGGAAGAGCTCTGGATAAAGACTGTTGTTGGTTGGCAAGAACATTCAACATCATGTGCAGTAGACCTTGAGCCCCTTGCATCAGCTCATTCTTGCTCAAACCCTTCAACAGATTTGCCCAAATATTCAGAAAAGAACATGCATAAAAGATAGTTTCACTTGAATCATAAATTAACTTCTTATCAAAACAGGCAGTATTCCTTGTTTTCCAAAGGGCTCAGCATATTGCGGCCAAGCCAATCACATGAAACTCTTTTTTCTGAGAAAGGAAAATGTCAGTCCAGCTGAAAAATTGATTGACAGTGCTAAAAAATTGATTGATAGAGTTAGAAATGAAGTCAGCTCCAATAAACAGAGCCACAGAACCCTAAGCTGCCTTAGCAACTGGACACAGGAAGAACAAATGCACACAAGACTCCTGTTGAGTGCAAAAGTAGCAAATTCCACCTCCAACCCATTTTCTTTTCAATATATTATCCTTAGTAAGCAGCACATTTTGCTATAAAAGCCAAAAAAAAAACTTTGATTTTCAAAGGAAGTTTGGGTTTCCAAACATGCTCATAAGAATTATTAGGAGAACCTCTCACTAATCATTTGTACATTGCTTTAACCGAAAATATACCATTCTTTTCAAAAGCCCAGTATATCACATCATGAGCACCACTTAATTCCACAGGAGCCAACAGATTTTTAATAAAATCCCACTAGGATTGAAGATCATTAGAAAGCCATCTTTTAAAAGATAGATCCCAATTTTTGTGATATACATTATTGACAAGAATATTAGAGCCATTACAGATCCTATAAAAAATAGGGAAAAGATCACACAAAGGTTTTTGGAACAATCTAAGCATCTTTCCAAAACCTTCTATTTCTACCATTTTGCACTTTAATCCTCCTTCCTTGAAGGTAAAACCATCGAACTTTACGGATATCATACCAACAAAGAGAATCACCTTGTTTATGTTTCACCCCAGCAAAAATACTAGAATGAAGGTATTTTCCTCTAACAATTCTGTTGCCACATACCTTCTTTACTATCTAATTTCCATCACCATTGCAAAGGAGGGCAATATTCATTTTAGAAAGATTCCTAATTCCCAACCCCACTCCCCCCTTTTCTTCAGTTTATAGATAATACTCTATTTAATAAGATGATATTTCTTTTTGGTTCCACCACCCTACCAGAAAAACCTTCTTCTAGCCTTATCAATATTATCCATAACAGTTTTGGGAAGCATATACATTGACATATGGTAGGTTACAACATTGGACAAATTAGCACTTATCATAATAATTCTTCCACCTATGAACATGAAACCACCTTTCGAGACATCTAACTTTTTATCAATCTTTTCCTCCACTTTAATCCAATCCACAATATGTAGCCTACTAGGGCTAACAGGTACACCTAGGTACCTAACAAGAAAGTATCATATCTGATAATGAAAAATATCAGCATAACTGTTCAAAATGCTAAAATCCCCCTCCCCCAATAACAAAAACTTCACTTTTTTGAAAGTTAATTTTCAACCCAGACATGAGCTCATATAAGTACAACAAAAGCTTTAGATTAGTGGCTCTACTGAAATCATGTTAAAGACACATAATAGTGCCACCAGCATATTGAAGCACAACAACACCACCTTCAACCAGGTTAGGAATCAACCTAACAACATTGCCAGATCTCTAAGCATCATATATCATTTTGGCCAAATAATTAGCAGCAAGGTTAAACAGAAAAAGAGACAAAGGATCTCCCTATCTAACACCCTTAAAATTTCTGAAGTAGAGTCCCATTTGATTATTCATTTTAACATTCAAAGTACCATTACTCACAACAGTCTTAATCCATGACTACCATTTAGAACTAAAGCCTCTTATACTGGAATAAAAATCCTAATAGATTTATCGTATGTTTTTCAAAATCAAGTTTGAGTATGATCCTAATCTCATACTTTCTTTTTGTCTCATGCAAAGTCATAACTCCATCCATAATGTTTCTATTTTTAATAAAAGAATTTTGATATTTGCTAATAAGCTTGTTCGTAGCAGGTTCAATTCTCAAGGTCAACACCTTAGTGATCATCTTGTAAGTACAATTCAACAAATAAATTGGACGAAATTGTTGAACTTTATTAGCTCCATAAACTTCTGGTAAAAGAGTTATAACCCCATAGTTGAGCCTACTCACATCAAGATTGCCCAAATAAAAATCTTGGAATAGACTCATAAGATCATCTTTAATCAAGTTCCAACAGTTTTGCAAAAACTCAATAGGAAAGCCATCAAGCCAGAGGCTTTATTCTCTTTCATCTGAAAGAGAGCCTTTTTGACTTCATCCTCAGAGAAAGGTTCATTCAGAGCCAGATTCTCATCACTATTTAATTTTTCCTAATCATTCCACAGAGAAGGATCAATATGAATAATATTCCTAGGGGCAGGACCAAACAACTCTTTATAATAACTAGTAACATGCTGCATTAGCTCTTTATCTCCATAAATCTTAGTATCCTCATGCATCAGATAAAGAATAGTATTTTTCCTCACTCTACCATTAGCCATACTATGAAAAAAATTGGTATTATTATTACCTTTAAGTAACCATTTAGCATGGACTCTTGAACCAGTAAAGCTCCTCTTCATTATAAATTTTGTGCAATTCAGTTATAATCTCAACTTTTCTTTTAACTGTATTCAACTCTAAAAGGGCTTGTTCTTCCATCTTCTCAATATCATCAAGCTCGGTTTTGAGAAGAACTTTATTTTTCTTAATTTGGTTAGCCAGATGGTCACCCCTCCTTTAAGATGGGATCTTAACTTTTTTATTTTTGCTAGCCAAATATCAAAACTATTACCATCAACCTTTTCAACTTCTTTCTAAAAAGACTCCACTTCTAGCCAAACAAGTTCAAACTTGAACTATTTGGTCTTATTATTTTTAGAGATGGAGGTAGAAAATCATGAGGATATTATGATTAGAAATATCTCTAGAAATTTTCTGTATGAAAAGGATACAGACTCTCCATATCATTATTAACAAGTACCCTATCTAGTTTCTGAGAGTTGGAATATCTCTATTGCTAGACCATGTAAAAACTTCCCCTTGCATATGTAACTCTTTGAGTCCATTCACTTGAATAATAGAATTAAACTGATGACAAAATGTAGAAAGAGTATTTGGCTTGTTTTTCTCGTGGAAGTATCTAATGATATTGAAATCACTATCAGTCATCGTAGGGAGCACAACTTGAGCACAAAAATGTGCAAGCTTAGTGACAAAATCATGTTTATGCCCATCTTGAGCAGCACCATACACATTTTTTTGATTTTTTTCCCAAAGGTCACATTGCAACAAAAACTGACCCTTTTTACAGCAAGATATCAAAACAATCAATACTGATACCACTTAACAAACCATCAAATTTACGATGGGAAGGAATTCATTCCCAAGAGTATTTGAAAAAAAGATCAATCTTTCTAAGATCAGCATGAGATATCCTTGTAGGATCAAGGAGGCCGACTAGAGGGGGGGGGGGGTGAATAGGCGGTTTTAAAATTTCTAGTAAGATATAACCGATAAAGATGCAGAATTAAAAATAATCAGTTACAACACATATGAAACCCCTAAAATCTATGTCTCAATAAAGTGATCAATTTTATGTCTATATCAAGATTTACAACATAGGGTGACATGTAAGCAATTATAATTCTAGCAATGTAAATTGCTCAAAGTAAAGAAGCTTAAGTAGGCAAATCACAGGGGAGACACCAAATTTTTTACCGTAGTCTTGGAGATTTGCCAGTCTCCTCTAATCCATGTTGAGGTGAGTTCAAGCCTTTAACCGCTCCTCTATCAAGTATATAATTCTCACCACGAGCAACTTGATCTTGAGCCAGATTAATACAATGAACCACTTACTACCTCGATTCTACTAGAGTTGTACTTTACCACTTCGGCAAGGCATGCACAAAGCCTCTCACAATCACACCGGACCTTCTCACAAGCTTCTTTGAGAAGATCATCGGATCACAACGCCACCACGGCGTCTAGGTGTTGGTAAACACCAAGAGTAACAAGCTAAGACGAACTCGACTCTCACCAAGTGCCTAAAGCTTAATCACTAATGCAAATGCACTTGATTCTTGCCTCATAACCCTCTCTATGTACAATACATGAACAAATGTGTGTGTGTGTGAGGGGGGGGGGGGCTTTACTTAGCTCAAGGATGCTCAATGGGTGCAGGAGAGTCACTCTGAGCCATTGGACATGAGGTATATATAGGTCACAACCTGAAATGTAGCCGTTACCTAAAGTCTGACTTCTCTGCGCATATAGCGTTCAGACCGTAGTACAACTGGCGGTCAGATTGCCACTCATCTAACAGCTTTAAAACTAGTTGTTACAGCCTTTTCATGCCTCCAACAATCAGACCGGCCATCTTGGTGGTCATATCGTCAACTTGGAACAGAGTACCAAAACTCTCTATTCCATGGCGGTTACACTGGCCACCTTGATGGTCAAACCGCCACCTGTTCCAGAGAGATGAAAGTTTTGGGCAAGCTCCAGCGGTCAGATCGACCATCTTGGTGGTTAGACCACCACCCTGGTGGTCAGATCGGAGTTCTTGGTGGTCAGACCGTCACTCGCTAACCAACACATTCGACACTCAGAGAAACGACGATAACTTTCTAACTTGATGTCCAATTTAGGTGATCTTAGACTCTACGAAAAGCTTATTCAGAGGGCTACACATCCCAACTTATTGCTTGATCTCAAACACATTGGATCGAACTTAAAACATAGTTTATAGATCCACCACAATGAAAACTGCATGAACCTTAATCTTTTGCAAAACAAATTTGCAACCTAAATATTCCATGCGACCAAGGGTTTAATCATTCACTATGACAACTTGCAAAATACCTTTGCAAACTTAGTGACATGCCATACAAAGTAGGGAACATAGACTTGATCTATTTGTAAACTATAGCATCCTATCAAAGAGAGTATGCACATGCAAGATTAAGCTTATCAACACATGGTAAAAACTCAAGCAATCGTCTAGACCCCTCTTAATAGTACAACATTTATCATATCAATCTCGTCACTTTTCTTCTTAAATCACCATTGACCGGTAAAAAAAAATACCCTACATTTTATACCTATGCCTTGAGCTAGCCATTTCATTAGACTTGACGAACACATCATCCGAGTCCTAATGTTTCTTCTAAGCTTATCATCAACTCTTCACTTGAGCTTGATGACGATGTTCATCATCGCTTCCTATCTCGATCATCTCTTGATCTTCCAGAAGCTTGATAAAGTTTATTTAATTGTTTCCCATGCACCAAGTATGAAAGACTTCTCTTTTTACATCATCTCTATTTAGTTCATCACCGAGTTATGAACCACAAGCATCAAGCACACAAATTATCCACTAAACTTGTTTTGATCTTATTCTTCCAACTCAACACATTGAATATGTCAATTCAATATTTGCCTTCATATGAAACCTAACCCCAACTTACTCTCAAGCACATAGCACATGAGTTAGTCTATAAAACTCAATTGATAATTTAATACCCTTAGTTACTTGATCTCCACAAGCAACTTTGGTCTTCACGTTTATTGTTAATATTTTTAAGACTATCTTCAAACTCCGATGTCTCTTCCTCTCTAGCTTCATCTTAATCACATGAGCATTACTTAGAGCACAATGACCTCGATGCATATCTTTTGATCTCATGGCATTCCCCAACGAATCCATGTTTTATTACTTAGGTATCTCCTATGGAATATCCTACTAATAATTCTCAATATAATTATTAGTCCATAGGTATTATCACCACTTACTCAAGTATTATCTAGAGCTTATTCATTTTGATGTATTTCTCTTAATCACATGACATTCCTCAATAAATTCATGCTCAATCCTCTATGCATCACCTATGGAACAACATACTAACTATTATTAATACAATTATTAGTTCATAGGTATTGTTATTAATTATCAAAACCACACTTAGGAGCTAGATTCACATTCAATCCTAGACTTAATGGTCTCTTCTAAACATATAAAATCAAGGTGATTAGAGAAAATGAGTTCCCCTAATGCAAGCACTCATTCGGTTTTTTTTTCTAGGCCTCTACAATTCTAAAAGCACTCAATCATTTATACTTTCTAGGTTTTTTGGTAACTTCCCTAACATGCCTCTGCAGGTTAGAAGTCCACACTTAACAGAATTAGACATGATTTTAACATTGCCCTTCTTACTTAATTTCCTTTTAGAACTAACAATGAAAAAAAATCTTCAGGTCATATTAGCCTCCTCATCAAGCTAGACAATTAATTTGGGGGATATATTCCTGTCAACAACTTCATTAGAATCATCTTGGCACAAAATAGGTTTAGTTTTGTTTGCTAAGGCACACCTAGCATCTTCAAGGTTTTTAATAAGATCTATCACTTCATAATCCTCAGTATTAAGAAGCACACCCATTTCAGAAGTCTTTTCAAACAATATTAGAGCAAGAGAGCACAACAAAATAATTCTTATCATGAACAATATGGGGAGGAGGCAAAGGTGTGCCTTCAAGATTTCTCTTCTTGACCCTCTACACAGCCAGATCTACAATGTTGTGTCCCACCAGGTGAGCACATCTAGAGCTAGCTCTAGTTGGCATCACGTGCCCTTTCTTTGAAACAATCAATTCTTGAGGCTTGTCAGGATCTGCCACATCTAACTTGATATTTTGAACATCCTTTGTCACAATAACATCTTCTCCAATCTGGATAATCTCTTTAGGTTCTTTAGTACCAAGCTTGAGGAGATCTTCAATCATAGTGGGAGCAATAATGTCATTATCAAACTCCTCACATCTGACCATAATCATAGGGTGAGCACCTTGAATTATAGATCCACTCCCAGCATCTCATCATCCACTTGAACCTCATCAGATAGAATATCTTCATCATCATCACTAACTTCCAGATCATTCAGAGCATCTATTTCTCAGCATTTATATTTCCACTCACTTTATCACTCCTAATAGGAAGAGGACAAGCTAAAATTGCCATACGAACCAGAGGGTAAAATGTCACCCCCCATAGCAATAGTTTGAGCCATATTCAGACAGGTCTGTCCAAAACCCTGAGCCTTAGGAGGAGCAGACTGAAAGTGATTATGCACAAGCCTCAAAGAGGAGGCACTCTTGAGATAGGTTTCGCCCTCACTAGTGTCGAGACCGGTTCAAGAAACAAACCAATCTCATCTATGTATTGAGCCTAGGAAATAATCCCAACACATAGTGACTTCATTGATAATAATCATTATAATATTTATACTTAATCGAATTAACCGTCTTACAAAAGTGACATTCAAGGGTCGAAGAACCAAATAGACTACAGTGGAACTAAACGAACTACGAAGACTCTATTCTTTTACGACTCTTTCACAGGCATCATCGACGTAGAAAATATCTTAGAATGATCCACCTTCAGTGTACTACTCGATACCTTCTCCAACTGAGTGTTTGGTGATAACAAGAGTGAGCACTTATCGTACTCAGTAAGTTATGAAGAAAATAGTATGCATATAAAGGCTTGGCAAGAATAAGGTTAATATGGCTCTCTTGCATAAATCAACATGTAAGTAAAAATATTTAAAAAACAATAATAATTAAATAAATAACAAATTACCTCAAGATTTCATCTATCTTACTTAACCAACTAACCAACACCTCAAACAAAGTTCCATTCACTAAAGATTGAACCCTCAATCATAGTTCCCACCACTATGATTGACCATCCACAACTATGATTCCCACCATCACAGTTGACCCGACTAATGAAAACATTAAGTTGTAATTATGGTAGGTTTTAAGTGCTGCTCATGACCGTGAGTATGGCTGAATATTCAGTTTTAACGCTACAGAGGTTGTACACTATCCACAAGACATTTCATCTCGTTTTTCAAGCATCCGTTGGCCAACGGAGAACTCTTACACACTACCGAGGTTTGCACTAGGAATCCACTATAAAACCTTTACAATGCCTCTGTCAGCACATGTCTACACGCTAAGATTTCACTGCCGCGTAATTCCACCTCAACAATGGAAGCCCTCTCTTGCGCCTTTCAGATTCCAAGACATCGTTCATTCACCACTCTTTTGTCTGGTCTACATTACGCTGAGAGTAAGCAAATTACTTGGCTAGGTCCATCCCATTTTAGGCTTGTGATTGTATTATAAACACAGAAAGGTCACCCCACGAATCGGTCATTAGATTTGAGCAAGAGTACTACTTTCCCAACCATACATCTCATTATACCACCTGCTCAAATCCCTATACCATGTTGCTACAAAAATTATTCCATCATATTTTCTCATTGTTGCATAGAACCATTATCAAGTTTGTGGAATAATTATCATGATTTCCATCACAAGCAAAGTTAAGCATCATCTACCCATCTATAACCCAAAACCATACTATGGCGGCAATGATGATAAGGGAAAAACTAAGGTAAATGCTAACTCTTGAGATTACCAATAAATTATTAGCATGCATGTTTATAAAACAAAATATTTGTAAAACTGGGATAAAAATAATCAAGAACACAACTTGACTTCACTAAACCAGTTGGGTCTTTAAAATCTTGATCCTGTAGACCTTCTAACTCCTCATGAATGTTGGCGTCTACTCGCAACATACGTGGAAAAACAACAACACATAAATACCAAGATCCAAAAAGAACCAAACATCACACATCAAACATCGTCAGCACAAGATTACACTATTCCGAACAATTCAGCGAAAGAACAGGTCAAAACAGGGCTACAGTTAAGAAGCTATGATTTTCAAAAGGTTAAAACAGGACTAAAGAGATTATTTACCGATGAAATTATGTTGCTAGGAGTTTTCTAGAATTTTTCAAAGCCATCTATGATTTTCTTGGACTTTCTAGGTTTTTTTTGGAATTTTCTAGCATTTATTTAAATTATAAAACTATTAAAACTATTAAATAGAATTAAATAAACCTATAAAATATTTTTAGAAATAAATTACTATTTATTATTATTTTTTAGAATTATTTTTTACTGAAAACTATTTATGACGTTAGCAAAATAATTAAAACAAACAAAAAGAAGAGAAAAAGCTGACTGGGCTGCCAACGCTGACATGGCATGACACGTAAGCAAAAACACTGACGTGGTCGGGTGACTGGGCCTGATGATGTTGCACCAACTGACTGGGATTATATATGCCACGTGACGCTCTCGGATGGGATCACGAAAGGGTACATAGGCTTATAATCTCGGCCCTCGGTTTTAAATTGGATGGCTCACACGTGTTGGCTCTCGGCTCCAGCAGAACAGAGGTGGCGGCGATGGCTTCTGCCGCGGTGCATCGCCAGAATCACTTCGGAACAGCGCTCCGATAATCTAGCTACTTCGGCGAGCGGTGGAAAAGAATCGGGGAGGCTCGGGGAACTCACCTAGGGTATGTGTCGGCGTCGGAGAGCCTCCAGAGAGGCTGGTGACGACGGAGGGTGGCTTGAAGCTTCGGAGCTCGATGGCGATGAGCTTTGGTTGATGATTTCGCCACAGCTCGATGGGCAGAAGCTGCGCAATGATCTAAGGAAGATCTGGGGTCTCATATTTATACACGGGTGGCTACCATATCTCCAAATTGATTCAGATTTGAAAAGAGAGGCAGCGGCAGCTCAAACGTGATTCTGATGATTCAAATGAGCTCGAACTCTTATCTCTTGGGCAAAAGCTCGCGTATGCCTGCTGGATTCTTTCTCCTTTTACTCCGTAGCTTATCTCCAACGCAATCTCTCGAATTTAGTTGAGATACCATGCGGCTGGTGGACTTGTTGTTGGGGCTTTCTCGTGATTGGCTCGGACTCTGTCGAATCCAACACAGGCTCATGCTTCTAGAAGTCCTGGCATTCCTGTTTAGTAGTTGGATGGTCGATCTTCAGCTTAGGCGCGGCGACGTCTACGCAGGTGGTGGCTGAAAGATGAGCTGGGCTGCGGCCTAGAGAAGAGAGAGGAGTGGGTGAGGGAGAGATGGTGGCGGGCTGGGCTAGCTGGTTCGGTCCGAAACTGAGAATGAGGGGGGAAGAGAGGTGGGCTTCGACCTATTTCATTCTAAAAGCTTTTCTATTTCAAAACTATTTTCTCTCATGTATATACACATGTATTCTTACACATACAGTTTATATACCACATATTTATACTATATTGGCTTACAAAAACAAACAATTAATCAAGCAATCAAATATATAAATATATATACACAACCTTTTGTTGCGACAACAGTTGTTCCCTAAGAAACCTATCATTGAGCACAGCCTTATTGATGGGGTTTGATTCCCCTATACATTGAATCTCAATGAGGGAAAGGTTTCATCTTGCCTATTTTCTAGCTTGGAAGTAGCATAAGAACATGTTCGGAAAATATATATCTATAAATATTATTTTATAGGAAAATAGGCCTCACTGTATACATGTATTTATACACATAACACATATATCCACATATATGCATATATGTATAAAGCACACATACACACTTAGGGATTTATTTAATTATGCAAAACTCTTTTTAATTTCTTTCAAAAAAGTTTTATATTTTCTTTGTTTTAGGATTTTGGGCTGTTACAACTAGTAAAGATAGAAGTAGTAATATCTCCCTTGCCAGCATCAGTTTTGACTTTTTTAGAGTCCTCTCACTAAGGTCAGACCCAGATGCATACTTTGCCTTATCATTATCAGAGGGGACAATAGCAGCTTCAACCTGAGGTGGCTCATCCACAGGAATTTCTCTTTCCAACAAGAAATCATAGAAAAAATAATGATCTGGCATAGCTGGCAGAGCCGAGACCCATGCCCTTTACGACCACACCAAACACACCTAACAGCCCTAATGCATTCCCTTGTAAGGTGATCAAAAGATCCGCAACTATAACAAGCCCCCACATCAAAATTACCACCCAATCCCTACTCATCTGAGAAGAGGAAGATTTTTGGACAACTTGAGAAGATCCAGGATCGCTTACAATGTTTTGTGGAGGATTAAGGTTGGAAGCTGCATGCATCACTTGTTTTTCCTTCCCGTCATCATGCATCCCTTGAGATCATTCAGATCGCATCTCTGGGCGATGATCCAAGCAGCCTCTACTTGTATCACCAGCGGCAACAACCTACGGATCAGGGGATTGATGCTTAGGGATTGAAGAAGTGTTAGTGTTTTGAGCGCATTGAATCAAATCTTGATTAGAATAAGGACCAGATCCCACTGGCTGCCATGCATGCCCCCCACTCAGAATGCCTAAATCCACTCCTTCTCATAGTACACCCATCTCCACACCCATATCTACTGGATCCGAAGCTATCTCGCTGAGATCCCAAACCTTGCCGCCCCGCCATAACCACTGGAGCAGCAAGTTTGTATCAAGGCAGAGGTGAAACTAACACTTGGAAGAACAACCTCATATCTCTGGTGATAGATCCACACCAAATCGAGCAATCGAGAGAAGATGAAAGTTTCCAGAAGTGTTGAAGCAGTTTCCCAAGAGCTGGATTGAATGAGAAATGCGCAACCGGTTTAACTCTAGGGATCTCCGCAGTTAAAGGCATATGAACTTCCGCAACCGTGCGGTCCAAGCCCAAAACTATCTTCTATGACACCTCTGGCCCCGCCCGCAAAGACCAAGCGGGCACCAATGGTAGTCAATCCTAAGATCCCGAGGAATATTCATGTGTTCACCCATGTCGCTTCTAACACCCTTGAAACGCACAATCGCAACTGCATGAATGGCATGAACCTAAGAGCCTCACGAGGTAGAGTGAATCGTCGCACGACTGCCTCCCTTCACGTTGCAGCCTATGGAAACATGGTGGCCAGTGGCGGTCTCCCTGGCCGGACCAAATGAGCGTAACCGTCACGCATCATAACCCCCAAAATCTAGATTATTTTCCTTAATTCATTGGTCATATCTAGTTTAGATTGAATAGTGGGAACTTAGAGCAAATTTTATGAAGTTAATGGTTGTTACAAACTTGTTTGAAGATGTATATAGACCATGTTTAGTAGAGCTTTAGTTCCGAGATCTATATATGATTTAAAATTTGTAAGATAAAATAAAGTGATTCAAATATTTATTTTCAGTCTAAAATAAGAATCAAAGAAGATCTTCAATCTATTCATAGCTCCAGCTTTACGAATTTTTAGAGATAGAGATAACCGACTCTAAAAAATTCTTGAAGTTAAAGTACTGCTAAACATGAACATAGATGAAGCCACCGGTTTTTTTTTTTACTATTTGAAGGGCATTTTGTCATTAATTTCAATGGTACAAAACTACTAGTAGTACATCTCAGACCTGTACAGTCAAGGCAGACGTGCAAATTTTTTGGAAAACACAAATAACGATAGAAGGCCCAAGCTCCACTCAAATTTAGTAATTCCCTCGAACGAGAAGAATGAACGTCGCGTCGCAAGAAAAGTGAGAGGGACGAAGCCAATAGACTCCAGTTCTTAGCTCCTGCCTCTTCGATGCGTCAAAGGATACATCACGGTACATTTTTCCTACAGCAGCCAAGATCTACCCGGATCATCTCCCAAAGAATAGGATAAAGTATGGTCAAACATGTTTCAATATCTTTTAACTTCTTTTACTATAGTAGTCCAAAATGGCAGATCGGGAAATCTCCTAGCAAAGTTGGGCATCGCATTATCACAAGATGACTAGTAAAAGCAAGCCGTTCCGTCCTCGATCGTCGCGTACGCCGCCACAAGCTAGTGCGGAGGGAAACGACAACCACTAAAATCCGAAATTAGATAATATATATAATCATATTTATTGGAATAGATAATATATTATTGTATTTGTAATTTTAGTATCTGTATTCGGTACCTTATTTACCGAAAACTAACTTTCGGTACACCGTACGTCGAAAAAATGCTGATCCAATCATAGATGCAGAATATGGCACTGCAGCTCATATTCGACACCTTATATACCAAAAATCAGATGTATTCTGCATATGATATGCCGAATATGCCGAATATGATATGTACCGACACATGAGGTTTATGGCATAAAATTACAACATCAAAATGCCCGTAGTCAGCACAGACCATATTCGGCACACAAGGTGCCGAATACGACACTGTAGCCCATATTCGGCACCCCATGTGCCGAATATACCTGATTTTTGGTATACGAGGTGATGAACATGTCATATTCAGTATCTCATGTGCCGACAATAGCAGATTCCGTAGCTGCCACTGTTGGAACTAATGAAGCAAATGATTGACCCATCATATCATCCAAAGAAACAGAAAATACCAAAAAGATATGGTCGGATCCGTGTTTTTTGGGCGTACGATGTACCGAAAGTTAGTTTTCGGTAAATGAGGTACCGAATACGGATGCTAAAATTGTAAATACGATAATATGTTGTCTATTTCAACAAATACGGTCACGTATGTTGTCTGATTTTAGATTTTGCTCAAACGACCATGGATGTGTCGCGTTGGATATGGAGTAGTGTTTTGTTCACTGCGCACTCATCACCCAACCCCTGACTGTTTTAACAGTAGTCAGGCAAAGTTATCTCCAGCCTATATTTAAAAATTTATCTTCTATAATATTATTATAATATCATCTAACAATATTATAATACTTTTTTCTATCTTTTATTACTCTCTTCATCTATTTGAGTCTACAATCATCCTCCATAAATAATGTTAAAGAAGAAGAGAGTACTCAAATTTAAGTATTTCGCCTCCCCTCTGTCACTGTAGCACTGGGATAGGGATTTTGCTGGAGACTGTAAAAAGCCAATGGATCCTCAAATTTGAGGTTTACAGTGGTTTGGGGATCCGTGCATAGTGTTTTGAGAACACTGTTGAGTTGCTCTTCGCTTGTGATTTTCTCTATAAAAACATTTACTTTCGCTATCAAAGTGAGCACACACCTACCCTATCATGGAAGGGACTGTTATCACCTTCCTGGCAAGTCTCTGGACTACTCATATTCGCATCTCCCTTTTGCTCCCCATTACTTTCCCTTTCGGCTACGATGGAACAAGTTTCCGTATGTGCATGCCGTCTCCCACTCTCCACTTCCCTTGGGCTGTCTCTCCTAGCGAAACTCCCCAACAAAATGGCATCTGACCGGTGAGTCAGGTCCACCACGATGCCTCTCTCTGACCTTATACATGCCGCTTGAGAAAATATTATGTCAAACTTTTAAAATTTTGATTAACAACCGTTTTTAAAATATTTAGTTTGAAAACTTTAAAATTAAATATGTAGATTTGTCTTTAAAAATGTTTTCATAATATCACTAATTCAATAAATTTTATAAATATATTATAATAGAAAATAGTGATCAAATCTATATATTAGAGACCGTGTCTTATCTAAAATGATATGTATTTATAATTGAATGGATACTTGTAGTATGCTGGAGACTAATGCAGGTGGAGTGGAAAACTGGAAATTCTTGCAATTCTTTGGATCAGCTTTAATTAATCAGGGGGGATCGTGGATTGCTGCTTGGCTCAAAGCGTGCAGCAGTGATCTGAGCATCGGAATTCAGAAGCTTTGCAAGACTGTTTCCGACCTGATTCCTGTAGGAGAACGGTGGGGGTCGCCGGAGGTAGGGGTTAGGAGACGGCGGAAGTCACAGAATCGCATTCGAGGGAGAATTTCGTGTGCTGGAATTGATGACCTCAGCCATTCGAAACGAAACTTTGGCCAGGCATCCACCCTAATTCAGGGAGGACAGCCAACCATTGGACATAATCTCTATCCATATTTAGATCCAATACTTACCCAACATTATCCACCTTCATCCAAAACAAAGAAACCTAAACAGAGACTAAACTAGCACGGGAACGAAGTTTTACAGGTATTCAGGGAATGCTAGCTACGTACTCCTTTGTTATGTGAGGCATATTTTAGAATGAAAATAAATCTTTAAAAGTAGATTTTAGCCTTTATTTTTCCTTATAGTATATTATTAATTTCTATAAATTAACATCATATTAAAACACGTTGAAATATGAATATTTTGATATAATTTTTGTGAACTAAACATATATATAACTTTTTTTAAGCCCTAAACATATACCGAGGTATATAACTTGACTAAAATATGTCTCACGTACATGGACTGAGGGAGTATCTGACCAATCCCTCGCATTTCACGTTTCCATTTTCTGTCCGAACATTTGTGTGCCCCAGAAACTGTAGCCGCACTGATCCCCAGCAATAATTCCCGGGCCCACCTTTCAATTCAAAGGTTCCCAAGAATAACCCCACCTACCTCGCTCCCATCTCACACCACCTCTCCCTTCCTCCTCCTCCGCCTGACCGCTTCCAAATCGCCTTCGAGCGCAGACACGAATCACCTGCGGGAGGCACGAATCGGTTCCAGTCATGGCCGCCTCACGCGCGCTCCTCCCCAACCCGCACGCCAGCGCTAGCCCGGCGAGGGCGCGGGCCCGCCTCGCCGCCGCCGCCGCGCCGTCCTCGCTCACGTTCGCAGCGCGCAGCGGCGGGGCCCGCATACGGTGCGCGACCCTATCGTCGCCCGCGCCCGTGGTGTCTTCGGAGTCGCATCGCTCGCAGCGGATCTCGCGGGCCGGTTCGGACGGGGCGCTGCGGCCCAAGCCGGCCGTGCTGGTGGCCGAGAAGCTGAGCGAGGCCGGGCTGGCCGTGCTGCGGGAGTTCGCCGACGTGGAGTGCGCGTACGGCATGTCCCCCGCGGAGCTCCTCGCGAAGGTGGCGCAGTTCGACGCGCTCATCGTGCGGAGCGGTACCAAGGTGACGAGGGAGGTGCTGGAGGCCAGCCGCGGACGGCTGCGGGTGGTGGGCCGCGCGGGAGTCGGGATCGACAACGTCGACCTCCAGGCGGCCACGGAGGTCGGGTGCCTCGTCGTCAACGCTCCCACGGCCAACACCGTCGCCGCCGCGGAGCATGGCATCGCGCTGCTCGCCTCCATGGCGCGCAACGTCTCGCAGGCGGACGCCGCGCTCAAGGCCGGTGAGTGACTGATCACGCGCTAGCTCTCGCTTGGTTGGCTATATAAGTTGCTTGCTTGAATTTGCTGCCTCAATGCCATTTGTTTTGTGCTTCTGGTGGTTAATCATGTTTACGCCTGAGTTGACGTGTCAGAGGCCAAATCATGGACGATGATGTCATTTTAGAATCTAGTTAATTAGCATTGGTTCGGATGCGAGCAGATTGTTCGATGTCGCCGCGGTCGAATGCAACGCAAATAAAATAAAGCTGGAGTGGTTAAATAGTATATGGTGATTAAACTTGTGATGGTCAACGGAACATAGATTCCCGATCGACTGATCTCAGTTTTAGTGTCCCCTTTGGTCGGTGTCCCCCCCCTCCCCCCCCTGGTGCGAATCTCTTAATGGAGTGATGACACTGGATAGATTTACTGAAGATGGGCAGGTTCATTGAATCTGGTTGTGCCTACACCGTCTCTTCCTTATTATTCACTGTAGCTATTTACTGTACCAAAATACTGTATCCGTTTTACTGCATATTGTTTTTTACTGTAGCAGATAATCAGTATGTTTGTTTCACACCTAATGGTTGATGGAGGGTTTCAGTTGATGGAGGGTTTCAGACTCGTATCCTCTGATACGAGTCCCTCTTCCTGACACCGTCGCGCAACGAATCATGGCTATTTTCTGGATAAATTAAGTAAAACACTAGGGCTCGAAAGACTTTCACACAATAGCAGACTAAAAGTCTCTTAAAAAATAGAAGGCTAAAAGTGCCATATTCGGATCTACTGGTGGATGGATATTTTCGCGGAACTGCAGTGAGATGGGCCTGATAGGTGCAATTATTGGAGGCAGATGATGAATCCTTTTTATAGACCTGGCTAGGATGAATCTTGCTTCGGAAGCCTGATGTAAATTATTGGTCATAACTCACAACCACCTTGCCTTCGCACCAACAGGCCGGGCTCTCCTTTCTTTTACTAGGTAGCATCATTGCAACACTAAGGCTATTTTTAGTATATATTTTAAAAATTTATTCTCTATAATATTATTATAGTATCTCCTAATATACACTATTACAACATTCATTTATACTATGATAATACTCTCTATTTTTTCATTCTCAACAGCTACCATATTCGTTACCTTTTATTCCTCTCCTTCCCTTTCGGGTCTATATTCATTCTCTATAAACAGTATTATGGTCATCTCTCCTCACTGGAGAACCTTGCGGGGTGACATCGAGCGACATCCAATCTACTCCTTCACTGTAGCGATGGATACAGACTCTGCTGGAGTCCGCCTAAGACCCCATTAACCAACTGGACAAACATTCCATTAAATTGATTGCGAAATTGGCCTGACAACTGCGTGCTTGATTGAGCCCATTTTCAATCCTGTAAGTCTATTTCAGATAATGACCGCCCACAAATTTATTTAATACAAGTAGCACCTTATCAGTTGCTGACCAAAAGAGATGCATTATCACTCAGGATAGGGGAATATGCTGTCGGTTGGTCTGGAGATTAAGTTTGGAACCTCAAACTATTCTGTCCTTCTGAATGCATTACAGAGGATACGAACCTTTAAACATGTTGTAATCATGATATTCAGCGTGCACAGTGAGATAAAAATGGTTCGAATTCACCTGGACGATGCTGATTAGTGATTGCTTATTGAGGAATCTATAAAAAATTAGGTTGTAATGTGCCCTTATTGAACTTCTATTTTAAAAAGAATCTGGTGCCTCAGTTTAGTGGAGAATACGATCCCTGAACGACTTGTGTCAAATCAAATCTTTTCCAAAAGGGTCTTTAGCTATTTACTAAAACTTTCCTGAAAATAATGTTAGTTGTCTAAGCCGAATCGCTACTTAATATTTCTGTCACGTCCTTGCGATAGCGACCGAAGAAGATAAGAATGAGAGGTGGCCGGTCTGTCTTTTGCCGGCTTCCTGCCCGTGGTGAAGAAGATGAATACGCCAAGGCGCCGGCTGGTTGGAAGCAGAGATGAGATAGCAGAGAACTTGAGGTGAGAGTTAGATTAGTCTATTGCCTGCCTCTTTCATGTATTGGCTGCTCATTAAATAGAGTCCCAGCCGACATAATCTAATCCTATTACAATTCGGTCTTCTAATTCAATCTCAACTAATCCTACCTTATCTGATTATATTACCGTTTCTCAATCTAACTATGCTTATCTATATAAATATGGTAACTTAGATATTATTTGGATTTACTGCCGCCTGCCGTCTGCGCCTACTATAAGTATTTCCGATCATAACATCTCTCCCCTCCTTCGGAAACAGCTCGTCCTCGAGCTGAAAATTTGGATAGCGCTGCTTAAACGACGCCACATCTTCCCAAGTTGCATTGGAAGCATCCTGACCTTGCCATCGGACCAAAACCTGCCAAATTCCTCTAGCAAGGCGACTGCGAACAATTAGAGCTGGTGTAGGCAATGCTCGACCATTAATCAGTGGTGGCAACTGAGGGATGTCTTGCGGTGGTTGGCCATAAAATTTTTTTAGGACGTCCACATGGAACACATCATGGATTTTTGCTCCTTCTGGCAGTCGAATGCGATAGGCCACATCACCAATACGAGCTAATACCTGAAAGGGACCATAGAAACGTGGAGAAAGCTTCCCTTTTGACGCCTGTATTACAGCAGCAGACCGATGAAGAAGCTTCAACCATACCCAATCTCCAATACCAAATGCTACATCTGTGTGTTTGGCATCATAATAGTGTTTAGCATGCTCTTGTGCCTGGAGAAGTCATTCTCTAACATCAGCCAAGAACTCATCCCGTTTCAGTAAAGATTGCTCAACAGCCTGTACTCTAGTTTCGCCCTTATCATATGCACGGAGTGATACCAAGTTGTCACGTCCTTGCGATAGTGACCGAAGAAGATAAGAATGAGAGGTGGCCGGTCTGTCTTTTGCCGGCTTCCTGCCCGTGGTGAAGAAGATGAAGACGCCAAGGCGCCGGCTGGTTGGAAGCAGAGATGAGATAGCAGAGAACTTGAGGTGAGAGTTAGATTAGTCTATTGCCTGCCTCTTTCATGTATTGGCTGCTCATTAAATAGAGTCTCAGCCGACATAATCTAATCCTATTACAATTCGGTCTTCTAATTCAATCTCAACTAATCCTACCTTATCTGATTATATTACCGTTTCTCAATCTAACTATGCTTATCTATATAAATATGGTAACTTAGATATTATTTGAATTTACTGCCGCCTGCCGTCTGCGCCTACTATAAGTATTTCCGATCATAACAATTTCGGAGACTTGTTGCTTCCTAGTTCTGTACTGAACATATACTTGCTTTGCCAAAGCGAACAACGGTACATGTAAGCAGGCTAGCTTAATTTGACTTGCCTGCCAAATTAGCATTGAAGGTGAGATAAAATAGGAGTAAGTATTTTAGCGGTAAAGATTAATATTGAAATCGTTACTGGGCAGTGCTAGGGTGTACTTCTGGCCTAAAATGCACTTATGACTTGGGTAAATTATATTCCTACCATCCTATCTGTCTTGTTTATGCTAAATAAATCATGTTCTGATGTTTTACGAATGTCCTGTTAAGCTCCTGAAGCAGCTGTGAAATTCGTTCTCACCAAGAAATATTCTGAACAAATTAACATTTTTATTTCCCATAGGTAAATGGCAAAGAAGCAAGTACGTGGGGGTTTCCCTGGTGGGAAAGACTCTTGCCATCATGGGCTTCGGGAAGGTAGGTTCAGAGGTAGCGAGGCGAGCGAAAGGACTCGGGATGCATGTGATCGCTCATGATCCGTATGCCCCTGCCGATCGGGCCCGTGCCATTGGGGCTGAACTGGTATCTTTCGACGAGGCTATAGCCAGAGCCGACTTCATCTCCCTCCACATGCCACTGATACCGACAACATCCAAGATCTTCAACGAGGAGTCCTTTGCGAAGATGAAGACCGGTGTTCGGATCATCAATGTGGCCAGGGGTGGAGTGATCGATGAAGATGCATTAGTGAGGGCCCTTGACTCCGGCAAAGTTGCTCAGGTGATCAGAAATTTCCTAAGTTCGGTGTTATTTTACCTCATTAATGTGAAGATTGACTTCTCTGAAAGCTGGAGCTTTTCTTTGCCAATGTTGAGCAGGCGGCTCTTGATGTCTTCACCGTGGAACCCCCACCGAAGGACAGCAAGCTGGTGTTGCATGAGAACGTGACTGTAACACCCCACCTTGGAGCAAGCACAGTGGAGGCCCAGGTCTCCATCTTACCTGCAACCATGTCCTGCACTGATATGAACCACCTGCCTCTGTCTCCCATGATGTACTAACATCACTGAACTCACCAAAATTGCAGGAAGGGGTCGCTATCGAGATAGCAGAAGCCGTGGTTGGTGCACTGAGAGGCGAGCTCGCAGCGACAGCCGTGAATGCTCCCATGGTCCCAGCTGAGGTACGACGCTTCTCGATATGTCGGTGTCTCACACTTCAAGCTCGATCTAATGAATTTATCTTCCCTTGTCAGGTTATGTCAGAGCTTGCTCCATATGTTTCCCTTGCAGAGAAGCTCGGCAGGATGGCTGTGCAGCTCGTCACTGGCGATAGCGGCATCAAGGGCGTGAAGGTGGTGTACACCACAGCCCGGGGCCCTGACGATCTCGACACGAGGCTCCTCCGCGCGATGGTCACCAAGGGCATCGTGGAGCCCGTGTCCAGCACGTTCGTGAACCTGGTGAACGCGGACTACACGGCCAAGCAGCGCGGCCTCCGCATCATCGAGGAGCGAGTCTCCCACGACAGCCCCACCGCTGAGGCACCGCTGGAGTCCATCCAGGTCCGCCTCTCGCAGGTGCAGTCCAAGTTTGCCGGCGCGATCAGCGACGCCGGGGACATCGTCCTCGAGGGCAGGGTCAAGTACGGCGTGCCGCACCTCACCCTCGTCGGGCCCTACGAGGTGGACGTCAGCCTGGAGGGCAACCTGATCCTCTGCCGTCAGATCGACCAGCCCGGGATGATCGGCAAGGTCGGGAACATTCTGGGCCAGAGGAACGTGAACATCAGCTTCATGAGCGTCGGCCGTACTTTCCGCGGCAAGCAGGCGATCATGGCCATCGGTGTCGACGAGGAGCCCGACAAGGAGACGCTTGAGAAGATTGGGGCCATTCCGGCGATCGAGGAGTTCGTGTTCCTCGAGCTATGATGGATAGCAAGTTGTTTGTAGAGTAAGTAGTACTGAACTTGGGCTTGACGCGTCTGATTGCCACAGGGAGGTAAGGTGATCCGTGGTCTGTCTCGGGGCTTTTACATTTTTTACGCCAGAAGGACGTATATGTGAAGGGTGCCTACGCTTGGTCCCTGTTTAAATAAGAAGGATTCATGTCAGTATGTGTACATATGTGCGTGCTTGGTTCTATAGAACAACATCACTGTCTCTGTCTCCGTGATCCAGACATTTGTACCGTGTGATGCAATAAATTGTGGTCGTACTTGGTTATCTGATGATGGAAATGAAATAACCAGGTCGCCATTTTTTTTATGAAATAATAGGATCGACATCTACTAGTTATGCATTAATGTTAAAATAAGAAAAGTACGTAGAAGAATATTATAGACCAAAAACAAAGATTAAGAAGAGACATATAAATTATTCTAAAGATGCAAGCCATTAGCCAGTAGAATCAGCTTATCTTTATCTCACTGTTGGATAACCATGACGAATTTCTGTTTGAAATTATTTCTTACAACCTCTATAGTGGGATGTATATCATTGGAAGCTCAATCATTTCTGTTGACGAGTAAATTTTCGATCTTACAAATACGTGAATAAAATAGAGGATACTCCCTATAGCTGAAGCGTACACCAAAACACATAGGTTTATGTTTAAGCCTCTAGAGTGATAATAGTCCTACGTCATGTGATCTTGTATTGATCTTGAGACAGATTACAGGGGTCTTGACTAGTCTAGATAGGATCTAAACCTAGTTGAGGGCTCCTTGCATGTAATTTTGATGATATGTCAATGTAGATCACGAGTACAGAAGTCTCGTGGCTCGTGGTGTGCTTGAAGCTTCTTAAGGCTTGTGCAATGGGCTTGTATCTTATCCTTCACAGGGTTTTTAACTCTGTATATATAGGAAAAACTGTGTAGTTTCTAAACTCCTTTTTGAGTAGAATTTTGTTACCCTTAGAAATAAATTTCTCTGTTTATGAGATACCCTAATACTTGCAGAAATTATTCATATGTCTAAGGATCCCTTTCCCAGGTACAAACGTATGCTCATAGAATACAGAAAACTCTATATAATCTAGATATATATAAGATACTTATATATTGTAGTTTTATACTACCTATCGTCAATTTGAATAGTCCAAATGCTCCAGCATATTTACATCTGCATTTCAGATGCCCCTAAAGCATGTATCCACACCTATCGCGCATCTATGCATTTGCGCATCTATGCATTTGTTAAAAAAATGTAGACAAACATCATATCCCAACATGAGCATTTTCATGACATATCCAAACATCACAGAACACTTAGCACGCTGCCATAACCAGAATGCCTATCAGAGCAGAGAGCACAAAAGCACGCTCGCTCACACACTACACATGCAGGGAAGAAAATCCTATAACTCCCATGAATTCTTGATCCTCTTGAGATGAGATTTAGACACATGGCAGCATAAAACTTGTAGGACTGAAAATGGTAACTAGAGAGGATGAATATGCGCCCGAACCAATTTCTTTCAATATTAATGGCCTACTCATATTTTGGTCACCCAACACATATCAAACCATAAACGAAAGCAAACAAAGAGAAACTTAGTTGAGACCAAGTAAAACCATAGCTCTGATGGATGATATATGAACCTTAGATTCCATGGAGCACAAATCCACAAGTTATTGCCACAAAAGCAAGCAACTTGGTAAGAAACACAAGAAACCAAAGAAGGAGACTACAAGGAGATGAATACAAACTCATGCAAGAAAATGAACTTCATTAACCACAGAGATTAGCCCTATTTTATGCATATTTTCTCTCATAAAAGCTCTAGCCTATTACAAAGACTAAGTTATCCTCTTATCTTCTCTAAAACCTATCTCTAGGCTCTCAAATAGCTGGCTCCACCCTTCTCTACAGTCCTACACCTCTATTTATAGGCATAGAGAGGTAGCTTAGCCCTTAAGTTTTCTTATTCCTAAAATACCCCTCACTTACAATGGTCTCCTACCTACCACCGGAGCATTTTGGTTCATATTTTGCTCCGTATATTTAACGGTCATGACACCTTCATGACTTAGCTTCGCGATGATACCATGTGCACTTCACCCTTTCATAGTTTTGAGGTCAAACCGCGAAACCGTCTCACACGCTTCTCAAAGTGTGATTCACATCTGCTTGCTTTGATCTCAAGCAAGCATCCCGATGTTGACGCGTGTACTCCATCTTGCGATCTTAACCGCCGGTAAGTCTCTCCCATTTCTGATCCCTTTGGCTGCCTTGTCACTTGCACCGGTATCCCTTTTGCTTGACACCCCTAGTCCACGTTGGACTCCACAAAGGATATGCTCCCGATCGGCACCCGGTCACGGCTCTTGAGCCACCAAGTCATAAAGACAAGACCTCCACTCGGATGAGCCACCAAGCCACCATGGCAAGTTCTCACCAATAGCCTCTCTTCTGATTCCGTGCCGTCGTGATCACTTCGTAGCTTGAGCCACCAAGGCAAGGGTTAGAGATAAACCATGTAGTTTGCTCATGGGTTAGAGATAAACACAAGCAACCTACCATTTAAAAACCTACACTAGGCATTGCAATAAATTAAAATAAGCATATGCAATCCTAGACAAGGCAAATAAGGTAGAAACAAAAAAAAATGCATGAACATAAGTCTAACTACCATTTACCTCTTTTACCTTTAGATATGGATTTGGGTATATGATGATCATGATTTTCATCAAAGCGCTCAAACTTGTATACTTGACTTCTTTGCTTGAACCTTCACTTCATCTTTTGAGCCAAGTCTCTAAATCTCCATAGCCGCTTCGGGCTTCAAGTCTTCTTTGGAACCCAAATCGATTAGGGCTCCTTCATGTTGGTGATGACTTTCTTAGGCATCCAAATGGGTTGGTTCGAGCTCCAATCCTTTCTCCCAACTATGTGTGCAACCACCTTGCTATTGTCCTTCTTCGTCAGCTTGTAGTGGTTGCTCTTGATCTTGATCTTGTAGTTAAACTTGGTGTAGAGGTTAGATGTCTTTTTGGAGAGGTTCGTCATCATCTTCTTCTCCTTGGTCTTCTTCTTCATTTATTTGCACTGAAAGGACTTGTGACCCTTTTAATGGTATTTGAAGTATGTCACAGTGGACCCTCCAAAAGCTTCTTCACCATGAAAGCACGGTTATCTTAAGAAGGTTGGACATGTCCTTTACCCTTTAAACTCGCAAAGTCCTTCTTGAGCTTCTCCACTTCTTACTTAAGCTTATCATTATCTTGTGCAATGAGATTGTTAGATTATTTTACAACAACATTCTTAACACAAATCTCATTGCAAAAGGGTGAGTTAGATAAAGCAATTAAATCATCACAACAAGTAGAAACATCTACCTTATGATTGAAATTAAATAGAGAGGTAGATTGCCTCAAGTGAACCTTAGTTTGAGATTCCATGCACTCAAATGTAGCCTTAAGCTCATCATACTCCTTGTTTAGCAAATTGAATTTGCTCAATAATTGTTCATAATTAGAAACAAAGGTAGTAGGAATGTCATCAAGTGTATTGAATTTCTTAAGCTCTTTCGATTGTTTCTTAAAGGCCCTTTGTTTCTCATTGATCAAATGAAAGAGTATATCATAGAAAGGATAATCCTCATCGAATTCATCATCACTTACATCGCTATCCATACCTTTGGCCATGAGGCACTTGTGTGATGACTTGCACGATGACGATTTGTGTGATGACGACCTTGTGGAAGAGCTTTTCTTGGAGGGGAGGATGGTGAAGCTTTCATCACTTGAGCTTGACTCTTCATCGTTGCTCACTCATCTTCCTATGCTTGCGAATACTTTGGCTCTTCTCCTTATCTCTCTCTTGTTCTTGATCTTCTTCTCCTTCTTGATATGATCAATTGTGTTGGACAAGTCTTCAATGGAGATAGCATGATCAACATTGGTATTTGATCATCTTCATGTTATTTTCTAACTTTGAGAAGAGCTCGACCATCTTAGGATCAATTTCTTCATCACTTGATGTGCTTTGATCATCCTCTTCATAGCTCTCTTCATCTTGATCACCATCATCTTCGCTTGAGTTTGACTCTGGCTCTTGTCTTCTCACCATTGCCTTCATATGTCGATATTGAGCTTGCTTGCTTGTGAGAGTAAGGTTTTTGGTGTTGAATGAGAAAGAAGCTTCCATCCCTATGTTCATTATCATATCATAGGCGGTGATCTTACTGAGCACTTGACTTGAAGTCATCTTTTTAATATCATTGTTGTCGTAGATGATGGAGACTATCAACTTATATTTCGGAAGAAGAGCTTGAAGTATTTTTCTCATAACTGATCATCTTTAATTAGTGTTAAACCTAACACAAAAATATTCAAACATAAATACATATCATTAGCACTTTCATGTGGTAGTTGCTTGAAGCCGTTGAGTTTAGTAACAAGTACATGATATTTCTCATTGCGCACATCCTTTGTGCCTTCATGTATTTCAATGAGACTATTCCAAATATCATGTACATTGGTGAGAGAATAAATACGATTAATGCATCAACACATATAGCTGATAAAAGGATACTCTTGTCTAATGCATATAATTGTCTCTCCTTATTGATGATGCGTTGTCTTATCCCTTTCTCGGTGTCTCTCCAAACATCTAACCATCGAGCTTGCAAATAACAAGTTATTAGAATTTTCCACCGGAGAAAGTTTGTGCCATCGAAAAGTGAAGCACTATGAGAATCCAACCCAAACCCGAATGTCACAACTCAATACGGTAAGCCTAACTGATCACAATGAGACTAAGGCTCATATGCCACTTCAATTGGTGAAACCTTGTGAAAGGTGTGAAGTTATAACATAAAATTGAAAAGCTAGATATGAGCCCTAGCTCTGATACTAATTGAAGGGATATGTGACGTCCTAAGAGGGAGGGGTAAATTATGACACTTAAAATCTATTCGGGTCCAAAAACTGCACAAGATAAACCTATATCAATTTCTATCTAGATGTGCTTTAGATTTATTTAGTGTATCTACTCTACCGATCAAAGCACTTGCAACCTATCTAAGAAGTTAAATTGCAAGAATGTAAATGCGAAAATGTAAATAAGGTAGAGAGAGCAAACTCGACACAAGAAATTTTTATTATGTAGTATCGATGGTATGAATGCCACTCCTAATCCATATTGGAGCTCCACAAAGGATATGCTCCCGGTCGGCACCCTATCACGGCTCTTGAGCCACCAAATCACAAAGACAAAGCCTCCACCCGGATGAGCCACCAAGCCACTAAGACAAGATCTCATCATTAGCCTCTCATTCGGTTCCTTACTGTCGATCACTTCGGAGCTTGAGCCACTAAGGCAAGGGTCTCCGCGTTCTCGCACAATCACCATGCCACCGCTCCACATCAAGTCAGAGGGTTAACAAGCTTGCCAACAACTCACAAGACTCCAATGTGCCATTGTACCTCTTGGTACAAGGTTAGATCACATTTTGATCCACTCTCTAGGCAGCAATCACCTAGCAACACTCTCTCTAGATCTATAAGCACTGATCACTCTTTAGTATTGTGCTTAATCATCTTAAATGATCACTTTAAACACTTTGGTGGCTTGGATGTCTTCTCAAGTGTGTATGAGCTTCCTCTAGACTCCAGCAGCATGCCACACATTCGAATGATTGAGTAGAGAGGTATTTATAGTCTCAAACCCGCGCACTAGCCGTTAACCCAACGACTCAAAAAAGTTGTTAACACCGAGTAATTCGGTGAGAACAATAGTACCAACACCGGATCATCCGGTGAGTAGACTCTTACAAACTAGCCGTTGGAACCTCACTCAAGCCTCTGTGAATACTAGACACTCCGGTATATATTTTATCTCCATCACTGGACTATCTGGTGAGTTATCCTGAACCATTCGAGCTTTTCTTTCTTCTCTGTGTAAATTGCTCCGGTGAGAACATCTGGTGCACATCACTTTATCACCGGACTATCTGATACCTTAAACTTTATTCTGCCTTTTTGCACTGCTCATTATCCGGTGTAGCCTTGCTTTATCACCGGATATTCTGGCGTGTTGATCTTCAATCTTCCACGGCTGCAACCTTCTCTGGTGGAAATGCTTCGATATGCTTCTTCCTCTAATCACAGGACTTACCGGTGGGTTGTTACATTCAGCCTTCTGAACAGAAACACTCCGGTATTACCATGCTTTGATCATCGAACTATACAATTATGCTTAACTTTCATCCTTCAACGCGACACCCTTCTCTAGAAGAATTGCTCCGGTGAGCACACTTGCTGATCACCGGAGCTTCCGGTGAGGTCTTCAGGCCTCTCTCCCTTTGTCAAATATGTTCCGGTGAGTTTAACACCCAGAGCATCGGACCATTCGATGAGACAAATTTTCCTATGACTTCTCTAATTCAGTCCAACTTTGTTCCGGTTGCGGTGACTTCTTCATGTATTGCATCCATGAGATCTACTCACATATATTCTTAATAAACATGTTAGTCCCATTGATTATATTATCATTAATCACTAAAATCATAATCATAGTCTAATAGGACCATTTCGCTATAACCGGACCATCCGGTGCACTATCTTCATCCTGACACCGAAAACTTCTTCTCTACTGGAATTAGTCCCGTCCTCTTTGTGCCTTACACCGGACCTTCCAGTGAGAACCTTCATTTCTACCTGTGCATTGTAATGCTCCTATGCTTATACCTATTACACATCGGACTATCCGGTGAGGTTAAAAGCTCTCACACCGGATTATCCGGTGAGTGAGATAAAAACTTCAGCTCTAACTTTGATTAGCCTTAAGCAAAATCACACACAAATAAATTTATACCAACTAAATTCAACTCAAATCCAATATCATTAATAACTTATTACAAACAAACTAAAATACTTATCCACTTAATTTTCCAAAACTAAAAGAAACAGTCAGTTTCATTCCCCTTCCTCGGTTTCCGATGTAGCAGGACATTGTGGGCTACCATCCCACAAGCAGTGCCTTCGCTGATCCTATATTACTTTCTGCCTCATATTCCTGCTCTTAACCTATTAATTATGGATTTTTTTTCCAACTAAGAACGGCCACCCAAACGATCATGGTACAAAGCCCAAAAGCGAGTTCTTCTAGATTGAACGGGCACGGCTCTCTGCTAGATTTCAAGAGAAGGGGAGTGAGATGGTAGAGCGGTTAATTTATATTAAACGCATGTTTGATACAACTCTAGCTAAATATTTTTAGCTTAATAAATTCTTAAGTTGAATTTGTCAAGAATTTAGATAAAATTAATTTTTAGAGCACTAGCGTTACCTTCTCCATCCACGCAAGACGCAAACATCTTCCCCTTCTCTGGTCATCTCTCTATGTCACTCACGAATCAAGGAACCGGGGGGAGGAATAACAGAGCGATAACAGAGTGAGTTTGCCAGAGCTCAACGACTAGAGGCCCGTCAGAGCGACCCTCTCTCCGTCTTAGATCCAGATCCGAGAGGATGAGGAATGCAAATCAGGGGCATAGGGCGAGGTTGCCGGAGCACCGGCGGCCGCTACCGAAAAGAGCGATGCTACCCACATCTTTCACACTCTCTCTAATTTTTGCTGCTAACATTTTTTCAATTGATCTTTTGCGCTGATTTTTTTAATCCGGTGATAAGTTTGTTCTAATTTTTTACACAAATCTTTTGCAAAAAAGTTTTCCTAAATTTTCATGGTATCAGTTCTCTTAAAAATTCTAAAGAAAATTTGTTCCAAAATTTTTTTCCACAAATCCTTTTGCAAATAAGTTTGTTGCAATTTTTTTTGCACAAATCTTATGTAGAAAAGCTTTCATAAATATTGACAGTATCAGTGAAAAGTTTGTTCCAAATTTTCAACAAATATTTTGCAAAAAAGTTTGTTCCGACTTTTTTCCACAAATATTTTTCAAAAAAGTTTGTTCCAATTTTTTACAACAATTCTTTTGCAAAAAAAGTTTTCCTAAATTTTTACAGGATCAATCCTTTCAAATATTTTTCACGGTGCAAACGTTGTGTTCTTTTTCTAAGTTTTTCTCGTCAATTCTTGTTTTCTGGATTGAAACGAAAAGTGATGGAGCTGTTGCAAGTGCGGAAGAGACAGGCGACTGGGCAGGTGGAATAAAAAAGGAAAGATGAGGGGCACGCTCTATTACCGGAAAAGGAAAGGACATCCTGTCTGAGATCGTGTGCGAGGGAGGGCGCTAGCGCGCTAATTATTTTTTATTTTAAATTAAAAATATATATTTAAATTATTTTATTTTAACTTATATACTTCAAATTTGAGATCGAGTTGATAGCCAGAGCTCTAACAAATAGTCTAATAAAAAAGTGAGGCCAACAAATAGTCTAATAAAAGAGTGACGCCAAGTAATTAGAGATCGGTGTCTGATATTATATATTCTTTTTTATTATGAAACTTTTTTTACGATGCTGCCAATGAAAAAAAAAATGAAACTTGCTTGGATCTCCTAAACTTCGAAACCGGGACGTAAATTGCATGAGAATCAGCAAACGTGGGAATGGGATGTTCCCAACTGTATTACGGTAATACCATCACTTAGTATCTTCCATTTCTAGAACTTACGAGATTGACGTCCCAATGCTTGTGTAATCTCGTTGTCCTTTTCATCCACGCAGTTCACTCCTTCGCGGACGCGGATGACCTGAGCATGACTAGTGAAGATAGGACGCGGCACGTGCAAAGTAGGCTTCCGAAGACCGAAGGCGCCATGCCGGGAAGAACGCGTAGGGTAAGTTTGCTCAAGTTCCGGTTCTAGAGCTGGGCTGCTGGGTGCTCGCGCGCACGCCGTAAGACGTGCCGTGCAAGCCCGCAAAAGGTGGGTTTGGGCCGTAGACCAGTCGGGCGCCGAGGAATTAGGTGGGCTGCTTCCTGCTGCGTCCAGTGGGAACCGCGCCGTGCGGCGGTATGGGCTGGGTCGTACACACGAGAGCTGCAACCGCACGCCGAAGGGCCTCAGTTTTGTATGGGCTTAGGAACCTGTGATCCCGGGGGGCCCGCAGCAATTCTCTGGATCCGCGTTGCGAAATCGACACGAATTTTTTATTTCTTAATTTAGCAGAAATAGATGCATTTCAAAAATCGAAAAAAATAGGTCCTTCTGGTCCATTGTAAGACACCGAACCCGATATCTCCTATGTCTTCTATATCAATCTCTGAATTAAGTAGCTAGTACGTATAATATAACAGTTATAGTATCATAGTCAAACTTCGTACATAAATATTAAGATTCAGAGTACAATAAGTTTACAAACCATACAATATATTACAAACATGACCGAATATAAAACAAAACATAGCGGAAAGTAAAGACTCAAGCCATAAGTAGGTAGGGTGCAAACACGACTTCTAAAACTACCTTTCATCCTCGTCTTCACCTCTGGTAAAATCAGCATCGACTTCCTCATCTAAATTACAGCAAAAATGAATATGGAAGGTAATCAGCAAGCCCTATACTACTTCTAGGTGTTGATAGATGCATAGAGGAGTAATTCAAGGATGAGACCTTACGGTTTAGTTTTAAGCGTAAAACAGTTTATGCAAGTATTCAATTGTATCATCTGTGATTGACTTTAAAACAATTTAAATAGTTCAAAACCAGGTAACAAGCTATATTTGGGGGTTTTTGGTCTTAGGAGGGGCTACACCTCATTCTGTAATCCCTATCATTACCTCTAATGTACCTCTAGTACCACACAGCTTCTAACGGATTGAGCCAGCAATCTCATCATACGGACATCTAGTCCACACATTCACTCATCAAGACACACGCACCCTGAGTCTAGTCAACGTGATTTCTGCTATCACATGTCTATGACCGTCGACATGACTAGAACAGGTTTACATTCTGCAGAGGTTGTACACTGTACCAACGCAATATGCTCAGCCTTCAACTGTTGTGAGCGGAGGAGCGAATTATATCGAGACACTCTAATCATGTTTCCTATCGGGCTTTTCTATGTGATACCCTAAGCACCAGAGTCCTTGGATTGAACACTAGATTGGCTATGCCATCTCTCGAAATATTCAGACAGAGGGACAAATGGTCACCTGACTCCTCACTACTCCTTAGCCTCCTAGTATGATGCCCAACTCAATCTAGTGAAGGAGAAGTCAAGTTCTACCCATTCAGGATGTATGGTTGCACTAGGTGGCTAGGCTAGACGGTGCATGACTCAGTCCTTAAGCGACCGGGTCATGCATCTTCATTGGTAATATATACCACCAGGTAACTCTAGCCCCCAAGAGCATTCTCCCAGGAGGACCACTATACTTGCCTGCGCCAAAACAATTTTCAATCATTTTTATACATCACCCCCTATATCCCACACAACATCAAGGATTTTACAACCATCAAGGATTGATAGTATATGAGTTAACATTGATAATAGTAAATTGTTATCTCCGAAGAGATGTATTTTAAAGGCGATGTCTCCTAGGAGACGTATTCAATCCTAAGCATGCTAGATGTCAATGTGTTGTCCAACGTTAATATAGATAACAACAGTTAAATCCTAGGATGATATGTATTCTGAATGAGGATATTTAAGGCATGACAAGTGTTTGATAGGAGTAACTACCATAAGTAGTTTGTAAAAGTGCGATACATAGCGCATGCGATAATAAGTTAAGTTTTAGTTCATCATGTGAATTATCTGAAAATATAGGTTTCTTTAAGATCTTGGTTATAGTTAGGATCTTCCTCGCTCCTGACGCTTCCTGCGTAGCACTCACAAAATTCTGACGGTTCTGTAATTATAAATACAATCATTAACATGCTATAGTAGAAAAGAATCAAATAACACCAAATGGAAAGCCAAATGAGCCATAATGGATATCACACTAGGATACATAGGTAGATCTTAAATTTAGATTAATTTCAGCGAAAGAATCGCCAAAATCAGAGCAAGAACGGAGAAGTTATGACTCCAGAAGATTTAATCTAATGAAAATCGAGAAAATACGAATGGAACTACTCATGGGTGGGACCGGCATGAATAGTAACATGGGCCCACATGCATAGTAGCTGGGATTGGGCCGAAATGGGCTTGGACTGGGTCAAGCTTGGGCTTGGGACACACAATACTAGGCTGCACAATACTCGATCCACTAGTGTTGGGTTGGCCAGTTTAGCGGGCTACGGAGCTGGGCCGGCCCACTGGGGCGCTGCCTTTGGGGTGGCTTGGTTGGCCTGGCAAGCCTATCGCTACCGGGCCAAGCCACAGCCTGCTCAGCTGGCTACGCGGCGCGCGACGGGTCCAACCACGCGTTCGCTTGCGCGCGGGTGCACTGGCGGAGCAGAGCGACAAAAGGGGATTGGCCGGCGATGAGCAATCGCGATGGATTTACGACGGTGAGCTCGCCAGAATCACGGTCCCACTAGGGTTCACGAAGGGAAAAGGTTGCTGGGGTTCTACACGCGACATTGAACTTAGTTGGGGCCTTATCGACAGTGAGCCACGGTCGGAGGGGCGTCAGACGGCGGTTAGAGTGGAGCTGGGCGACGGAGCATACCTGGGGCAGTGGCTAAGAACTAACCGCACGCGATTAATACCCACGACCTATGTCTATGGCTCCTAAGCAGCAACATGGCACGGAGGCTGGCTCAGCAGGGGGATAGGAGGTCACTGGTGGTGAGCAATCGAACGGCGACGGGGAAAACCTTACGGCTGCACGGCGCTAGGCGAAGGGAGGGCACTAGGATGGCAACAAGTTAGCGAGGAGGGTGCACGAGGGGATGGGGATGCTCATCGAGCTCGAAAATGGTGATGGGTAGGGCGGTGGCCAGTGATGCGTCCATGCAGTGGCGGTAGAGTTGCTCGGTATCCGGCGCGGGCATGCTTTCGTCGGGCTCTTGGGCAATGGACTGTGGCACAGGGACGACGGCAACCCCCCGATACTCCTCGGTAGCACGTGGGCGGCAGATCAATGATGGCAAGCTGCAGTGGCGAGCAATGACGACGGTGGCGGCACGGTGGCGGCGGCGAAGTGGGAAAACAGATTGAGAGACCGGGTTGCTCTATTTATAGAAGGAGGGCGATGAACAGAGAGGCAGTGTGGAATCCGTGACATCGCGTGGTCATCGGTGAGTAGTGCGGCGGTGAGGTGATGGGGCGGCACCCACCTTAATTCCCGTGGTATGGCCGCACTGCATTGGTCACACGCATGCATGGGCAGGAAGTCACAGGTGTTAGGCGGCTCGACTGTGCACAGAGAGAGCAGAGAGGGGAGAGGGAGTGAGAGTGCAGAGGGATGACGATAAAGTCACCGGCGCATTGAATGTACCGGCCGCTGTGGTGGTGGGGTGGACAACGTGGCGACATCACACTGGTGAGGGAGAAGGTGCAGTGACAGGTCGTCAAATAGGCGATACATGGACAACGCTACGCTAGTGAGGGCGCAGGCAAAGCTGGGCCAGCGGTGCGTCTGTGGCCCAATCATGGGAGAGTGGAGAGGGTAAAGAAGTCGTGTCGGTTGGACTGCAGGTTGGGCTGCACAAAGATAGAGGGAGGGAGATTTAGCTAGGGGAAGTAAAGAAAAGGGAAAATGTTTTTGGGATAATTCAAAAGATTGATTATAATTTGGATCTGAGGTTAGACATGGTATGCATTCAAATAGGTATATTTGAATTATGACTTGGACTGGACTTGTGATTTGAGAGAGAGGATTTGAATTCAAAGAATTTCAATTTAACCTGATTTGAGCTGAATGGAAACTAAGAGATATTAAAATTCAAACCTCCACTCAAAGAACCATAAGAACAATGAACCAAGCACACAAATCAATTTATTACAGGGACTACTTTTGGAAATAATTCTAGTGCATAGTCAACTTAATATATTTGAATAGGAATTTTTCCTTAATTTTAGTTGTCTTAATTAATCACAAAAGTTTTAATTTGGAGTGAACTTTGCAATTAATTAGTATGCTAAAACTCAGGATGTTACATCCATCCAGAGAGCGAGATATAAATCTCTCCCATGGAGTGACGTTTTAAAGGACGAGAAATAAATCTTTCTGGTGTATAAATCTATTGTATATAATATGTATGCGAATCCCTAGGGTCTCCTAAATACTCGAAACATACGGTTGTATTTAAGAAGGGAATCTCTGGATGTATGAAAACCTCCTGCAAGTGTTGATATACCCCTTAAACAAGGAAGTATATCCCTAAGTTTAAGGATAAAATAATCCTACTCGAAAAGGAGACCGGATGTTACACGGTAACCCCCTATATATGGAGTCGGGGGACCCTACGGAGGGTTCATCACCATCCAAAAGCACAATCGTAGTTTGCATCAACTACTCACCAGACAACATGCAAGGAGCCTTCAACTAGTTGTAGGTTCCATCTATGCTTGCCATGACCCTCTTATAATCTGTGTCAAAGATCAATACAAGAACATAAGACGTAGTGTTATTATCCCCTGAGAGGCCCGAACCTGTATAAATCTCTGTGTTTTGCCTCCTGGATCGGCACGAGGGACTATCTCCTACATTGATCACATATTCATAAGATCTGTGGTTTACTAATCGTCGATAATTGGCGCTGTCAGTGGGGATCGTTGCCAACGACGTCGAATCTTCATCATTGACCTTGTTGCCAACTCCGCTAAAGATCATGTCGAAATCCAACTACCCAGATGAAGTGTTCTATGACAACTTTGCCCTCTTGCCCGACAAAGATCCGATGATTGAACAGGTGGATCTAGGCAACACCATCTGTCATGATGAGTCCAGGGACGATGTAAGTCATTTTATGGATGAGTGTGCCAGGGCTTATGGTATCGATCTTGAATCGCCTGATAACCAAGACGTTCATGCAAGTGACATATGCCGCAAGTCGAGATCTTTCCTTGCGGCTTCCGACAACTGAGATTGTCGTAGAAACTTCCCGAAGATCCTCCGATGACAGGTCCATGATGGACATAGACTCCTCTTCTAGCGGAGTATACCCTCGAGAAGTTTTTTTACCATCGAGGATGGAAGTGGTACCTACTCCAGCCTTCTGCAGGATGACGACCCGGTGGACCCAAACACTGTCGTTGATCCCGCCAATGGGAATCAAACTCTTCCCCTACCAATGACAATGCCTCACGATCAGGTCCAAAACCCTGCTGAGCATCCAAATCCTACTACCCCATACCACTAGCAAGGTGCTGGACGCTATAGATCTTGAACCGCTTAGAGGCTCTTGGGCGTCCAAGAGGTTGTTATGTGCGGTGATATCTTACTGCTTAGGTTGCTATCAAGAGTGATCCCATTCAACGACGATGATTGCTTTCGTATTTCCACTGACCTACCACCAGTGATTCTCAAACATGAGCAACATAATTGTTTTTTTTTTGGGACACGACAATCTAGTTCATTTGAGCCTTCTCCTCATTGACAATATGTGTGTAGTGAGCCACTTGTTGCCTATTTTCTAAATTCAAATTCAAATTTTATTTAGGATTATTATTTGTTTGAAAGCATTCATGCTGAAAATATGCATTTAGGTTTTATTTTGAGTTGTTGAGTTTCTCTAGATTTTCTTGGATTTTTATTTGAGCTCAATTGGATTTTACTTGAATTCATTTGAATTATATTTTATTTCTAAAATATCAAAATGTTTTCATGAGTTAAAATATTTTATTTGGCTTCTGAATGATTTCAAAAGCTTGTTAGAACTGTTCTAGAATTTTTAGGCTTTATTTGGTATTTTATTTGGATTTTCATCGCTTTCCTCTTTTCTAGAAATTCCCAAGATAAAAAGAAACCCAATCCAATTCCCCTAGGCCGGCTGAAGCCAGCCCAGCCACAGCCCTACTCCTTTCCAGCCTCCTCTTCCCTCTTCTGCCTGGGTCGGCCCGAGCCTGCCCATTTTCCACACCGCTCTCTCCTTCTCGCCTTGGGCCGAGCTAGCCGCTTCCGCACCCGAAGACGTCTCTGCCCCTTGCCGTTTTTGCTGTGCGTTGCCACCACATGGGCCCATGCCCTTCATCTTCTCGAAGGACTCTTCCATCATCGTGTCCAAGTCGAGTCTACCGGCCGCCACCTCTCTCTCCTTTCTTGGCGTGCATGCCATGGAGTCCACGGTCCCGCCGCCTATATAGGGCAACCGATGCACCCTGGTCCCATCTTGCTAAAAGTCATCACCTCTCATGCCTGGATTTGCCGAGACACCGAAAACCTTAGTCGCTGCTGCCCACCATTGACGCCTCGACCGAGCATGCCAATCCATCGCGCCCAAGCCGTCTCCGCCCTTCTGAGTAGCCCTTCGGCACCGCAAGTTCACGAGGAATCGGTTCTGCTGCTTCTCATCGACTCTTCACTGTCGGAGCACCCGTTCTGTCGATGCCCAAGCTTTCCCGCCACCTCCTCTCGGTACCAGCACGTCTCGTCACCTCTCTGAGCTCCCTGAGACCCTCGGTGAGTTTGTCATGCTCCCCACTCTCTTCTCCGTCGCTTGCCATCGCTCCCTGAACACCAGAGTGCCGTTCTGGCCAACTCCGGCGAGTCCTCCGCCGTGCCCGCGCTCTCTCTGCCGCCTCTTTTTTTGCCACCGTCTCTGGTCCATGGCACAACCATGAGCCAAGCCCATCGCCGAACTACCATCCAGAGCCGTTAGATCCAAATCCAACGGTTCAGATCCAATCCACTAGCCTCGTAAGCATATGGTCCCACATGGTCTCCACGTGTCAGACACGTTAGCACCAATTCAGTCCAAAAAGCCAACCCAATGTCATGTTAGCAATGCCACCTCATCAGTCGTATGTTTGTACACATCGTCATGCCATCTCAGCTTTCCACGTCAGCAACCCTGCTAATGTGTCATCCTTGTCAGCCTGCGATGTCATCAAAAGTCACCCAATCAATTGTCCAGTCAGCAATACAATCTTTTCCAGTACAAAAATAATTCCAAAAAATAGCTCTTTTGCAAATAGCCCCTGAAACTTCAAAGTCTCATATCTTTTTTGTTTTAGCTCTGATTTCAGTGATTCTTGGCTCAAATTTTTCTAGAAGCATGATCTATCAAATCATGCTAGTTTTAGTGTTAATTCTCACATCTCTATAGTATTTTCCCTTAGTAACATTTAGATCCTTACAAATTGAAGATATTATTTTAATTGGTAAATTTATGGATGTCACAATGATATAAATGTCATGAACTACATGCCATTGTATCCCAAACATAAATTTATGATATTAAAATAATATATTAATTTGTAGGTCACACACGTTAATACTTCATTCATTCTTTTCTATCATTTCATGTGAAGCCTTAGTTCCGACTTTTCCTTGAAAGAAGTCCACTCAATTTTGTTCTCTTTACCTAGCTCAACCAAAATCTCAGTCCATCATTTTCTTATGTTTGCAATTTGGAGTTTATTTGGTGTTTATTCGATGTTGCTTTTGTTTGTTGATAGAATCCACGATTAGTCAATAACGCTTCAGATCTGTTTGAGGGATTTCAACACCAAGGTTTCGACAACACTGAGTAGCATTGGGTAAAAGGTAACTATACTTCTTGATCATCTTAACTCTATATTTTAAACTATTTTGTTTTACAAAATTGCATGCATTGTCAACTTGATGGGTAGTCACCTATGTTAGGGTTTATCTAGATATTCTCTTGTCATTCCTTGAAGCCTAAGTGGTTTATGGTTAGGTGTCTTTTATGGGTACAAATGCTTAGCCATGCTGTCGGGAATATCGGGAAGTGTCTTATACTTGACTAATGATCACATGTAACAATGATGGAAAATATGATGATGAATTTGATATAGCAACATGAAACATTAGGCCTTGAGAAAAGGGGTGTTTGGTTTGTCATGGTTATATCATTGGTTTAGTCTTTGCTCAAGTAACCTAAGTGTCGACCGGTTTATGGAGCAACAACCCAAGAAGTAATGTACCAACCACGAGCCCTTATGGGGGCTGGCGTATTAATTAGTGGATTTCATTTTGTGTGTGCCAAACGATAGGAATGGATGTGTGGGGACAGATCTTGAGCCAAAACCATTTGGTTAGTGGTAATGGACGTTTGGGGAAGGGATAAAAAATCCTAATAACTATCTGACACAAGAGGGGGCTTTTATGTTGGAAAGGGATTTTGTAAACCCTGATGGTGAAACCTTAGTGGGCATATACATACTGGGAGAAACTTTGTAACAGCCTTGTAGTGATCTCATGGCCACACACCTTAGGCAGTGTGAGATGTGCCTGATAAGCACTAACAAAATAGAGACTTTGTCACTTGCATGCAGGTAATGAAATCACGACTCATGGGGAAAGCTGGACAACCTCTGTATAGTGTAAAAACTGTTATAACAGTCGTGCTCACGGTTATGAGAGATTTAGATCCTCACATGATTAGTTGGTTGTGGTTGTGGTTATGGTTTTGGTTATGGTTATGGTACTAGTGGTACTAGATGGTTACGGTTTACAAGATGGTTAGTTTTGGGTGAAGTCTAACAGTTGAATTAATTGGGTTACATTCACTTAATAACTGCTCAATTCTTTCAAGTTCAATTATTTTCTTTACTTGTATTTACACAAATATATCATGTGTCAGCTTGTCCTTTATATAAGCTTGCATATCATTATTCTTGTAGGACCGAGAATGATGACTAGAGGGGGGTGAATAGGCACCTCAACAAATTTCTTTCAAAATAGATGGATTTCTCCTATTTTGCCACCCAACACACCTCAAGAATAAAGCGCAACACAAAACGCAAAAATATAGCGAAAACACAGAGCTCAACTTGGAAGATCCGGCTAGAATAGAACAGAAACTCAAAGAATTCAAAAACCAAACTTGAAGATCCAATCAAAAGTGGGTCTCATGGTTGGAATCAAACACTAGGTTCCACAACAAACTAATCCATAACTCATCCCCACACAAAGTTTAGAACTTAAGAAGAAAGATTAAAAAATCAAAGATAAGGTCAAGGTTGAAGAAATTCTCTAAGTTGATGATCTAGAGGCAAGGGAGTTCCAGACTTATGAGTATACATTCATATATGATTTTTATGCTTCTAGCAACAAGAATAATGACTTCACAAGGTGCTGAAAATTCAGCTGAAAAACCAAAATGAAAATCACAATGAAACACCGAAAATTTGCAATCTTGCAAGGAAACCAATAGAGAAAAACTAAAATGAGGGGAATTCAAGCATATGCAAAAACATAAACTTCATTACTCAAAGAGATCAACCCTATTTCAGACTGATTACAAAGATTTTTTACTCAAAACTCTCACCTAATACATAGGCTAAACACTCACTCTTACTCTCATCTAAAACCCTAGCACTAGCCTCTCAAATGAGTGGCACGATATGCTCCAGTGGCTGGTTCAAACTCTCTTATATCCCTATCCCTTTATTTATAGGCCTAGAAAACTTGATCCCTAAGTTTTCTAGTTTTTTTTCTAAAATACCCCTATCTTATAGTACACTTCTACCTATAATCGAGGGCATTTTGATTCATTTTCTTCTCTATTTATTGGACATCTGTGGTGCCTTCATGACTTAGCTTCATCTTGATGCAAGCTTCATGATGGTGCCACGTATTCCTCCAGTCCTCCCACGATTTTGAGGCCACACCACAAGACCCTCTGCATGCTTATCAAAGCGTGACTCGCCAGTTGCTTACACCTTAAGCAAGTGCTCTGTTGTCGACACATGTACTCCGTCTTATGATCCTGACCACCAGTAAGTCTCTCTTGCTCCCAATCTCTCGGGTCGCTTGTCACTTGCATCGGCATCACTTTCTCTTGACTTTGTCAACACATCATCTTTATCCTTCATTTCATACTTTACTTTACCTCCACGTGTACAGCTAGGATCACTCTTAACTCTGTCCGACCTCCTTGATCATTTAGCACCAAGCACCAGCTTAGCCCCGATCACCCGCCGTCGATCACCAAGTTATATCCGTCACCTGCACACCATGAGCAAGCAAACATATTTCTCCAACTTCAACTCCAGTTAGTTCATAATCAAAATGCTCAAATCAAGCTCAAGCAATCCAAAACTCGACAAACCAAATCGACAACGTTGTCAATCACTCATCACATATAAAATAAGGTATATTTCAACTTAGTTTCTCAATTCTCCTCAGTGTGGTGCTATTTTCCCTATGCCATACGACATGTGTGGTGCTGTTCAGTGAATGAAGATGTTGAAGACTATCAAGACGAGGTTATGACATTCTAGACGTGTGTATCCCGGTCGGTTGCTTGTAGTGTCTTTAGGCATCAGTGCTTATGTTCCGGTGAAGATATCTATATATAGGACAATATATGTCAAATTTTGTAAGAGTTAAACGTTTATTCTATCAAAGTATTACTTTTGTTACTTCACATGTGACGTCCTTATGTGTGTTAATCATCCTGGGCATACATAAGCTGCATTTGGTTTTGTCTGTTAAAATCAGGTGTGGCATGCTTCCTGTCAGTCCTTCTTTGACATTGAGTCACGAAGTCATGTGATCATCGCTATTGTGGTGTCTGTGTCTTCATTGGCCTTTTTTTTGGTTCGGTGGTGTTGCATGTCGTCCATGTGTCCTCATCAGTTTCCTAGTGCGCGCACCCCACTAAGGGCAGCGCTGTCTCTGGCATTGTTGTGGTGTTATTTTTTGTTTATTGGTGGTGTCAGTGCAGATGTGTGTGTCTGTGTTGTGCGATGTAAACTGTGCACGTGCGTGAGGTGGTTCTATGTCCGTGCCCGTGGAGGTGCAGTGTGGTGGTGTTTATGCTATCTGCCTTGGTCCATTGTTTGTGCCACTCTTCTATGCGGTGATCTCTTGCTACTTGAGTTGCTATCATTTGTGATCCCATTTGACAATAACATCGAATTTCATATTTATGTTGACCTACCACCGATGATTCTCGGGTGTGAGCTGCATAATTGTTTCTTTTTGGGACATGACGATCTAGTTTGCTTGAGCCTTCTCCACATAGACTATATGTGTAGTAAGTAACTTGTTGCCTACTCGGTTTACTTGTGCAATCTGCTACTTACTTTAAAGTTAGGGGTGATTTGTTGGTAGATTTATATGTTTGATGATCATAGCGGCGTAGTGAGACATAGGCATGGCAGTCCCTTGATAAAAGGTTTTAGTATTTCTTATTTTAACAATTGTTCAATAATTCGCTTAGAATAGTAATTACTATATCTAGCATATTACATGTTTTAAGGCTACTTTGATATAATGTTTGATTGCAATAGTCATTAATTTGATTCCCTAGCAATGTTGCCAATTTTCTAGGTAATTAATTATTGGTCTAAAACCCTAAATTTTGGTAAGTAGGACTATCACGTTAGTCAAGGACCAGTGATTGCCATCGCGTTGGAAGGTTGTCTAAGGCTAAAATACATTTAATTGAAAGCAATATTAACATCATAATCATGTTATTGAATTATTTCTGCCTATGTTGTTTAATTGCCATGCTAAATAATGCAATCAGTAGAAGTAGTTTAATTAATTCAACTAAGGATATGAAAATGCTCTGATTCATTTATATTGCTTTTATTTATGTTAATTCGTTTGTCCAATTGCTTGTTATATTTAGAATTAAATATAATGATTATATTAAAAGTATGTCACCAGTGCATTTTTGTCATTAATTGCCCCATAAACTGGGTGTGTGCACCCTTGTGGTTGGATGGGAGCATGTGCCCCCGGCTCAAAAGGGGCTTATGCCTTCCCCGCCTTTTTATGAGATAATACTAGTGGTTCAGGCTGCTTCAAAGCTAGCCATAGTTCTATAAACAAAATGTCATGGTGGCCACAGACGGTAGATGTGGTCACACGACCTTTGATGTAGCCTTAGCTGAAGTGCGAAAGGGTGAGGAGGTACATGGTCCATATCAAAGAAGGAATGTACTTACATTGGGACTGTGTCGTCTGTAAGACCCCTTTTTCGTGATTTCTTATGCTTCCTGTATCAATCCCTAGATCAAGTAGCTGACACGCATAGTACAACAATTATAGCATCATAATAATACATCGTATATAAAAGATGAAGGTTAGAAGAGTACAGAAGGTCTTAAACCATAGGGTACATTACCAAAATGGCCCAACCAGCCAACAAAAGCACATCAAAAAAACAACTCAAAGCCACATGCAACTAGGGTGTGAACATGACCGCTAAATCTACTTCTCATCCGCACCTTCGTCTCCCACGAAGTCGGCATCAATCTCCTCATATGAATGATAGCAAGAATGAGTACGGTAGGTACTCAGCAAGTCCTATACTATTGCAAGGGTTTTGATAGATGCATTGAGGATGACTCAAGGACAAGGCTTTACGGTTTTGTTTTAAGCGTAAAGCAGTTTCATACAGATATCCATTTATATTCTCTATTGTTAACTTTGAAATACTTTAAACAAGATAAGAAGGTATATCTAGAGGTTTTTTGTTCTAGGAGGGGCTACACCTCACTCCGCAATCCCTATCATTGTGTTTGGGGTACCTCTAATACTACCCAGCTCCTGATAGATCGAGCTAGCAACCTTATCATACATACATCTAGTCCACAAACTCACTCATGAAAGATACACATGCCATGAGTCTAACCAAGTGAGCCCATTGCTTTGCCTGTCCATGACTATGGACACGGCTATTCGAATAGATTTATACTTTGCAGAGGTTGTACACTGTACCCACATGATGTGCTTAGCCTCCAACCGTTGCAAACAGAGGATTGAATCATACCGAGATGCTTCAATCACCTTCCCTTGCCGGACTATACTACGAGACACCCCAAGTGCTCTAGGCCTCTGTAAGGGATGTCAGGGTGCCACCTAGACCTTCATAAAGAGTCTGGTTCAATGAACATCGAAGCACCTGACAGATGCTTGGGTTTTTGTTGCTCCCCTGGCCTCCTAGTAAAATATTCAACTTGGTTAGGAGATAGAAAAGTCAAGTCCTGTCCATAATATGACGTATGGTTGCACTAGGTTGGCTTAGCATGATGGCGCAATGATTCGATACTTATACGACCGGGACAGTTATCTTCAAGCTGGCAATGAATACTACGCAGGTAACTCAAGCCCCCAAGAGTATCCTCACCATGGGACTACTCTACTTGCCCCCACCAAAACAATTTTTACCCTTTTTTACACACGACCTGTCATATCCCACATTATATCGAGGATTCCACAATCACCAAAGACTCATAGCATATGAGTTGAATTGATATTCAATGAAGCGACATCTCTGAAGAGATGTATTCTATAAGTGACATCTCCGAAGAGATGTATTCAACCTAAGCATGCTAGATATCAAGGCGTCGTACGATATTAATATAGATAACTACATGTAATCCTAGTGTGATATGGATTCATGATAATGAAATTTAAGGCATGATAATTGTTTTATATGATTTAAGGGGAAATTTGTTAGGTACCATCGCAAAATCACAGAAGTTGGAAAATACCATCAGTGTGAGGATGACATGTGGGCCCTAAGCCCATATCTCATCCTCACAGTCGATGGTATTTTCTAATATGGATATTTTTGCAATGGTATCCACCTAATTTCACCATGATTTAACTATTACAAGTAGTTAAAATACCACAGTATATAACACATGTGATGATAAGTTAAGTTTAAGTTGATCAATTAGATTATTCAAAATATGGGTTCAAAATAATCAAGGAGATATGACTTGCCTTCTCCTAAGTCTTCCTCTAGTACTTGGTCAAAGTCAGGTTCTTAGATTCCTCCGCGAATTCCTTCGGTTTTGTAAACACGATTATGATTAACGATAGCCTATGCTATAAAAGAATCAAATAACACCAAATAGAAAACCAAATAAGTCCTAATGGATACCACATTGTGATAGACATATAGATCCCAAATTTAGGTGAAAGAATCACCGGAAACGGAGTCAGAACAGAGAAGTTATGACTCCTGGAAGATTCAATTTAAAAGTAAATCAAGAAATTACAAAATATTACTATTCATGGATGGGGTCCACAGGTGGATCCCACTGAACAGTATTGATGGGGCCCATTGAACAATGCTTTGATGGGCTGGATCTAGGCATGGGCTTCGGCTTGCATAGAGCTGGCCCACCAGGGAGAAACGATAACATGCCGATCGGGCTAATGGGCTGAGGACACTGAGCTAGCCACAACTCGGCGGCCCACCAGGCGACAAGTGTGTGGTATTGTCGGGCAGAGCAAAGCGGCAACGGAGGGGGCGGCAACGAGAAATTGCGGCAGTGGATCATCGGAGACTTGCCGGAGTTGCGCTCCCACCTGGCTTTCACGACGACGGTTACAAGCCAGACATCTACACGCGATGGGGAGTCCATTTTGCTATTCCTCATCAACAGGTAGCGGCCGGAGCACACCCATATGGTGGCCAGAGATGGGGACAACAACGATAGAGAAAATGGGCAACGCTTCCCCTATTCTAGCATGGTCTACCTACAAGGGAAAGGATCATAGTGCTCCTGGGCTACTTGGCACGACGGTTGTCTCACACAAAGAGCAAGGAGGAGCGCTGGTGGCGACCATGGCGCGGTGGCGGGGAAAATCCCATGGCCAACATCTTGCCCGTGAAGGTGGGTCACATAGTCCAAAGACATGCTACCTAGGGGGAGCAGAAGGAGATGGGGAGGTTCACCGGCGTCTCTGGAGAAGGAAAGGCGGTCGGCAGTGGAGGGATGCGTGGTGGCGGTGTCAGCAATGAGCCAGCTCTGCGTCCTCGTGCTTCTTTCTAGCGTCTGGACAAAGGAGGGCAGCACACAGGTGGATGGTGAGCTCCTCGACTACTCATGGGGAAGATGGGGTGGTGATTTTGCACCTGCGGCATTTTTGCCTGATGGTCTTTGCCTCTTGGTATATCCAGACAATAGGTAGGAACATAAACTGAAACATTCTAGAGCGACCCTGCTCCTGCCATAATATTTGCACATTGGACGTGACGGTGCGGGATGTAGATGGGTGAGAACGGGGAAAAGGGGTCCGTCGTGCCCATTTTATAGAGGGGAGAAAGTAGGAGGTGGCAGCGTCATCTCGTGCTCCCGATGAATAGAGAGGCGGCGCCTACCGAAAGAGCCATGGCGCATGACAACGTGGCCACCGGTCATCCAGGGGAGGCGTGTCACGAAGTCGCGCATGTGTCAGGCTTTTCGGTGCGCGCGCTGAGAGCGGAGAGAGGGAGATGGTTGGAGAGGGAGAGAGAGAAAGCGGGTGAGGAAGTTTCCATGCTTTGATGTCGGGGAAAAGCGGCGCGACGTAGCTTGACTAGGAACAATGCGGGGGCGAGCTAAAGGAGGGAGAAGGGTCGGGGCGGCCGGTCCCACTCGTCAGTGAGGGAGGGCGAGAGGAAGTGTGCGGCTGGGCTGGCGCTCGTGCGCGTGTGAGTCGAGACATGCGAGCATCCGAGTTGGGCCAGCACACATGTTATGGCCCGTGTGCAGAGGAGAGGGGGTGTCGGGCTACTGAGGTTGGCTGGGCTGGGCGATGGGCTAGGCCGAAGAGAAAAGGGAAGAGGCGGCCCAAGAAGAATAAAAAAGGAAATGGAATTGATTGGGATAAATTCAAATAGAAATATTTGAATTTGGAAATGGATTTGAATTTGGTATTAATTCAAATAAGTTTATTTGAATTAGGAAGTGGATTTGAACTTGAAGCACTTATTTTTGGGAGAGGTTTGAATTCAAAGGATTTTGAATTTATTTGGATTTCAACTAAATTGAATCTAAGGATTTAGATTTGAATTTGAGAGACATTCAAATTGAAATCTCCACTTAAAGATCCATAAAAACAAAATAAACCAAAGATGCATATGATCAATTTATTGCAGGGATTAATTTAGAATTTAATTTAGTGCTCTTTGGAATACTTAGCCAAAATAATATATTTGAATATATACATACATGTATATATATATATATATTTAAATATATATATTGCTTTGCTTTTATGTTGTTTTAAATAATTAGATTTTTTTAAAAGGAGTGAATTTTGTTATAATCTAAATACTAAAGGATGTTACATCTTCCACGATGGAATCCACTATGTAGCATAAAGGATCCTAAGCCTCAAAAGGCCTATGTTCTTTTTTTGTCAATTTTGGAGATGCTCGTCTAGAAACCCTCTTGTAACAGACTTGTAAATTACCATCCAATCAAACATTAGTATCCTTCAATGATGTTTTAGTGTCATGGTGTCCAAGGGCATGTAATAAAGTAGCACATGAGCTTGCTAGCTTTGGTGCTCAGTCAGGTGTTGAGACTAGTACTTTTGAGGGTTCTAATGCCCCTGACTTTGTAAACGTTTTGGTCAACAATGAGTCTGTTGTTGTGGCCGGGTAGTGGAATGAGCATGTTCCTATAAAAAAAACTACCAACCGGCCTTCATTGCTATTTCAATATTCCAGGAGAGAAATTACATGTCGATGCCTGATCTATGTGAGGAGTGAGACATCAGATTCAAACTCACCCAAATCTCTTTGTCTCGCATTGTTCATACTAACAGCTCTTCGGGTTACTTGAGAAGAGTTTCACCTGGAGTCCATGTGATATATAACAATTTCATGCTACTCTCAGTCAATAGGTCCTTGCACACTTTTCCAAAGCCACCCTTTCCAATAATTCTTGATTCATAGAAATCATATATAACCACATGAAGCATCTGCAGTGGGATTGCATATATACCTTTTCCTCTTTTACATATTAGATCTAATCCTTGACCATTCTTACCCCATCTTCAATGCGAGCCATGCTTCACAATGCAACATATCACAATAGCACAACAGAGAGAATGAGTCATCCAACTAGTGTTGGAGTAGAAATGTGTACAATAATCCTAACAAACATAGAACAAGACTATTGCCATGAAAATCTATTTACGGCTTGTTGCCATCAAGTTGGACATCAACCCTACTTCTGAAATTAAGGATGTCTCCACTCAGATTGTTGTTTCACGTGTCAAATAACTTCAACTATGTGAATCATATTAGTGAATTTGGAATCACCCTAGACAAAATGATCCTTAACAAATATATCTCTACAAGGGGTGCAATGGATGCAAGTGAAGGTGATAACACACCACTTACACCCATTTCCCGAAACTCAACTACAACTATGATCATGTTTGGAAATTCCTCCGAAACAATGCCTTCTCAAGGTTCACAAAAGTTGTACATAATCCAATTCTTTGCAAAATGGAAGAGGTAGCCAAATGAGCTTATTGCTAACATCAATATTGTAGGAGAGACACTACACAATGATGCAATATTCTATTGTGTGCCGCCTTCTATATGGATGAAGGCATGTGGCCCTTGGCTGAACAGGGGCACATGCCCCCTATGTGTTGTTGAATTTAAATAGCTGTCCAAAAATCAGAGAGAGGCCTCCGTACCTAGTGCCGCTCTCTTATTCAGGTTGGGCTATGTGTCCATGAGGTGGCTCAAGGTCTTCTCCGACAAGCTGTGCACATGCATCAACCACTTCGCTCAGTGTCCTTATCTCCACCGACATGCCCTAAAATGTTGTAGACGTAGAGGCTCTGGCCTAACGGGCTTCACTTAGACTGACCCGACATTTCTCATTAACTTTAAATGAATTCGGATCATATATCAACACAGGTTGTTGCCACCCTGATTAGATATGAATACCTTTCCTCTTGCACTAACCGAGTTTTTCCATTAACATTATATTATTGCCCGTTACCCCTACCCCTTCTGGCCGCTCCCAAGCCACAACCATGCACGTTTTTCATTTTCTCTCCCCTTTAAAATGGAAAATCCCTTTCCTTAAGGAAACAACAACTAATCAACTTGTGAATTGTGAACAAGAGTTATAGGTGAAAGATATAGAACAATAATGTTCACTCCACCCTGCTCGCCTGCAGTAGGCAATCATGTAGATGAACATGTCCTTGTAGATCAAAATGGGGGTATACAGTAAGAGCATTTCCAATAGCCTCCTTAAAACTTACTCCCTATATCTCCATATAGGGAGTCATCCTAAAAAAATTCTCCCTATATTTCTACACTCTCCAACATACTCTCTATACCACAATCCCTATATTTCAACGGCTCTCTCTCCTATCTCACCGACAGGCGGAACCCTAGCTGTCAGCTCCATCTCTCTCATGAACTCCTCCACACACGCAGTAGAGCAACCACGAGGTCTACCATGTCCTCTCATCTCTCCACCCAAATCCACCACCTCGCCAGACTTGGAGCTGATGGTCGCCTCCGTCTTCGTCGCTCTCGGGACAGGAGAAGAAGCCACCATAAACAACAGTGGTGCCGGTGCATGAGGAAGGGACCGCGAGGAGGGGAAAAGGAGAGGGGCACGAGCATCAGCATGCTCACCATGAACTTAGCTTGGACTGGCTGGGCTCGTGGCAGTAGATCGACGGAGGGGCGGTGGTGGAGCTTGAGCTCGGTGACGGGGAAGAAGCTCCCGAACGTGAGCTGCATGGCCGGATCGATGAGGTGGACGATGTGGTCGTGAGAGAGGGCGGTTGGGCAAGTGCAGGACAAAGGGCATAGGACGGTGGGCCGCTCGCATGGGAAGAGGGGCCCGGGAGGGAGGCTGGGCACGAGATGGCCAAAAAAGGGCAGATAGGGAGCCGATGCTCACTCGCCACAAGTAGCGAGCGACATGAGCTAGATAGGGGGTCGGTAAGTTTAGGGAGGCAAATACAGAGTCTGTTAGAACTTGTTTTTCCCTCTTAAATATCAAAATTTGACTATAAAGAGCCATATAACTAGGCTCTTAGAAATGCTCTAAGGTCGTGTGAATTACTGATAGAACTTTGGATAAACATACACGTTAGGCCTAGCTAGTGTTGGATAATTGAAGGGAACCTATCCTTGTTCTGCGCTTCTGCTGTCAGGTATACAATCATGCATGCAAACGGGGTACGCACCGAGACACTCGACACTCGACCCGTGTGTACGACGTCCAGAGCAGCGGGTACGATCGTGCCAATAATGGAGGGGCGCAGCCGCACTGCCGGGCGCGGCTGGTGCCCCAGTTGGTGGCAGCGCACGGCCCGCCAGTTGGACACGGACGCGACGCGGCGTCCAAGGCCCGGCTTGGTTTGGCACGTCCGTCCGTCCGTCTACTACGGCATTGCCGCATTGGCACGTCGCGCTCGATCCATCCGGCCGGCGTTGCTCGCTCCTCACGCGATGTGGCGCCTGCGGGGGCACGGACGGAAGGTCCGCCATCTCTCCATCCCAACCCTCGGTGCGGCGGTGGTCCTACTGTGCTGCGTGCTTGCTCCTACTTGACGGCTGGCCGGAGTCATGCTAGCTTAAATGTGGCGCTGGGATGGGGATGTACGCTTGAAAGCTAGGCTACTAGCTCTTTCTTTACCTGGTTGGGAGCAGCCGAACAACAAGCACGAGAGCCACATACCAAGTTCAAGTTGTTAAAGGTAAGTTAGCTGCACTTGCAAATCGGGCGATGCCTAAGTATGAACCAGGATCACCAGAGCTAAAAGGAATAGCGTGAAAAGATGAACATCAGGGTTCAAATTTTTTCACAAAACCACTTGTTTGGTGTGAATCTGTCCACCACATGTGATCCCTTGCGTGTTCCATGCTATCTTGTGCGCAGTACGGACTAGTACAATTTCGGATCCATCTGTGCACTCACTATAACCGATGCCAAACAGAACTCCACAAGACAAACAAAACAAAACAAAACAAAGGGGGAAAACAGAACAAAATGAAGAGAAACAGGGGGAAGTAAAATCCATGGTAATGCATGACAGTTCCGGTCATAGTCGCCTGTGATGCGGCGGCAAATTATACAGGTTCCCAGTGGCCGTCGTCATCACCTGATAGCTCCACTGAATCGGCTGTGCAGCCTCAGATATATTATTCGTACCGCAGCGCCCATGGTCTCCCCAGCTCGTCTGGCACTGTTACTCGTCTCGTTGCCCTCTCAAAACCGTCGTTATCTCAGCTCGCAAGATCATTAGTATCTGTAATCCTCCAACCAATGCAATAAACTTTATCTATGAATGAACAGGCTTTTCCGTTCCGGTGGAAGTACATATGCAAGTGGCCTTCACTGGGATGGAAAGATGACTTCATAAAGCAGAAGCAGCAGCTTGCTTGCGTTTGCTGGCTAATCGCTGTTTGGGTGGATCAATCATGCATGCACTACGCTCGCATCTCTTTTGCGCTCCTGTTCCCAGAAATCGCCAACCACTAGGCGTCCAGATCGCCAAATTGATCGAAGCGGGAAAGGCATATGGCCAAACCGGCCCAGGACGTCGTCGTCCTCCCGAGCTCGCGGCGCACCTGACGACCACCGTGCGTGACATGGAGAGCCACTGCCGTGCGCTCACCTATTCATAGAGATGCAGGTGGCCGTTTTCGACGGTGTAAACTATGCGCAGTTTTCAAAGATTTGGTTAACTGATCCGTGTAAATTCACGTCTAAAGTATTCGCACCATGGTTATCCATGAGGACGATGGACGCACCATGACGACTTGACGAGTTCTATGCTTTAAGCCTGTTGAAGTGTTGATCGAGTTGGCTATTTCAAGTCCCAACCACACCACTATGAATGTTGTATATATAATGATCTTTTAAAAATGAGTGCTGCATAATTAATCAATTTGATGGCGTGTTAACATTTGCAGACACGTCATACTGCTGTCCCATCTAGTCGTTAGTGACTTATTGGCTTTGCATCTACTCTTAATGCTTAAGGTTATCTTGTATGCAAGGGCAAAACAGTGATCGAGCCTTTGCAATTTCACGAAAAAAAAAAGCTAAGTCCACTGAAATTCACTGAAAAACAAGAATTAAGTGAGAACCGTGCCCTCCCCCTCACTCTATGCTGGGTCTACCCATGCTTAGATGGCTCTTTTATGTGTGATCCAAGTGCAACACGCTAACACAAGCAACTATGCTTGGATAGCTGGATGCATCCTCAGTGGTTATCTTTCTTGCGGGTATAGTGAGTGAACTTCAGCCATGAAACCGAAATCAGTGCATGCATGGTGCCGGCACCAGTCGAGCCATTACATGATCATAATAAACTATGAGACGTAGACGAACTAAATAATACAATAATGACATGAAAAATTGCAGTTAGTGGGATTGTCGCTGATAGACGGGCTCAGCAAATCAAGTAACCTGCAGGGGATTTTTTTTTCATTTTTTTGTTACAATTTTTTGTTTTAGAAGCTGTTTTGCTCATAGGCAAAGTTACCAATGTGAAGTTATTGTCAATCCTAACCTTGTGCAGCTGCACAAATCTTTGTGATACATCCATGTCAACAGCATGGTGGAAATCCCACATCTTCTTCAAGAATCTGTTCATTACACCCTGTCTCCCGAATTTGGCTGAAAAGGATATTCGGAAAACAACAGCGCCACAAGGGCACAGAAGTTCTCAAGTCTTAGTCTTCTCCAAAGGAGAATATTTATCCTGTTCATTGTTGCTGCTGAGCTGATCATATATATTCGCAATCATCAGAAGCATGCCCATTCGCAATCATCAGAAGCATTGGCCACTGAAGAGGAGAAAAGAGAAGAGAAAATATATTCCCATTTCCATTCACTAGCGAGCAAAAACAAAAAGGGAAGAAGCACCAAATTTTCTCAAGAAACAAAAGGCTCAATTAGCAAAAGCTGCGCTTCTGATGCTATAATTCCAATCCCATCATAGCAAAAATTACAGATGACTGAACAAAATTACCACTCCGATTGGGGTTCTCTTGGAGATGGTTTTCGGCACCACCGAATTGCTCCTCTTCTCCGAGCAAACCAAACAAAAATGTTGTGTGGCTTCTGTTTTGGCGTCCTTTTTTCTGAACGGACGGCAAGAGAGCTGCCGATTTTATTCTGTTTCGGCGTCTCGCCAACGATTCCAAACCGTTCTAGTCATCTCACCAATCGCAAAACCAAAACAAACCTAAACTAAAAAAATTAGAAGTGAAGCTCACACCTCAGGGATGTGGTGCTCCTCTCTTTCTCTCCGGCTCTCACTGTGCTCACCATTCTCAGCATCCTTGATGCTGGCCATGGAGACTTCTTGCACCTTCTTTGTCTCGTCCTCCTCCCCCTTGCTGCTACGGTCTCCAAAGGAGGACGCTCTGCTCGACATGGGCGTGGCCAGGTACGTCGGCTTCACGTCCCCGGCCATGATCACCAGTATCTTCTCCTCCCATATCGGTGGCGGCAGGTCCGAGGCCGGGGGCTTCGCGCTGTCGGCGCCGGAACCGTCCTCGTCGCCGCGGCCGGCGCCGCCTTCCAGGTAGCCGGACAGCTTCCAGTAGGAGCACGCAAGGATGAGGAGCGCGAAGGCTATGAGGCCCAGCATCGCGGCCAGGCCGCCGAAGAGGTACGGCACCGGCGAGTGCCATGCGGAATGTGCGGCGCTGCCGGCGGCTGCGGGAGCAACCACGGCCTTCGCCGCTGCCGCCGCCGTCCCATTGAACCCTACTCCTGGCCTCATTGCTTCTGCTGCTGTTGTACTCTTCTCCTTTGAGCTTCTGGCTCTGTGTTCTTGAGAGGTTTTGCTTTGCTTTACTGCAATGGTGTGTGAGAGTGCAGGGCAACGGGTATAGGGTTATTTATAAGAAGGGGAAAAGGAGGGAAAAAGGAGGGAAATTTGTCACGGCTTGGGTGGATTTGCTAAAAGAAAATCGTATATAGAATAAATTATGAGGTCACTCAGCCACTTTGAGCGAAGATTATATGGGCTCCGCAAGGTATAGTATTTGATTCTTGGATAACCATGGGAGTTGGCACAGGGGTGGCCATGCAAAATGGAAAAGAAACCTATTATGCTCTATGTTTCTCCTTTTGGGTGGCTTTTTACTCTTTCTTCTCAAATGTTTTGGGAGTACTTTAGCATTTGAGGGGTATTGGCCATGGGGGAAGCACTTATCCATAAGAAATGTGCCTTTAGCTTTGTCAAATTGCTACAGGCTAAGGGTATGCATCACTGTGTGTTATGTGGCACTGAGAAAAGCATAGTGCACCACCCTTAAATAATAGGACTTTGGTGTTGTTGGGTTCCGCCTCGACACAAGGATTTCTTACAACCAAAATTTCCACCTTATAACAAAAAGATTGTCCAGGCAATTATTAGGTTACAATAGTTGTTTTGCTTTGTTGTGCTACGCTGCCAATGTATGCTTCAAGTTTAATATGGTAATCTTTCAAATTGAAAACAGATTTTGTCTATGTTTAAAAAGATGCTTCCAACTAGTCGTCTATCAAAACGTATGCAAATAAATGATTATGAAAAAGCCACTGTGATAAGAAGAAGCCTAGGGGGCTACAGAAATAAATTTAAGATTTCACGGACCTCATCTTTACTTGTGAGCTGTGAGCGCCAATTGTCCCTGTTCTATTTATTTAAGAAAAAAAAGACGTACCATAACCACTTAGCTCATGACCGCCTCATTAGTTCTCCGAGTCTTAACAATATTGCACTGCAGAATTATGCACTGTTTTATAGGAAATCTCACAGACATTCCTGTCTCACCCAAAATCTCTTCTTTTTTTCCCCTGCGAAGAGCAATGCAGGATTATGTTCATATTCTACTTAGATACTCGATTCAATCTTATCCGGTGGCTGGAGCACTTGCCCAACACTATAATTACTTTTTGACGCAGCTCTTCAACCATTGATGATATTAGCAACTTGCAATGCCCCTTTATGGACAACTCTGTGCATGTTGATCAGATCAATGATTAGCATAACAATGGAAATGCATGTATTCCACTATTTCGCCTTACCTTTTTTAACTTTTTTCTTGTTGCTTTTCACTATTTATGCCCAGTTAATCTATGGGCTCTAGAAGAAAACATTTCCTCCCTGAATCTCCATTTGCCCAAACAACGACAGGAAAGGTGAATATTTTTTGTTGCTGAAACTGAGAGGGCACATTTTGTTGATGATTGTAACTCAACTACTACTAGTAAGGGCATTGTTTGGACAGTAGGAATTTCAAAGGAATTTCGCAAGAAACAGTCTAAATTCCCGAAGGATCCTACCGAAGATTTACAGTCCATATATATGCGCGGATGGTATCCCGTGCATATGCCATTGACGGCAAAAGACCAGAACTAGTGCTCCAGGTGCTCACCACCGCCTGCAGGCACGTACACTGGCGCCCGGACCCATCCATCCCACGTCCGATCCAGACCATAGGTGCTTCGAAGCACAGATACATGCGGCAGTAAGCGTGAAAATAGGTTGATTTTTTCAGACCGTCGGTCACCGACTATTTTAAATACTAATTGGATCTTAATATTAGATATTTAAAATAAATCTTAGATATCAAATTAAATCTCAAATAATTATATCGAATATCAAATTCGGATGTAGAAAATTAGATATCCATCGGATATTAGATAACCGAAAATAAAATTATATATATTCAAAAACTATTTAACAACTATCCAAGCTTATCTTTTTAAGCTTATAATTTTTCTATACAAAATCGAATGAAAATTAGTTTTATATAAAAATTATAATTCTCGACTAGACTTAAAATTTATCCGTCGGGCGCGCCGAGGCAACCAACCAGCGCGCACGAGAGGCCGCGCGGGTTGGGTCGCGCCCACCCGGCCGAGGGGACGCGGCTCCACTGGCGCGAGACGGCTGTGGGCGCGGCACGAGTAGCGCGGCGTCGCGTCGGTGGGACGTCGGGGTGATTCGGCGCGGACCGTAGTGGCCGCGCGAATATTGTGTTGTGTCGCAGCTTGATCGCGCCGGCGAGCATGATCGGGATTCCTATTGGCGACTGCCGCACAGCGCGCGGGCGAACGAGTGCGAGCGCCGGCCCCGCGGTTCGCCATTCCAGGGCCGGGGGGTCTAATCGGTCGCGTCCCGGGGGATTCCCTGCCGCCGAGCCGAATCTCTTTCTCGCGCGCGCACGGCAGATCAGATCAGTTGACATACGCTGGGCTGGTTGGGCATTACCGATGGTGGTGGTCTGGCTTGGCTCGATCTAATCGTCCTTCGTACGTGTAACATACTACTAACATGTATGGGTATTCCATCCGTCTCTATTCTGTAGCCATAGTGCGCGGGACATACATGCGATTGGGGCTTAAAGTGGGTAATTTGATCCATATCCTTGAGCAACTCACACCTCACAGTGCATTTCTTTTGGGTGCCCTTAGGCCTTTTACAATGTGTGCTTAAGTGAAGCCCAAAGAGGAGAGAGAGGGCATCGCTCCTCACATTGCAACCATCGATGCTGCGCAACTACTTGTGCCGACGCCTGAAGATTGAAAAAAGGAGAAAGTGGAACCCCGGCCCTTCGATTCCTTTGCGGTGGGGACAGTCCATGCTTGCCACGGCTGCCGTTGCCAAGATTTTTATTTATCTTGTGGGACCCACTATCAATGCCTCACACTGCGGCATAGTAAGTTCGAAGCCAAATTTAGATTCTGAGCCCACTTATTTTTCCTGGAATCTGCAGCACGCTGTGGAAGGCCTTAGTGCATTTTTAAAGGATTCTCTTCACGGATGATAATCTTTTTTTAAAGTATTTTTATTTACTTGTGCTGTAACGGTTTCTTTCTGTTACAAAGAGATTCTTAAAATCATTCCCTCTAAAATAAAATTTTCTTTCTTTTCTCTTCACAATTGAAGATGAAAAATAAAGAGAACAAGAATAGAACGAGGAATTAGAAAGAGAATGAAATGAAAGAATATGATTAGGATGGTCTTATAGCTTTGTCAGTGCCATATTTCACAAGGCGACAGGTTTAACTCCGGTAACAAATACTCGCTTTGGTTGCAAATGTAGATCGTTTTAGTATCCTCAACTATTCTCTAAATATAAGTCATTCTCGAACTTCTATGCATTTTTTCTCTCTTTTATTCCCATCTTACCATTGTTTAATAAATACTATCACTCTCATAAATGAATGAGTTATCTTTTCCAATACATAATAAATGAAGGGCAACAAGGTCATTTAATATACTTTTTTAATCTTTGTACACAAGTCTAAAACGATCTACATTTGCAATCGGAGGGAGTATTTGGTGACCATAGTGGGTTCACTAATAGTGCACTTAATTAAATTATGATGTATGGTGGTTGCTTATCCTGCATTGACTGCTACCGGCTATACATAGTTACTTATGGGTTTACTACATGGACCAGGGTTAACTAAGGTGCGTTTGGTAGGATTCTAAATTCTCTCAAAAATATTTTGATTTTAGTTCCTTTCTAATTTTTTAATCAGAATTACTTTATATAATCATTTAGCTAGTTTGATTAATTCCGATTCTGAAGAAAAGATGATAATTATAAATAAGAAGGAAGTAAGTTAAGAATAGGAGAAATCGTATTTTATCTGTTTCTCCCTTGTAATATAAAAAAGAGAAATGTGTATCCCGTTTCAGATTCAAATTCCCTTGCAATATAAAAAAGAAAAATATTTCTCCTGTTTGAAATTTAAATTACTTGTCAAAAATATCTTTCACAGAGATTCTACTTGTCCTAGTCCGAATCTGAAATGTTACTCTCTTTCAAACGTACCCTAAAAATTTCTACCAACTTACGTGCATGCACAAAGATCCACCACTATAATTTTGTTTTGCTTCACTACTCAACCGGAACTTATCGATTACAACCCTGAGCTTTTCGTATATTTGGCCCCAAAGGAAGAAAAGATTGTGAAAAACAAACCAGAGTGAAATAATTCCGAGTACTACTAGATCGAAGGCCCACCACTTTGCGCCCTGTCTGCCAACCCCTACCTGATGGATGATGATGATACACCCACAAGGGAGTGGGACCCACTTCATTTTTTCGATGCTGGGCCCACTGCCATCGTCACTGTCCACCGTACTTTAGCTATTCTTCGCAGGCAAATCCGCCGCGTACATGCAAGTAAACTTCTGTGACATGACAAAAGACAATTTTATGGTACCCACACATCACACACAAGTAGTTTCTCATGCAACTTCTCAGCTCCACATTGTACCGGCTTCAGTCCTGGGTATAACGAAAATACCATTATTACAGAAAAGATAATCACTATCAACTTAAGAACTGATATTTATATTTCTTATTCTTTTTTTATAGGACCGAAGTCCCTACCTTATGAGAAGACGTGTGTAGATGGAGGATCGAGCCCGCACCGGCCAGCTCCACTCTAACAAGCTGACCGCGGCACTACCGTACTATCTGTATTTATATTCCTTATTACTATCGGTTAGATCTATGAACGATAGTGATAATATATATCACTATCAGTTTTTAGCTCTAATATGTCGATGGGTATACTTATCATTACCGGTTTCAGATACAAATCGACAGTGATACTCAATCCAAAAATCAAAATCTAAACATGCGTAAAATAATTTATTCGATCTTTATATTACTAATCTTCATAATCATTGGTTTAAATCTTACTGATAATTAATTAAGTCACTAATAATTTCTTATCTCCAGAATCACTATATACTAAAACAAAAGATGCAGCCGCGCGCTCACAAAAGAACAACAAAATTGCCGGTTCATCGTCATCATAAAAAGAGACCATTAGCTGCACCCACCACATGTGCCTACCATGGCCAGTTGGGGTCTGCCACGACGACGAGGAAATAGTCATCGTCGTCCTCTTCCTCCTCCTCATCTGAGCTTCGGAGCCTCTTCGGATTCAGCTCATTGATGAGTAGTCCCAAATTTCATCATTGAAGGGGACCTCACTGATCCGAAGTCCGAGGATTGCGCCTTGTCTGAGCTCTCTGGTGGCGTCAGAGTCTCATCGTCGGACGAAGGTGTAGGGGTGGGTGGTGTGGTCAGAGATGGTGGTGATGGTGGGGGCGGTGGAGTGGTCGAAGCTAGAGATGGTGTTGGAGGGGGCGGCGAAGGTGGAGGGGACAGGGAGGAAGAGAGATAGAGAGAGAGTGCACGCATGTGGGAGCTGAACAATTTGCAGTGGAGAGTGAAACTTAAAGACTTTCAGAGAAGCCAAGCAAGCAGGGGACTGGAAGCCATACAATTTTGGGCTATCACTGTCGGTCTATAATTACAACCGACAGTGATAGTTATTATCACTGCCTATTATTAATGACATATCTTTTTATGAGATGGTATTACTGCCGGTAGCGATAATCATTATTACTGTCGATTTTTATTGGCTTGGTTTTTTATGTGCCCCTTGAGCTTATAAACCAGTAGTGATAAATTATAACTTGTGGTGATAATAGGACACGGATGAATCTTTCTGTAGTAGTGTACAAACATTGGACGTGGTAACATATAGCACATAATCAATGTATGGAGATGTGGATGTACCATAGGAACGTCGCCGAATGAATATATTGGGAGCAATTTATAGTCTGATTTCAGACAGGATCCGAAAAAAGAAGAGATTATCTGCTAATTTTTCTCCTAATTTATATTTATTTTTATTAGTAAAATGAGTCATATATATGTAGCTGGTAATGAGATGGGAGGATGGAGGATGAGGGGGTAAATTATTCAAATTTTAGAGATTTTTATTAGATGAGAGGAGCGTAGAAGAAGAGGTGACGCGATAACTAACTTATGTTTTATATAGTAAAGATTTTTTTATTTTTTATCTCGACTCTTTACAAGTTATTCTACAGCTCCAACGCATCTTTCATAGTTTCTTTTTAAAATGTATAACCTTGCTAAATAAATGTCACGGTTATGCTTACAGGAAAATGTTTATAAGCATGGTGATGATGGAAGAGCAACGCGGTCATTTCATCAACCATGTTAATTCATGTGCACGAATCAAGGCAATATATTTTAGAGGAAAAGAACATAGGTTAAGTGGTGTTACTAAGATAATCATACAAGCGTGGATCAGGTCTGCATAGAAGGCAATCAAAAAAAAAAAAAAAAAAACCCCACCTCTTTTGGATGGTTGTGATTGCCAAAAAATTTGAAGTTCCCAAATCTCCTCCTCCATGCACTTTCTATCCTGTTCTATTGCTGTGACCTATGCTCCCAACACCATGTCGCCTCTTCGCATTTGTCTCCTCCTGCTGCTCTTGCGAGGTACACCCACGGGTCACGGCCCTCCCCATCCTCATGCTATCATATAGGACCGAAAATGATGACTAGAGAGAATGAATATGTGTTTTCATAATTTCTTGTGAAATAGATTATCTTCTTCAATTTTTAATTACTCAACATACCTCAAAGCTTGAGCGGAAGAAAAATACTCAGAGAGAGAAAGCGAGATGGAAAGCTTGAGTGGATGGAATATGAACTATATGTTCCATTCAAAACTATTCTATGTATCTTTGTGACTAAAAACTCACGAGTTTAAAGATGAACGAAATAGAGACGAGATCACCGAATAAGTAAATTCTCCAAGATGATGATCTAGAGCCAAAGGAATTCAAGACCCCATCACATATGCATGTGTATGTGAATTCTATGCCTCTAGCATAAAAAAAAATCAACTTACCAAAGTGTTGAAATTATAGCTAAAAACGAAAATCAACAAAAAAAAATACCAAAAACTTGCAAACTTGCAATGGAACCAATAGAAAGAAACTAGAATGAGATAAATTCATGCATATGTAAAAACTTAAACTTCATTACTCAAAGAGGTCATCCTTATTTTAGACGGATTACAAAAATTTATCTCTCAAAACTCTCACATATTACAAAGACTAAACACTCATCTTTCTCTCCTCTAAAACTCTAACACAAAACACTCATATGGATGGCTCAAAGATGTGGTTTCCCAACCATATAAACCCCTCTATTTAGCCTAGGAAACTTGACCCCAAGTTTCCTTGATTATTCCCAAAATACCACTCTCTTATAGTATATTCCTACCTATCACCAGGGGTATTTTAGTCCATTTTCTCCTTCATTAATCGAATGACCGTAGCGCCTTCACTATTTAGCTTCACCTCGACGCAAGCTTCGCGATGATGCCACGTGCACTCCATCTGCTCACGGTTTTGTGGTCAAACCGGGAAACCGACTCGCACGCTTCTTAAGGCATGACTCATAGTTGCTTGCTTTGACCTCAAGCAAGTCCTTCAATGTTGATACATATCCTCCGTCTTGCGATCTTGACCGCCGGTAAGTCTCTCTCACTCCCGATCCCTCGAGCCGCTTTATCACTTGTACCGGCATCCCCTTCGCTTGACTTTGTTAACATGTCACCTTCATCAATATTCATTTCTTGTCTTGCTTGACATCCATGCGTACCGCTAGGATCATCCTTGACTCCGTCTGACCTCCTTGATCGTTCAGCATCAAGCACCCCGTTTAACCCCAATCACTTGCCATCGATCACCAAGTTGCATCCATCACCTGCACATCATAAGACCAGCAAACATGCATCTCTAGAACCATATAACATTATTACATGTTAGTCCAAATCGAAATCAAGATGAGAAATATCGGACGTAACAAAAATATGAACACCGAATGATCCGACGTTCACACCAGTGCAACACCAGACCATCCAATAAGTACAACTCCACTGGAACTTGGTTTGCATTCCTCTCTAGAAAAAATAGTCCGGTGATCACAAAATCCCAATACCGGATAATCCTGTGAACAGCTCAACATTTGCTTCAGAACTGAAAAGCTCTAGTGATACTCTCTGGTGTTCACACGCCCATCATCGGATCATCCGGTATGTACATCTTCATTGGAACCTAGTTTTTCAACCTCTCTGAAAATCTTTATTCGGTAAAGCCTCCGGTGATCACACGTGCACACACCGGAACATCCGATGAGGCTACCGCACAAGACTTTCACATTTGCACCATTCTCTGGAAAAATTAGTCTGGTGCTCACTCTCAGCCACACCGGACATTCGGTGAATGAATTTATCTCTGCCTCTGAGCCGAAAAGCTCCGGTGCTCACATCTACCACACACTGGACTTTTTGGTGAGGTCAAAACACTCACAGCGGACTATCCAGGGAGTGCAAACTTCCTGCATCGAGACACCGATACAAACTCCAATTCTTTTCAACTTTAGTTAAATAAAATCAACAATACAGTAGATAACTATGTATATGTTAACCAATAAAAACCACACAAACATCAATTAATTATTATATAAGATAAAATGAGATACATCTTATGTGCCTCATATTGACAGTGTTGCTGCTACAACCATCTCCTCCGGCACGCAAGGCAATGGCAATTGTCTTCACTGTGGCCCTGGCCGTTTGGAGTGCAAGAATTTCACAGAGTTAATCATGAAAAATTCCAAACAGTGACTAAATATTGTAATTACTAAAAGAGTATCTTCCATTCCGAAATAAAAAGAGTATCATCCATTCCGAAAAGAAAAAGAGTACCTTCCATAAATTCCTTGAACGGTTCGTTATAATGTTACTCCACAGGAACAGCTAGCTGAAACCGGCTCGAAGGCGTGTAGTTCTCTGTTGTGATCTTAGCTCATATGTGTTGGAATCCATGTGCCTAATGATCCCCCCAAAAGGTCAGCTATAACATGATTTGGCTCTCGCTTTTGCCTGCAGGAAAAATTTGGCCATCATGAGCTCGCAGAAGTTAGATCTGCACGAACGCTGGTTGCTAGGATAGCTGCATTGGATAAGCAAAAGCAACTCTGCATAAATATGACTTTGGAAAGTCAGAATCGAATTCTTATTTCATAGCTAGTGGAATGGTTGGCCTCTTAAACTACCAACAAATTAGATGTCACCTCACGGCAAACTAATCTCCCAAGGGAAGGAGGAGGAGGAGATGAGTACGCATGCCCTAAAACTGATCTGGCGTCCTTGTACTCGTTTTGGTCTACATGTCACCGCAGGAGTGGAGTTTAGGAGAAGGGGGAGCACGAGGACAAGCAAAGGTACAACCCAGCTTCAAGGATTGAAACTCTTTGGATGATTGTTCATAAATAAATCCATTGCTTTGAAATTAGACCTGAGCAAAACCTAGGCTGGGTCGGGTCAGCAAAAAGCTTAGATTCCTTCGGGTTGATACGCTACTACCCAAACCGCCCATGACAAGCTGTCGCGCCGGGTCGGGCTACCCAGTGTTACTTACGTTGCAGAAAATAAATAAAAAAAGATGTGTTTCGGGGCCCGGTACCTTCGGGCTGCCTGGACCCATAACAAGCTGTCACTTATCGGGCTAGGCTGGGGCTAGGCCAACTCGATTTGCTCAGGTCTATTTGAAATATATGGTTGTAACAAAGTTTGGCAAAAATTCAAGATTAGATAACATACGCGACCGTATTTACTGAAATATATAATATGTCATCGTATTTGTAATTTTAGCATATGTATTCGACACCTTATTTATTGAAAACTGACTTTCGGTACACCGTACATCGAAAAAACGCAGACCCGGCCATATTCAGTACACGAGGTGCCGAATATAGTAGTCCATTCGGCACTTCTGTGCCGGAAATCAATTGTATTCGGCACATGAGGTGCCGAATATGGGCTACAGTGCCATATTTGGCACATCATGTGCCGAATATGGCCTGGCCTGGTTGTCACATCTGCTTTTGTCGCATCGTTGTCGCTTCGATGTTTGCTTTCTGCGCAAATAGTCGGCATGCATGCATGTTGCTTTCTTTTTTTCGCATCGGTGTGTCACGTTGCCTGCAGCGTGCTACAAAATGAGGAGTGAGGAGGAGCAGCAGAGGCGAGCAACGGAGCGCGAGGTGAGGAGCAGCAACGCAGCGCGAGGTGAGGAGCAGTATTGCAAGGAGAGGAGGAGTAGCATCACAAGGACATGAATAGCAGCAGCGCAATATTAGTTATAGTAAGTATTTAGATTATGTAGGTAATTAATATAGATTAGTAATAATAATAAGAGTGAGTAGATTGTTTAAGGCGATCAATTAGATTTAATAAATTATATTAAGTTGATATATTGAAGTACTTAGATTATGTATATAATTAATGCTTAGATTAGTAATAGTAATTAGAGTAAGTAGATTGATTAATTTGTTAAATTATATTAATTTGATAAATTAGAGTATTTATATTATTTGAATATTTTGATTATATGTATTTAATTAGTCAGTGTAATTATATTATTAACTTAGTTTAATCAGTGTAATAAGTTTATTCCTTTAATATAATTGTATGCATATCGTTAACCACTATAATTAGATTATTTACATAATTTAATCAAAGTTATTAGAGTTATATAATTATTCAGAGTAATTAGTTTAACAAAAATAATTTGATTAATTAGCTTAATCACTTAGGTTAATGTATTTATTATTTATCGAGAGGCGTAATTAGTTGTGTATCGTGTATATATCTAAGTAGTTATTTTATTACATGTATGTTTGTTTAGCGGATACGCTACGACTATCCATATTTATTATGTAGAATGTCTCACTGTTTTGCACAGAAGGCTCGTATCAATTTAGAACTGCCAGCACATAAAGAGTACGGTTGAGGTACCTATTGATCTAGATGGTCTGAAATCACATGTTATAAGCCTTTTACGTGTGAACCAACAGTCCTATAATGTTGTCCTAGAGGGTGTACAGCCACGGCTTGTTCCAAACAGCTCGATCGTTGTCTATACGTTGTTGAAGATGAGAAGGAACAACGCATGGGCTTTGTACTCACGCAAGACATTGGAAGGGAACTTTGAAATTGGGGTGTACATAAACATAGTGTCACGACTAGTGCAAGGCGATCAAGTGACTAGCGTGGAAGGTTCAAGTCAGAATGTGATGCATGAAGAGGAGGGAGGGCATATCGGGGAGGGTAGTTCCAGTACAGAGGGAGTTGGAGTGGACCCTTCTGAGGTAGATGCAGGATGCACGAATGATGAAGTCGGTGGTACGGGGATGAAGCTACTGACAATGATGACCCTGTGCCGATAATCCAGTACTTTTGTGGTGCTGGGTTGCTGGATTGTGCTGTCATTGAGTATAACACTTTATCCAACTGGGGATACCAGAATAGCGACATCCAGGTCGGACAACTGTTTCGTAATAGGGAGGAGGTCATCCACTTTATTAGCAACTATGCTGTAATCACAAGAAGGGACCACAAGTGTGGCTGGTCTAACCCTACGAAGTATGAGGTCAGGTGTATCAAGCACCCGAATTATCCTTACTTTGTATGAGCACATAAGCCAAAATATAAGAACTATTTTGTGCTCAGTAAGCACACCCCACGTACATGCAACAGAGAGGCTATTAGGAATGTGAGCCATACCGTTGATGCGAGGTTCATAGCCCAACTCCTCATCACCTTTGTTGGTATGAACATATGTTTATCGCCAAAATCCATTATGGAGAAGGTGTAGACTAAGACGGGTGTGCTGATCAATTACCACACCACGTGGCAAGCGAAGAAGAAGGCGTTGAAGATGCCGTTTGGAAGCTTCGAAGTGTCTTACAACTATACTCCGAGGCTGATGCAGAAGATTGCCATGATGAATCCAGGGACTTAGTGGGCCATGGTGGATGAGCCGATCAAGCTGGAGGATGGATCATACAACACCACTGACTGATACCTTATTAGGTTTTTCTAGTCCTTTGGACAGTGCATCGAAGCTTTCAGACATTGCAAGCCGGTTGTATACGTAGATGTCACATTTCTTAGCAACAAGTACCATGGTAACCTTATGACAGTGATGACGGCGGATGCAAACAATCAGATCATTCCTCTTGCGTTTGCAATGGTTGAGAGTGAGAACACACAATGATAGCTGGTATGGTTCCTCACCTTGGTGAGGACACGTATCGTGGTCAATAGGGAACGAGTTTGCATCATCTTAGACCGTAACAAGGGCCTTTTGCATGTGTTGGACGTGCTGCATGATAGTATAAACTACTCCATTGCATGACCTGATGTGCAGAGAAAGTGGTGCATGTGACACTTGGGTGCGAACCTGCACACAAGGTACCACAACAAGGCTCTTGTAAAGAGCGTTCAAAGGGTTGTGTCTTTAGAACCAGTGGCTGAAGTTCAATGAGATATGAAGAGAGTTAAATGAGACCACTCGTAAGATGATGGTAGAGCAGGAAGCACATGAGGTGGGGGGCCAAACTATCGTTAACCGTTCACGTGCTACGTTTAGCCAGTGGATAGTGGGAAAGCCGGCAAAGCGTTGGGCCCTAATCCATGATACTCATGATGCCAGGTTAGCACATAACATTTTAATGATCGTATTATACCATTTGTTATGCAAATATCTCTTCTAAAATTATGGCATCCCATATTAGGTACACCATCATAACAGTGAATATAGCAGAGACGTTCAACAATGTCCTAAAGAGTGTACAGGGTCTCCCATTGTGTGCCATCATTGAGATCACATTCTATAGAACGGCGGACTACTTTCGAGACCGTGGTATAGCTGCTATAGAGTGCAGCACGTGGTTCACACCTAAGGTGGAGGAAATCATATCTAGAAGGAGGAACAAGGCACACTTTTATCGGACTAGGTTCTACGATATGGCCAACAATGAATTCAAGGTCATGTGCCACCGCAGGTATGCTTCACGGTATAGTGTGGGGGACACCATGCAACAATATCAAATTGAGCCTCACGAGGTGAAGTGCACATGTAATAATCTAAAACTGCACCATATCCCGTGTTCCCATGTCTTCGCTGCTTGCAGGGACATAGGTGGTAACAACGGATCACAGTACGTATCACTGTACTTCACGATCGATGCATTGAGGAGAACATGACTTCCAAAGATGCATTCCTTCAACATCAGAAGCAACTACAAAGCGATCGAGGGGTCTAAATGGGTACCTTATCCCTGAGCATGACGCACGAATCCTAGAAGGCCTAGAGCCACGAGGCTGAAAGGTGACATGGATGCAGCATATGCTGTTGATAGCCTACACAAGTACAAAATTTGCAAACAAACCGACCATGACAGGAGGACTTGCCCGACCTGGCAGTAAACTATCAGACCACGATCGAACTATATTGTATTAGAGTTGTTGCAATTTAGTTTGTTTTATGAAGTTGTTCGCAGACATGGTTTGTATTCTAAATTATTATTCACCTATTAGTTGTATTATCTATTTTGTAATATATCGTAATGGTACTGGCATCACATACATGTTCATGTAATATACTGTATCATTATTATTCACATAATAGTTGTTATCTTATGTTGTTTTTTTATTGAACCATAAAGCTTGAAATCATTATCATGGCTCACGGTCGTCTTCCCGAGCTTCTCCAGCTGCGGTACGACGAGAACCATAAGGGGAGGATGATTTTCACAGGGCAGCAGGAATAACAATTATATGTGCTTTTAAATTGCTACGATAATTAGTTACTTACTCAGTATATGTATTGGATACCTTTGCAGTTAGTTCTATTGCGTGCCAGGAGTGTGCTCACAATTAAGGAGTTAGACCCCCGATTCCACAAGCCACTTGCAAGGGTAGGACTACTATCGTTCTCTCTCTTAATGGTCGAAGCTGCCATGGCGGGTGGTGGCAAGACACCTCTCCCGCCGATTGAGGCATCACTGCTCACAACTCTCATGGACTGGTGGTGTCTTGAGACTCACATGTTCCACTTTCCTTTTGGCAAGATGACTGTAACATTGAGGTACGTGGCCATACTGACCTGGCTGCCGATCAGGGGTGCCTCGTTAGTAGTTTCACGACCAATAAAGGAGTAGTGGAATAGTTACATTCATGGTAGGTAATTATTTGTTATATAATTCACTTCATATGCTCTAGTGCTATTAATGCTTCACTTACCCTCTGCATTTTGTAGGTTTGGTGTGCAATATGACATAAATGATGTTGGCCTCCCCATGTCCTGGACTCATGTCCTGCTACAGTTCGGTCCATGCCTATCGGATGCGAACGAGGCTAAAGTTATGTAGTATTATGAGGTGTACTTGTACATCCTGCTGGGAGGCATCATGTTCTGTAACACGGTAGATGATTATATCCTCCCTCATATTATATGGTTAGCATGTCAGCTCGTGTTACGTCGTTATGAGCCGACATCTTATAGTTGGAGATCGGCTGTGCTGGCTGCTACGTACAGACGATTGTGTGCCACAACCCAGCGGTCAAAGAAGAAGGGATCTATTTCAGGCTGCCAACACCTGTTACAGCTATGGTGCTGGGTGTATCTCCCGATTTGTCGATTTTGGGTGAGCAAGATCTACTATCTTGTCTCCATCTTTGATGGTGTTGCAGATGACATGAGGCCTACGATGGGGTATCGGTGGATTCATGTCAGGCTGAGATGGAGTCAGCAGCAAGACCATGGTAACTACTCCTAGGTAATCAGTGATCTAGACGTCCTCAGCGTCGATATCTTGGAGTGAGATCCATGGTGTATGACATGAGTGGCTGAAATTGCGACTGAAGGCCTCATCACATCCTCTTGTTTGCATGACTTACACTTATAGATGACTAGATGCTTCTTATTGTACATAAACAACGTGGAAGTTTATTCTCTTGAGCGTGTATAGAGGCAGTCCAGGTACCGACAGTTGGTTCCAGTACCTCCCCACGAGACACTGGACGGGCGCATGAGTAGGTGTGTTATTGCACATACCATTATTACCTTAAGTTATCCATGTTAAGAAATTATAATTGTTTATGTCATGTATAAGAGTAGCGCACCGGGGACTGCAAGCATGCAGGACTGGTCATCCATTAATGTCGAGCACATAAACAGGTGGACAAAGTCAGCCGCGGTAGATGTTGTCGTTCCTGCTAGACAATACGACAGTGAAAGATATTGGGAGTACCTTTTGTGGTACCATTCGCGCACGCGTGCCACCTTACTCAATGGACTTATAGAGCCGGCCCCCAGATCCTTCCCTGAGGATCGTGCCCGCCTTCTTCATGTTGTGGTAAGTAATGCAGTACTTCTAACGATTTTTATTAGTTAAACCTATATATTACCGACATGACTCTCATCTTATATAGACCGAAGTGGTATATGAAATGCATACACAGGTGGAGCAAGCTTGTGGGGAAGCAAGCGGGCCATCAACGTGAAGGGATCATAACCCTCTCCATGACTACATGAGGATGAGAGGGTCTCACTTGCTGTTTGCGTTATGTTGTTTAGGTGGTTGTGCCCCGCGTTCGAGGGAGTACGACCTACCAGTCATGGACCCGTCCCGTGGCTCCCACAACAGGCGATCATCCAGTGCCCGTGAGAAACTCGTTCGGGCATAGTCATGAGAGGCACCTTCGGCTGCAGAGCATCATGTGTCATGTTTTGGTGCTGAAGCCAAGGAGTGCGCGGAGATTCCTGAGCCCGAGCAGTGTACATTGGGTTCGTAGATCACGCAGTGGACATAGCCTCCTCAGACTACGATGACACTTCCGCCTGTAGTATCGACTCATCACGAGGACATCATTGACTCCACGCAGTAGACGCCTAACTGGAGCAGCCCACATGATTTTGATTGGGTTGCTGCATTGCAGGCTGGTAGCTTTGCCGAGCTTCTAAGCGGCCAATACCCCCAATATCCCGATGCACATGGGGGTTCGCAGTGGTACCAGTATGGTGTGACTTTGGCACACCGGACTCCATAGGAGCACGTACTACAGGCATCCACACTTCTGCATGAGGATCCTTCATCATCGTATATGCAGAGCCGAGTTAGTGGGTCTGGATACACATTCGGTGGGTGTCCAACTGGGCAGGATGATGACGATGACGAGCAAGAGCACACGTGGCAGGGGCCAGCGCATGTCGCTAGGATGAGGGTCATACATCCACCAGACGCTTACACTCCTAGGGATTGCATACGGCGTCATCATCATTGAGTAAGCAGTGCACTTGTACTTACTCATGACACATGTATTATTCACTTTTTTGTCATATTCATCTCTATTATGTCTTATTCACTATACTGTTAATGTTATTATTTTTAATTTATTTCATGTTTGTCAAATAATTATGGCACATAACTTCATTTATTACTTATTTATTAAATATTGTTACATATTAATTATAATATTTAATGTTTCTTAAATAATGAGGGATTCATGTTTTGGTGCAGAGCCAGAATATTGTAGTCATGGAGCAATAAATCTATAGCGGGATCTTCTAGTACAGGATTTTTGTGGACACCTACAACGATCGATATAGTATTAAATGCCTCATTACAGGTTGTGCATGGAGGGAATCCCTTCAAGGAGAGTAACCTAATCAGAGCCGTGTTCAAATTGCATACAAGACTCTTCTGTTCTGCATTAATGGCTCCACTCCGACATGTAACCACCGACGACCTTAAGGCCCTCTTGCATGAGCGACGTCAAATATATCTCAAGTTGTGTGAACTAGCTGACCATTCTTCTATGCTAGGTTTCTATATGAGGAAAAGAAGGATGGCGATGTTGCCTGAGCTGTATGCATCGCACATCCAGGTTCATCATTTTCTATTTGGTCACCCTGCTTATCTTTTTTCCATTGATTCAAATGCTCCTCTTTTGGGTTAGGCATTCCCGGAAGATACTGAGTTGATTAACAAAGAAATCCCAAAGTTCTTGTTGATGTATATGGTCTTTAGTGGGGGTGTGATGCCTAGTTTGCATAGAAGACGACGAAGATCAGTGAACCTAAGGGGTACAAGGGCGCCCTCTACTATTCAATTAGAAAATGATGAGGACGATGATTTTGTGCCACCAATACATCGACGTTCCAGCAGCAATACAGGAGAAGGTTTAAGGAACAATGCAAGAGGACGTTCACGCACCACATCAACATGATGTACGACCAACAAGGAAATAGGATGTGCTCCTATCGTGATGGCTCAAGATGACGACGAGGACAACGATTTCATGCCACAACCACCCCTCCCTCCAAGGCCTCCATCTCTGGAGGACACTAAGGACCCTGAAGATTATGATATATTTGCTTCTACCCATCCTCATAACTTCCAATCACCACCTCGGCGACGACAACCATCTTACCCTGATAGCATGAACTGGCACAACTGACATTCTTTCACTAGTTTACATCGTCACTTTCCACCGCCATCTTGAGATGATATATTGCACTACTACATTTTAAATTGTGCATCTTTAAACATGATTAAGTGTTAAGGCTGCTCATAACTTTTGAGAGTACATGATGAATTAAGAATTTTGAGAAGCAGGTGTCCCCCAGATGATTCACCACCAGAGCCACCATTATCCATGTTGTAGTGCTCCTCCACCGCCATGAGACGGCCGCTCAGCTCTCCGATCATCAAAATTTGAGATCGACGAGTGACTCGATGGTCACCGCAATCTAGTGATATCGTCATGGTATACTGCGTAGGAACTTGAGCACCGACCTGTGCTCATCGATGTCATCCCTGAGCAGCTCCAGGTCATTGGAGATGCCAGTCAACCGCATCGCGAACTCCTCTACACCTTCACCCTCCTTGAACGAGAGATTCTTGAATTCATCTATGAGAGTCAATGCTTTCGCCTGCTTGACGCGCTCCACACCCAGACGCATGGTCTTCACGGTGTCCCATGTGACTTTGACTGTGTCCTTGGATGCTAATGTATGCAACATCGCCGGGGGCACTGCTCGAAGAATCGTGACAAGGGTTCGATTGTCCTCACGATAATCACCAGTGCTGATCTTCACCACTTCCCACAGGCCCTAGGCCTGTAGCTCGATGCGCATCATCAGAGCCCACTCGACGTAGTTTGTGCGGGTGAGAGTTGGATAGTGTGCCATTCTATCACTTTCCTTGATGATGTGTTGACAACAAGCAGCTCGCCGCTCCCACCACCACTCACTTGAGCGCACGACGGAGTCCTAGCGTACTGCACTGCAGAGCCTTCTCCAATCTCACTGGACATGGCTGCAACAGATCAGACACCACGCATGTATGGAGATGGCTCACAGTAACCTAGCTCTGATGCCAAATGTTGTGGGAATCGGCTCGCAAACACTCACCCTCACAATTGCTCCACTCAACTCTTCCGTCAGAACGACGGACTATCTGGTGGCTACGTGCTATAATATTTCTTTAGAGAAAATGCACTGAACTAAACAAGTTTAGAATCTGAACAAGTTGTGTTTGCACTGCAAATGTTGCAGCCTTTTCTTCATCGATTTGCTCTATTTATAGACATGAATATAGAGAACGGTCATGGGCTAGTTGAGCCTGACTCTCCAGCTAAGATCCGCTTTGGCAACACCATCCCACGACCATGAAATCCCTATTGCACGATGCTAACTGAAAAAAGAAGGCTCAGGCATAGCTAACACGTAGGCGCCCAAAACACTTGACTGACTTGCCACGTTTTGACACATACAGGCTTATTCCCTAACTAGGAATTTAAATAACAGCATTGGCAATGATATTAGCTAACACATGTCATTGCTCTGCTCGTCATGTTGTGGACCAGGCGGACACGAGGGCTGTGAAACAAATCGGCTAGGACGGGCAAATACTTGCGCGCAACGCATGCCAAGGCTACTATGGGTATGATTGGTTGCCCTCATAGGAGCAACTTGGTACGGCAGATACATATAATCTCAAATAGAAGAGTGTTTGATTGCTCGCATGTACTGTTCTATTATGGCTCGACGAATTTAAATATATGCCTGCAGCTTAGCCCAACGGATGCAGGCTTCTGCACTCACTAATGCAGGTGGGCCCACTTATCAGTGTCATAAAATCATCTTCGTGCGAGCAACCAATCACAGTTTCAACTCTTGCATCTGCTTATGCAGCCTCAGATTCAGTCAACCAAACAGAAACTCAACTTAGCCTGTCCAAACAGATACAACCAACCAAACACTCTTCTTTTTAACAAATACGACTCTGCTCAGTATGCTTCCCCTCAGTCTGCATATATGGTCTATGCGGGCAATACCCATATGGGCAACCAATCACACCTTATATATTTTGGTGTGTAATCCTTCCTCCCAGCTGCATCCACAAGCGATGTGTCCATTGTGACAAGCACAGGGGCAGAGAAACCCATTCAACTCCGATTGGTCCATCTTTAGTTAGTTTGTCATGCAGTTCTTTAGAAAATGGATAATATTTTGGCGTTTTGCATCTGAGATGCATACAGCCACCGTCATTATTATAATGTTTTGGCTAAAAGCACAATAAAGAGATAAAGCATGGTAAAAAGCATCATGAAGCATCTACTCTGTAACTACATCGCCACCCATGCTTTGCGAAGATGTCCATTGCCACCACCTCCAGAGTGTGGCATACCTTCAATACATCTTCCCTTTGATCCTCCTTTATAGTAGTCTCCAGAACCTTAGCCAATAGGTTCTCCTGAAAATTGCCTGCATAAATGACATATTTGTTTCTTTATTAAACATAATATCATTATGACAAAGCCAGATAACCCAAAAATGACAGCTACCCCAACCAAGGTTCTTTTCTTTCTCTTTGTTCCCACCTTCTGTAACCAATTGCCCACCATATGAGCTATATTCATAGGTCTTGGCTAGAGAACATTCAAAAAAGAGATGGTGTATGCTTTTATTGTCATTGCAAAAGCAACACTTTAGACTACCATCTCAATTTTGTTTGTCCAAATTATCTTTGGTCAAAATAACCCCACAACCTATATACCATATGGATATCTTTATCTTTAAAGGGAGTTTCGGTTGCCATAGCCACTTGTGGAAATTCATAATGGGTTGATTCATCATTTTCCTATACATGGATTGGACTGGAAATAATCCATTTCCCTTTAGCGCCCACTTGAACATATCTCTCTCATTAGATAGATTTGTGTGAACTAATTGCAAAGTTAAATTTTGCCATTCAATTAGTTTATCACCCACAATTGGTCGCCAAAAAGATAAATTAAGAGGTATCTCATTACTTCCATTACTGTGGTCTGCTTGTGCCTCGCAACATTATACAGAGATGGGAATTGCATTCTTAATGGACTATTGCCCTACCAAGTATCATTCTAGAATCAAGTTTGTCACCCATCATGTACCTGAAAAGAACCCCTTTTGAGGAATTCTTTTTTGATCTTCATAAGGCCAGACCAGAAATGTGAATCATCTGGTTTGCTCTATGCTTGTGTGAGTGCTTTGGAACCTAGATACTAGTTTCTGAGCAGTTGTTGCCAAATCTCGTCCTCATTAATAAGATTAAAAAGCCATTTACTGAGGAGGCATATATACCCAATCCAACCTAGTCCTTTGGTTGGCAAAGAATATCCCATCATGCTAATCTGTAATTTTTCTTGTGATTATCATCTTGCCAAAAGAATTTAGACCGTAGATAATCCAGTCTCTTTAGGACATCATAAGGGATTTAAAAAAATAACATCATAAACACAGGAATGCTGCTTAAGACAGAATTTAGGAGGATTAATCTGCCCCCCACTAGACATCATCTTCCCTTTCCAACTGCTCAACTTGCGCTCAAATCTTTCCTCAGCCCCCTTCCAATCGCTATTTTGTAGCTTTCTATAATGCATTGGAATGCCAAGATATTTAAATGAATGTATACCAATATCACACCCAAATAACTGTACATATTGTTCTTCACATTCCTTTGCTTCTCCATAACCAAACAACTCATTTTTATGGAAGTTTATTTTCAACCCCGAGAATTGCTGGAAAACACATAGAAAGAGTTTCATATTCTTTGCTTGTTCTATATTATGGTCCATAAATATGATAGTGTCATCCGTGTATTGCAGTATTGATAGTCCATCATCTACCAAATGTAGAACTACTCCTGTTATTTGGTTGTCACTTTTGGCTCTTGATATTAATATTATCAGCATATCTGTTACAATATTAAAAATAATAGGGGAATGGGGTCTCCTTGTCTCAGTCCTTTGTTCGTTTGGAAGTAGGGGTCAATCTCATTATTTATCTTGATTTCTACATGACCTCTGAAAACAAAGCTTTGGATCCACTCACACCATTATGTCGAGAAACCCTTCATTCGTAAAGATTGTTGTATGAAGGACCATTTAATCTTATCATGGCTTTCTCGAAGTCAATTTTCAAGATTATGCCATTTTGCTTCTTCCTATGCAATTCATGAATGATTTCATGTAAAATTATTACTACCTCTATTATATTTTGACCTGGCATAAAAGCGGTCTGTGTGGGTCTTATTACTTTTTCGTCATTGTACCAATTCTGTTAGTGCCAGTTTTGGTGAATATCTTAAATCTAACATTTAGCAGACAAATGGGATGGTACTCTTGAATTTTCAGCGCTTCCTTTTTTTTGGGATAAGTGTTATGACGCCAAAATTAAGGTTGTATATAGCTAGTTTCCCTTGATGAAAATCAGAGAACAAATCCATAAGTTCATCCTTGATCACTTTCCAGTAGACTTGATAAAATTTAGTCGGGAAGCCATCTGGGTCAAGAGCCTTGTTATGCTCCATCTGAAAAATTGCTTGTCGCACCTCATCTTCAGTAAAATTATTATGCTTTGGCACGCTGGCATTTTTTTGCTCACTCACTTGGGTATGTCGTTTGTAATGGACTCATCCATGATAAAATTATTATGCTCTGGCTTGCCAAATAACCCCTTGTAATATTTGGTGATATACCTTTTGAGTTCAGCTTCCCTGATATAGGAGCTATTCTCATCTTCTAATTTGTATATCTATTGTTTTCAGGGCTTACCACTAGCTACAAGTTTGAAGTACTTGGTATTATTATCACCCTCAACTAGCTCTTTCACTTTGGCACGCTAGTACCATTTGAGCTCTTCTTCTCTCAGCAGATGTGCGAGCCTCTCATTGAGATAATGTTTGAAAGCCACCTCATTTGGTGATAAGAAAATTGTTTCCGCCTTCTTATCGAGCTCATCTATTTTATTGGCCAGTTATTTCTTTTCTTTCTTCAAGATCCTAGCAGTATGTTTGGCCCAGCCTCTCAAGTATTGTCTGAGGGACCTAATTTTATTTTACCATACTTCAATGGCATTGATTACCCAATGTTCTTTTTACCACATATTAGCAATCATCTCATGGAAACCATATCGAATTAACCATCCCAATTCAAATTTTAAATGAGGTTGTTTTATGGAATATGACCCTATCCATAGCCTTGACGGAGACCTTTGGATATTTAGCTTCCCACTCAGTACTCATTAGTACCCTATCAAGTTTCTCGAAGGTTGGAGGATCAAGGTCATTAGCCCATGTATATTGGCGAATTTTCATCTCGATCTTCCGTAAATCCACTGTTTCAATTATAGTATTGAATAAACGAGGCTAGCGTGGATCAAAATTATCATTATTCTTATCCTCTGGTCTCCTCATAATGTTGAAATCCCCCCATCAATATTGGGTGGATTTCAGCACTACATACATGAGCCATTTCTGCTAAAAAAAATCATATTTGAACTCATCTTGATCTGGTCCATAGACCGCATATAAAACCATGTGAAACCATCATCTTTGTTTTTCAGAAGGAACTTAGAATAAAAATCTCTTTCAATAATAGAGCCAATATAAAAATTTGTTGTATTGACTCCGATAGGTATTCCACCAGATCAACCTCGCAGAGGCATATTTGCCACATGAACTCTAGCCCACCACATAAGTATCTAAGTGTTGATGCATAAAAAGCACTTCTATCTATCTCCATAATAGCAAGGAAGTCTAGATCTTATTCTTTTACAGTATCTGAAATAAAGTTGTGTTTAGCCAATTCTCTCATACCTCTACTCTTACAAAATATTTCTTTTATTAGATAACTAATTTTGATGGGGTGTTTGGCTTTTTAGGAGGGCGTTCAATTTTGCCCTTATTTTTTTTTTAAGAATTGGACTTTTTCTTCTTGACATTGTGTTTAGATCGTAACATATTTAATCTAAACTCTCATCATTGAGAACCTCAATTAAATCACAGTATATATGACTGAGGTGCCCATCAAATCCATCGATATCATCCTCATTCTCAAAATTAGCTGAGGGAAGAGGAATCTTAGCACTATGCAGTAGGTGTATGCTTTCGTTATCTCGTTAATCATAATGTGAATTGAAGACTAACTGCGGACCTGAAAATGTGATAGGGATATATGCACCGGATTGTCACTCTAGCACTATGTTTTTCGAAGTGCAGAAACAAAAGAGAGAGTGACAGAATAGTTATTAAATATTAAGCCGCGTCAGTGTACAAATTTGATAGCTAAATCTTTACTTTTCAAAAGAAAGGTACTGTTAAGTACATCTGTACATGCATCACCCTTTATATGTGATGTTCCTCTCTTTTCCGGACAAGATGTCATGAGGTTAGGGCCTGCTTATTTTTATTTTATTTTTTCCACCTCAGAGTATCAGTATCAGATTATGCACTCTCATAAATTTTATCAGTAATGGCTCCTTTACAAGATGCTTATGATCTTAAAATATGACATTAATGTATTGTAACTACCTTTACAAATTCCAAGGTTGGCAAACCAAAGCAAATCAGGTGGTGCTTTCAGCAAGTGGAAGAGCTATTAGGGTTAGATGATGTCAAGGGGAATATTGCAAGGATTTGAGATGGTTATTTTATTTCGGTGGGAGAAACTATCCAACGGGCATCCACTCTTAAGCTAAGCGGTGGACACCCCATTGTTGTTGTTGTTTGTTTTTGCATTTTCTGTGAGCAGGGGGGATCTACGAAAAATGTTATTGGCGTCACTCCTGTCACAACATAGAGTCATTACTTATTTATAGGTGTATTTGCTAATTATGTTTAGAGTTTTACATAGTATTAATAACAAGTCACTGGTGTCACTTGACACCTATAATTAAATGCGGGATCCGTCTCTACCCGTAAGTTGCACTCCCTTCATTCCCCCAGCAACCTTAATCTAGAGGACCTTTATGGTGCCCTCCGTCTATTTCCTTCGATCCATGGCTAAGAAATATTCTATACTAAGTGAAAACTATCACTTATAATATACTTAGTATTCGTGACTAGTATTAGTAGTTTGAGAGTATTATTGATAGAAAAAGTAATAGTGTGTAAATAATCTTGTGCATATATTAAGGCAACGTATTAACATATGGTTTCTTTTTTATTTTGAGATCGATTCATTCCATTGTGTTCTTCTGTTTCACACGACGAAACCATCCATTCATTTCATTCCACCCCTTCACACCACGTCATGGCCGCTGCCACCACACCCAGGTGTCCATCCCATCGAAGCCACCTCCCATGGCCGCCGATCCCCCCACGGCGTAGATGCTTGCCGATCCCCCATGGTGTAGATGGCTGCAGCGTCCCTCTGCGATGATCTGGAGCGTGCCACCAGTCGCACCCAAATCGGCGAAGAGATGGAAGCTGGCGTCGTGCAGGCCAGGAGGGAGGGGCGCCTCCGCCTTCCTCGAGGTCAGCGGGAGGGGCGCAAGGTGTCAGGGCCGCGCGTGTGGTGCCGGCAAGGCTGGATCTGGGAGGCAAGCAGGCAATAGGAGACGATATTTTCCAATCCAATCCCGTAACGATACAATCAGGTAAGGTGCTTTGTGTTTATTTTAGATGGATGCATGTAATGATTTTTGTTTGATTTAGATACTCTCTGATCATATCGTTTATTTCAGCGGTTTGATTTAGAACCTGAACTCTACTGGTCGTTTATACTGAAATTACAACCAATGTCAAGTCTTTTGCAAGGCATGTGTTCAGTTTTATCACATCATCAGGCTATGGGACCAATGCGGTAGCCTTGGCGACTATGGCGAGTACCTCTGATAATCTGGAATTGACCAATCTGTGGCGATCCCGGAAAACCACAAGATGTGCCATTCAAAGCGGTCCTGAAGGAGATAGAAGAGGTGTCTTCGTTGCCAACCTTCAACACCAAGCACACAAGACGCGAGGCGAATTTAGTGGCACATCGTTGTGCAGTTTGCTTTGCGAAGCCAAAGCCGGTAGTATGATGCACCAGAGTTTCTGCAAAATTGTATGCAATCTGAATCTAACCCATTGACTCTTGATTAATGAAACCGTTGCATTGAAACCCAACTGCTGCACCAACTCTTGCATTCTCGGTGTACCAACAAATATTTGTAATGATGAAGCTTCACATAATTTAGAATGGATGCTTGCTTTGCTGTTTCCTTTTTATGTCATGAATGTATCCAATTGTATGATTTCAGAAATTCAGTTAGAAGGTACAGTCAGTTGATATATGATTTGATTCACAAATCCAGTTCTTACATCCACTAATTCAAATGTTCTTGGAACACACAACAAGTTTGTGCCATCCATTCATTACTTAGAGAAGTTTGCAAGTGTCAGGAATGCACCACAAGTGAATCAATTCGACAAGTTCCAATAGTGTACTGCTTCCCTTAACTTCTGTGCACACCCATCACACATGTACAAATGTACAAGGCACTATCTGGTATAATGGAAGTTGTGCACGGTCGAACAAACTGATCCACTGGCACACCATTCATACAATGCACTTGAAACATTAAACAGAGAAAATACTAGTCAATTACAACATTAGTCGTGAATTACTGCAAAACAATTTGCAGTGAACAAACATTTCAAGTAAATCAGCTTTTATGGTATTGCGGGAGGGGCCTGCGCCCACGGTCGCTGCGGCGGAACAAGTGTTGCCTGGGCGCATTTGGCAGTGACCAACATGAGCAGCCAGGCAACGCACGCATCTTTATTGTCAGATTTTCGATTGGTGTCTGGTGGGCGGTGTCGCACCATTGCCGGTCCCGACGACACGATGTGGTGGATGTCGCCGGTGGGCGGCACAGGGACGAGCTGACGGCGGAGATAACTGGCTGGAAGTGCTAGGGATGAAGCTGATGTGCTGGTGGGCTAGCAGCGGAGAGCCGGTGTGCACTGACGATGGTAGCTCCTGGCTAGAGCTTGACGGCAGTTGACGAAGAAACGTCCAGGGCAATATACTGTTTACATTAGGGAAACAAAAAGAGCAAATTAGTCCAGAAGGATAAAATCGGTGAAATTCCAAAATAACATGGTAATTACTAAATACCAAAAGACATCGACGGTCAGATTTGTCTTATACTACTACCCATATACTTAGTAGTATGTTGCACGGTCCTCTAAATCTAAATATACAAGCCCTACATATCCCATCTCTCAACTATTGCTCCAAAGTGACCTAAAAAAAACTATTGTTCCGAAGTTTCCAACTCAATTAAACTTTTTTTTGCAAAAATAAAAGAAACTTAAATTAAAGATGCTACTTTGAACTTTCGACACAAAATTCCAAGGACAAAATAAACACTTTTAACTCTAGTTTTGAAACCTTCAACTCAAGTCTAGAACTTTCTACACAAAGGAGAAAAGAGACCAAAATAATCTACTCCTCCCTTGTATCAACTTGAAAACTCATGTCGATCTATTAAACCGATCTCCACCAAATCAAAAGGGGCATCTGCACTGCCCCATGTGGTCCACATTTGGCGACCGGCAGCGGTGAGAAATTGGCTGTTGGCTCATCTTACGTTTGATGCATCCCCGTAAGACCGACCACGGGTTGCATTGGTGACGACCCGAGTCATGCATATGCTTTCTATAATATAGGTTGTATTTTAATGTGCCGCGATTATTTTTGAAACAAACAGTAGATCCGCCATATTGCAAAGATTGATGGACGGAAAATAGCATCATACGTGAGCCCCTTTTTTCTTTTCTTTGCTTTTCTTTTTTGCGAGGCTTTTCCAACTTGCACAATCGTTACAGCCTTATGCTTAGATCAGTTTACAAAGAACAAATTCCGTACATACAAGAACCGCAAAAGTTGCAGGAGATACCGAAATTATCGACGCGGGTCGGCATTAGCTCTCATCTGAGCCATCCAACCATATCCCAACGGTCTGGCGGAAGTCCAATGAAGCACAGTGAGCGTCATGAACAGTACCAAACTCATTTACTTCTCTCCTCCCTTTCTCGGCCCAAACAAAGATCTTCCTGTGCACCGAAATATCTACAAATTTGTATGGAGTTCTATAATTCATATGCAACCCATTTTAAGATATGTTTATTTTTTATTGCGATTCTAACCATTCAGATTTTGATTCTCATAATATAGAATCTGGATTGTTAGAATCTAGATTGTATAATTAAAACAAATAGCACCAGATTATTAGAATCTCTTCTCTCTCTCCCTCCTCCTATATAGACTCGCTCTCTCCCGTGGAAGATGGTGTTCGCCCTCAAGTACTTTGCATGGCCTTGGCGTCGTGTACCTACACGCATGGCATTAAGCAGCATACCATCTTCCGCGGCGTTGCTGGTTCAACCGGAGGAGGAGCGGTGGGGCAAGAGAGGGAGACGGCGGACGGTGAGGGAGCTCGTTGTGGCGGCGCGCTGGTAAGGGAGGGGCTAAGCCAACCCCCAAAACAAATTATGGGTGTCGAGGTGGTGTTATAGACAAGTAGGGAGGAGAAGGGGCTCACCGATGAGGGAGATCAACACGGTGGTGCTCGGAGGCAAAGATCAGGTGCTGCGGTGGTGGGCTCGATCGTCGGTGGTGGTGGCCATTCCGTTGGCAGGTGCGACAAGGAAGGGGTGCTGCGGCACTACACAGGCTTGAGGAAGCCATAGCCGGACTCGTCTTCGGTAGAGATGACATAGAGAGGGGGGGACGACGATGAGATGTGGCCACCGGTGAAGATGCTCATCGTGGCATTGCTATGGTGGGCGGGGGCCAAAGGCAAGGTCACGAGCGTGTACCTGGCAGTGGTGTGGTGCTCCAACCACGAAGTCATGACGCATGGCTCACCGTGGGCGAAGATTAGTGTGCGCGGCGTCACACTAGAGTTGGGGAAGAAAGGAGCGGGAGCGACGACACTTCAGGTTTGGAGGGACGACGAGAACGGGGACACCTTTGATGGAGAAAGAAGCGAACCGTTATTTTATAATGGTATGGTAGGTAAATATATGTCATAATATGGTAGAAACAATCTTTTCCTGGATTGTGAATCGTGGCACAATCTGATCCTAGATTATAAATTATAGATTGTAGAATCATTCTGTTTGTTCTAGATTCTGATTTTAGAAGCTAAAATCCACAATGGGAATAAAAAAACAAACATGCCCTTATTTGGTTTGGCTCGAAAAGGCTGAGCCAATCTTCAATTAAAATTCTTCAAAGTTACAAACTTTTCTAACTTGCTCTAGTTTTTAAGTCTTCAATTCAAAAATATAAAATCTAGGAAAATTCACAAAAATTCTTCACATACCATGGAATAATTTCTAAAACTATTCTCTGCCCTAGGTTGTACAGGAATTTTGTGAGTTCCTTCACACGAAACTTTAATCAAGATACCGTGTGAAGGAACTCACAAAATTCCTGTGCAACCTAGGGCGGAGAATAAATTTAGAAATTATTCCATAGCATGTGAAGAATTTTCATGAAATTTTCCAGATTTTAAGACTTTGAATTGAAGACTTAAAAATTGGAGCAAGTTAGAAAAGTTTGCAACTTTAAAGAATTTTAATTGAAGATTGGTTCAGGCTTTTTGAGTAAAAAAAATTAAAATAAATTGCATATGAATTATAGAACCCACAAAAATTTATAGATTTTTCGTTGTACAAGAATATCTTTGTTTGGGCACAGAGAGAGGATGAGAGAATTAAATAAGCTTGGGTACTGTTTATGATGCTCCGTGTGCTTCTTCGTCGGGGTGGGACGGCTCACATGATCCGCGTCCCGAAATTATGGGTTAAAGTTTCACCTAGCCATCAAAGGAAAGCAGTGAATAATTGCAGAGTTTCATCGGCAGGCAGCATCTCAAGAGATGACAAACGAGATCTACCTGAAGTTGCTGATGACGTTGGGAGGCACTCGCGAGCCGTGAGAGGTTGGCGAATCATATATCCACTACTGTCTCCAGCCTCCAGGCACAGAACCAGATCCTGCATATGTAGTGATGTCAAATGATGGGATGATCCACCACAAGAAAGAAAGGCAGGGGACCTCTTTTTCTGCAAGAGATGCTCAATTGCGTCCCATGCATGCATTATGCATTGTTTGTTAAACTTTCACTAGCTTGGTAACTCATTTGCTAGTCTGGAACTCTTTTGTACTTGCAGTGGATATTTTGGGCGGTAATCATTGATGCTTCGAAACCGGGCTGTTTTCCTCTGGATAAGCATGAGAGCAGTTGCTACTGTTTGCATTGACATGGGTTGAGTCTTTGATGGACTGCCATTGTAGGGCAGATTTTATGTGGGGCCTGCCCCCATAGGGCTTCTAGAGACAAATCCAGGATGAAAAAGTAGAGAGGGATGGTTTCAAAGAAGAAAAAAACTAGCGAGGGCACCGTCTGTTATATACCGATGTTTATACAAAATGAAAGTTGAGATAGCCTAATGGGACAGTAGTATGTAGTAGGGGCATTTTTTACTAGTTCCAAATGCTTATACTAATATCAATTGGTGTGCTTAAGCTCATTGGCTGATTGAAATGTTTAATCAAAATAAAAAAAAATGTTGATCCATAACTAAAATTATAAATTTAGTATCATTAAGTACATAAAAATAAAAATACAAAATTCATATGCTTTGGACGTATAGTCTTTGTATAATCGGTAATTGAACATAACATGGTGTTATTTATAATTCTATTTGGGCATGGTCTGGGATCAAAGAAAAAATAATAAGCCAACACTGTTCTTGGGCTTGGTAGTGACATCTCTTGCATGGATAGGAAGTGGAAATGATGTGCACCATCTTTAGCTCGGAGCTACTTGGGCTTTTGCTTATAATACGCAAGTGGACGAGAATTTTTTTTATTTTTAATGTTTTTTAAATAAATAGATTATTCGGGACAACATTTGTAAAACTAGGTGTCTATCGCCCTTTGAAAGAGCTGTAGCCCTCTCGGAGAGTGGTAGGACTCCTTACCGCCCCTGAGAGGGCGGCAAGGAGACTAACTGCCCTCTCAGAGGGTGGGTACGGGCAACCGCCTACTGAGAGGGCGGGTAGATTACAACCGCCCTCTCAGGGGGCGGGTAAGCCCTACTCTGATTTTTTTAAAATGTATACAATTGCTCAATATTTGAAATTGATATGTTGCAAAATTTGAAATTAAAATGGTTAAAAAGTGGCCAATATGGTATAATGGGGTAGCGATATTTTGGACTAGTTTACGTATTGTTAGGAGGATACAAAATCAATATTTGTGAATAAATTATATATATGAAGCACTCGCAGCATATTATGCGGCAATGAGGTTACAAATGGCGACAAATATAAGATTATACATATGGTGGAAAATATTACATGAGACTGTAACCACGAAGACACGATGACAAAAAAGGTGGCATGTACGGTTCGCATAAAGACCTACTTAATAGTGCGTCGCTCCTAATCATAACATGCCTTAGAGAGTATAAACATGTCGGATTACATTAGATACTCTCTACTGAGTGCACCTAGGATATTTGTGCTTTCGCAGGGCATCGGGACCTACCGCCTTAGCGCGACGGGCCCTCTCCTGCTTCCTTACCCTCTCAGCTTCGCGGGCCTGAGCCGCGGTATGGTCCTGCGTTGTCTTTCTCATACGCTCTTCTTCCTGCCGCTTCAGCTGTAGTTCCTTTTGCTGTTGCTCGTACTCCCAGCGTGTGTAAGCTTCCCTCCTTCACCGCATGGTCATGTCGACCCACCGCTTCCAGTCTTCATTTTGCTCAATGTCGAGCCATTCAATAAAGTCACAGATAGGTGGAGGAGATTGGACAAATAAAACAAGATGAGAGATTAGTAAAACAGTGTGTGAAATGGGGAAAGATGTGGCTGATCTTTGTTGCTATATCGGTGGGTACTCATACGATCTATGTTGAGACTTGTCGTATTGATAGTTGGCACACATGAAGAAGCATAGCCCATAGGTATAAGAGATGTCCTGGGACTCGCGAAGCCTACAACAGTCACCACAGAAGCACATCGGTTGTTCGACCCCCTGGGGGATGAAAATCCCCCAATATTTCTTGGGTGGGCTTGGTGGAGCCGAGGAAGACATTGCAGTTGAGAGAAGTGAGAAATGAGTGGTATATCCATGTATGAAGGTGAGGTTATTTATGGTGACAGAGGGCAGGAGCATTGGATTCCCTCTTGAAGAAAGAAGTGGGTGGAAGGGCTTAGTGGGGGGCAGGTGCATTGGATTCCTTTTGAAGAATGAAAAAGTGGTGGCATTGATGCTGGACAGAGATTCTATGTGTCAAGACACATGTGTTGTCATTTAATTTTTGGTAAAAGCTATCTCGTGTTGTCACTTCTTGTCTATAGCCTGCGCAAGGACAAATGTATTGTCATTTCATGATTAAAGTTGAGTGGTGCGATCAATTCGTATCTGCAGATTACGTCAGGACAGAGGTGATGTCATTTAATGGTTAAAGTTCAGTCGTGTGGTCACTTCGTGACTAAAGTTAGACTCCCTACAGAGTTTTTGAGTGGCCACTTCGTGTATAAGTAGCTTTGTAAAAAATACTTTTCTAGGTCTATGGTGAACGGTTCATACATAGCCGAAGACGATAGGAAGTAGTGTGTGGTCATGTTGGATTAAGAAATGCAACTAGTGTGCGGTCACATTGGAATAAGAAATGCAGTTATGATATGGTAAGTAGATCATAGAGATTAGACGCATCCGAATATGTAAGAATAGCTCGCGAATCGAAGATGCATATGTAAGTTACAAAAACAAATGTACAATCCTACTGCTGTCTTCCCCGCTGACGTCGGCCATTTCCACCATCATGGTCCCAGTGCTGCTGCTGCTGGTTGGCCCTCACGTGGCCCCTAGAGTAGGTTAGAGCGTCGGGTGCACCAACCTGCTTGGTAGGCCAAGTAGGGATCACATGTGTCGAGGTCTCCTCCTGGATGTGTTATGTCCGAAGTGGAGCACTGGGTAGCTGGGACTGTTGGAAGACGTCGTAGTCTGGTGTGCCCCCGAAGAAGTCCCTCACAAGGTCGAAGGGGGGGGGGTATGGCCCAGGCTCATCCTCCTGGCTCGGGTATGAAGATTGCGAAGGTTCCGTTGATGTCCATGTGTACTGGTTGGAGGGGCCTACGAACAGATGAATTTATTAGATATGGAAAATGTGCAAATGAAAGTATTTGTATAAAATGCACTATTGTACCTGTGTGGTATGCAGGTGCGGCAGCAGATGGCCAGGCGTGCGTGCTGTAGTAGGGGTCGAACACTAGTGGTGGGATCGGTCGAGGTGTAGCTGAAGATGGCCCAGCCTCATCTCCGAAGTAACATGTGGACAATATTAGATATACTATTGAATATATTGAATACGGCAATGTAGTGTCGCCCAGTACCTGAATGGCCTATGAGTGGTGAGGGTGTCAACACTGGGCTTGGTTTAGGTGGCAGCGTTGAGACGTGTGTAGGTGCACCTAATATTTGTTTCAAATTAATGCACCAGTAACAAACGAATATCTTTAAACACCGTGCGTATGAAATACCTGTACCTATTGGGTCCGGGCCAGTAGGTTGTGGTACAGGGGCCCGTGTGGGTGCCGACCCCGGTGGATGGTGTTGCACACCAGACCTCTTGGACGACTCTGCGTGGACCCCACTCGACCTAGGAGGCGCTCCTGTGACATCTGCGGTGGACCAGCAAGAGGTAAGCTTCAGGGCCCTCGCGGTCTTACCGAAGACCCGCTTGACGAACCCTGCTACATCTGCCGCACTGAGCTGCACCCCTTGCCTAAGGTGGTTCATGGTTCCAGCTGCGTCCCTATGGATATCATAAATGATATCGGCCTATGGAAACAAACAAAAAATGAGAATTTCAGTTTATAGTCGTTGTTACGCGAGTACATGGTACTAAAATAAGATGTAAATTACACATACCGCTAATGCAGTGTCCTCGTCCCAATGGCCCGGTAGGCCTCCGTAGTCGACACGACGTGGGGCCAGACATCCTCTAGGGTGAAGGTGACCCGTGTACGTGTATGTGGCACGTACCACCGCAAGTACTCCTCAAAGATCTGCTCGTCGAATAGATGCGCCTCCTCCATGACATCCTGAAGGGTTTGGGCCCATGCTGAGATGTATGGCACCAAGCGATCTGCCTAGAGGTTGCCACCCGACTGTCCCTTTCGTGTATACCTGCAAGTGAACCATGTTAAATAGACTGACAATGAGACGAATGTTACGAATTATTTATTTGATTATAGTTACCTGTGGACGTGGCCTGGAACTATTTGAATGTTGACGAGGGGGGAAGCCTGGTAGCACCCAAACTGCCGCATGATGCGGTGGGGTGAGTACTCCTCGACGAAGATGTCGAAGATGAGCGGTGTCTTCGTAAGCCAGTACTCTTTGTCACGAGTACACAACGGAGACAGGCCCAAACCCGCATGGCCTTGGATGGCCAAGTAGCTGTACGGGGTCCATACCATGTCGTCTGGACGAAGCCTGTCGAACTGTAACCAAAAAAGCTCATACGCGCTATGGGCCTGCTCATGCGTCCAGTGTGGCTGTGTGAGAAACATAGTCAGAATTCTAAACAAAAACATGTGAGAAACATAGTCAGAATCCATAACAAAAACATGTGACAATTAAAGCATTCAAAAATTAAGTATGTACCAGGCGTCGACACCACAGCGAGGTCATGGTGGGCCTGTCCTCCTCGGGCTCGCCGTACCATTCCTCAGGGTACGGGGAGCGGTTCACAACTGGTCGGTCTATCACGAACCGCTCGTAAGACCACAGCTGCAGCAGTAGTGGGCACCCAACAAAAGTGGCTAGTGGCTCATTCTTTGTGCACGCGTCGTACAATGTCTGATATGTCACAGCAAGAATAGGATATGCCCAACTGAACTGTGGTACCTCATCGCCCTCCGCATCTTCTATCATCCTCGCGTACAGAACAAGGGTCCTCGACATCAGTGGCCTTGGCTGCTGGTGAACATAACCCAGCCAAACAGCCAAAGCAGGTAGGCCTCCAAATGCCTCGACACCGAGTACACGTCGGCCTCCGGGTGCATGTACGTAGGCTACAAGTATGGCAAGTGATAATAAGAAAAATATCTGGATACTCGAAAAGTAAATGAGAAGTTCAATTAGAAGGTACCTGGAACTGTAGGATCCACTTCTTCGTGGGCCCTCGTGGATTGGACAAGAACTCGGACACGTAGGGGGTGCATCGTCTGAACGCTGAACCAGGCTGAAGCGCTGATGCATGACATTCATCTAGTCAACATCCATGTCGATGACTCCAATGGCAGCTCCCGCGCAAGGTAAGCCTAATAGGTAGGCTAAGTCTTGCAACGTCGGAGTCATCTCGCCGCAGGGGAGATGGAAAGTATGTGTCTCAGGCCTCCATCGGTCAACCAGGGTAGCTATCAGCGAGCGGTCAAAATAGAATCATCTCGCCACTGCCTCGGGGTTCTCTGTCGCTTGGGCCTCCACCAAACGACAAAGCGGTAGGAGTCCCGATGCTGCCAACCTGCACCATTGGGAATAGAAAGAATCTGGGGGATGCAATACATAAATGAATCGGTACATGCGTATGTAAATAGCGACATACTGGTGCTTCCAACATTCGTGGATCGTAAGTAGCTCTCCAGGGCCATGTGGTCGGAATACCTCTAACTCCATCTTGTGCACGGCGGACAAGAAGCTGTGGTGTCTCTTGTCCACTGCAGGGTCAAGAAGCTCGGGGGTCAGAGGGTGCAGCATATCTGCATTAAAACCACATGTACATTAATATATTGCAACATATAGACAAGAAGAATATATATTGAATCGAAATTTAAATTGCAACTACATATACATGAATAATATGTACAGTCTGTTACATGAAAATATGTACATAGTTATGTGAATAGAACAACATATTACATACATGTACGAAAAGTTACATGAATATATTGTGACATGTAGGTACAAATGTAAGGTCAAAATACAACAGAGAGAACTAAAGCAATTACCGTACAAATATAACAGCTAAATACATTCACACTACACTACAGTCATGTACTCACCTACACAATAGGTCATTTTTTGGACAGTACTTGTGCGTGTGACCTGTTTCATTACACTGGCTGCATCGCTTTACCCTTGGACCCGCCTCAGATTCATCCATATCGTTGCGAATCCGGCACGTTCTTCATCGTCCTGGTGCGTTCTTCATCCTTTCCAAATCAGGCACATAGATTCGTGAAGGGCCTGGATTACTTGTAAATGTATTAACAATGCCGTAGCCATACAACTCATGATTCCAGGTGTTCAGTATCTGATCCTTCATGAAGTACTTTGAAACATATTGCCTGGGAAGCATATTGTGCTCCGCACACGCAGCTATGATGTGTGTACAAGGCCTGTGAAGCAATTGTGGCTTCTGGCAAGTGCGAATGCATGTCTCACTCCTAAGCACACACTCTTGCATATGCCGCTCATGTCTTCCACCCCTACGAACCTTATCCCCACACAGAACACTGAACATGTGCTCCACAGTCCCTTCTTGATTAGCGCGGTGCATGTGTGCCTTCTTTGTGGCTTTCTCCATGTACTCACATAGCATCCATCCATAAAGCATACGATCATCTTCCATTACCTTGGAAGCAGTTGCGTACCGATGAATTAAGTATTTGCAAGTCTCATGCATAATACCTTCTACAATTCCAACGAGTGGGAGGGACCTCATACCTCGCATGACCCATTTATAGACCTCAGCAAGATTTGTTTTTATTATCCCATACCTTACCCCACCACTGTCATACAGCAAAACCCATTTTTCATTTGGCTCATTACGTATCCACTGCGAAAAGTTCCTAATAGCTGACTCTGACCTCCTTACTATCTGAGGAGTATCTATTGGGAGAGGTCCAAGAGCTATTGGTTCATCACTTGTGGCTGCTACCTCAACTGTCTGTTTCATAGTAGTTCGTCCAGTCTTGCCCATAGGGCATTGAACTTTCTTTGCTGGTTTTGACTGCATAATTTCTTGAAAAGCTTCATCAAGTCTTTGTTTTTGAACTGTCTATAAAAGTTCACACCTATATGGCGCATGCACCACCTGCTCTTTAAGTCGGGCCACTTTGCTGTAACACACCGTCGAACACTCATATATTGCATATCCAGCAAAGCCTGCAACAACCCTGCATGTCTATCATGAATCAAACAAACATCTGGCCGGCCCAGAACGATAGCATGCTTCATCCGCTCAAGGAACCAATACCAGCTATCTCCGTTCTCACTCTCCACGAAGGCAAACCCCAGTGGCAGGACTTGGTTGTTACCGTCGACCCCAATTGCAGACAATATCTGTCCTTTATATTTTCAAGTGAGGAACGTCCTGTCCAGGCAAATGCTGGTTCGACAGTGCCGCAATGGTTTGATGGTTGCCGTGAATGCAAAGAAAGCACACTGCAGTACTCATTTCCCGCTATACTCCACATCAGTCGAGGGGTAATGCTTGATGTCATAGTAACTTTCAGGGTTTCTTCCACATATTATGGCTAATTGACGAGGTAGATTGTGATATAAATCTTCATATGTCACGAACCTCATCTCAATAGTCTTCTGTTTCGCCCTCCATGCCTTCATGTAGTTTATTGTATACTGGAACCTTTGCTCAATAGCACAGATTATTGATCGTGGCTCATACTTCAGGTTGTCCACAATCTCCCTATACATAACATTGGCAATAAAAGCAGATGACAGGTTCCGGTGGGCGAACTCTATTTCCTCAATGTGACAATTACGCTCCCTGACTATTGAGCACTACCAGTAGTCTACCCATTTCCCCTGAATGCGTGCACCTGCTAAGGACATTCAGGCACCAAACACTTCACATCGTACTCCCTTTTACTCAACTTAACAATCTTGAATTGCCTCCGAAGATACAGCGATCAGAATTTAACTGCATCAATAACAAATTCCTTTGTAGGGTACATAGCACCTGAGACACCTCGTTCTCATGATACTCCCACGGTGTCCGATCAGCCTCACTAACCACCAGCTTTGAAAATTCCTGATTCCTCTACTCTGCAGGAACATGAGCATTTCCCTCCTCGTCGGATGAATCCTCATCGGCAATGGCTTCCTCCAGCTCTTGATTCTCCAACTCCATCTCTTCAATTATGCTAGGGATGTGCTCTCCCTCATCGGCTACACCCATCGGTTGCATCTCAGGAATATCCCCAACATCTTGCCTGACCCCAACATTTACCGGATCTGATTCATCTATCACTGTCTGACTTGTTCCCGCTACTGCTTCCATAGAGTTTATCTCTATTGGATCCTTCTTCTACACCTCAGCTAACAAAATCAGAGGGAGCCCACGTTCACATGATATATGTACATACTGCCTCCAAGTAGATATCACATTGATCGGGATGAGCTCGCCAAAGTAGCCCTGACTAGCACGGCTTAGGATAGCTCTCAGCTTAAGATCATATTGCTACAGATCCAGTTGAAAATAACGCATCAACCACTTGCACACACCCACAATAGTCTTCTCATTGGCTTTACTAAGACCCTTGATAACATGACGAAACCCAGAGAGATCTACACCATTAGGACTATAACTAGTTTGACCTTCACCATAATATATTTGAAAATATAATTTATCTGCCATCCCTGGAAACATCCGCAAATATATCCAATGTTAAGATTAGCAAACTATATTTCTGATTATCGGAAGAAAAAAATTACCAACACCGATTATTGTCTAACAATAGGTTCTTCAATAATGTCCCTAAGCAAACTAACATACAATTATTACTAACATTATTATCCTGTACAATCTAGATATTCGAAACTACCATACTAAAAATACTACTATGTATTTAATGGCTATCCTACCATATCGTAATTAATATTGATAATATACTACTAAATACAGTATTTTTCTAAACCCTAAACCCTAGGTCATACCGCTAAACCCTAGATCTAGTGCTACTTTACTTACTAACAAAAATATGAGTATAAAAGAAATTACCGGAAAATACTTTTCAAATCCGCCGATCGAAAACAGTAGGGTTTTGCCGCGCTGTCTTCCTCTCCTCTTCTCTACTTTTCTCTTTTCGGAATAAAATAAGGATTTTCGTCAATTTAATGACTTATATAGAGGAGGGAGGAGTGGAGGGGGTGCGGGGCTAGCCTCCTAACCGCTCCTTGAGAGGGCGGCAAGGGGTCTAACCGCCCTCTCAGAGGGCAGTAGCCCTCTGAGACGGCGGTTAGACCCCTTACTATCTTACCTCTCTCTGAGAGGGCTGCAGCTCTTTCAAAGGACAACAGCATACGTCTAATTTTGCAAATATTTCCTCAAAAAATCTATTTATTTAAATTTTTAATCAAAAAAATATAAAAATAAAAAAACTCGCAGAAATGGTCACCACTGATCCAGAGCCCATGCGCGCCAATTAGGTGGAAAGTTCAAGCCCAATGATAGCACATGAGGGGTCTAGATTCTAGATCTACAGCACGGCCCATCACACATGTTTTTACATTTATTTGTAATTCGTTTTTTAATCATTCCTTTCACCCTCTTTTATTGTGCCATTTAAGTATAGAAGAATTCCTGAAGCCAAGAATTCAAAATGACAAGTTCCTCCCAGAAATAAAGGAAGTACCACTTGGGGGAAATCCCAGCATGGCTTTTGGGAGTTGAATAGGAGCTTGACACAGCTTGCTCTTGTCGACAATAGTGTCTCTGGTCAAATTCCAACTTCTTTCGGCTACTGAGCAACCTCACTCATCTTTTACTTTCTCAGAACTCCCTATCTGGGCCGATCCCCTGAGATTGGTAACTACCAGTTGCTGGTGTGGCTGGAGTTGGATGCAAACAAACTTGACAGGCCCATCCCGCCGAACATCTGTTGAGGGAAAATTTTGATATATTTGAATTTTGGGTTTAATCGCCTCATTGCCAGAATCCCACCTGGTATCGCTGACTGACAAAGTTTGGAACGGCTTAGTTCTCCGAAATATTCCCCGTAGTCACAAATACATGTCGTTTTGGATAAGATCTGGTTGAGCTTTTGAAATTTTGACTACCAATAAATTTTAAAATATTCAGTATGAAAACATGAAAAAAAAATTATATATATAGATTTATCTTGAAAAATATTTTCATATTCTCATAAGGCCTTGAGTGAGAACTTCATTCATGATTTTCGTAAGTGTTGTATCCTTTAAGTTTGATCTTAGAAGCAAAGTCACAGTAACACCATTCGAACGAAGGCGCAGCTAGTTTGCATACGTATTTTTTTGACTCATTCTAGAACTGGTATCTCTGAGCCAACTCGTACGTAGTGATCTTCCCGGCTACCGGTAGTACAAAGCAAGCAATTTCGCCCTTTTTAGCTTGTGCTGCCAAGTGCGAACAGTCAGAACAGCAGCAGCCAGCAGACTACACCAATAGCTCTGCTCGCCCCAAGAGCTTGATCAGCAGAGCAGGGACACAAGCTTGAGGCACGGGTACCGCAGGATTTTCAGTTGACTGGACCTGTACGTACGTTCTGCTGTCTCTTCTCACTTGTTTCTGCTCATCATCTGCTATTCTGTAGTGTCATTTCCCTATCTCTCGGCAGGGAGCCCGGCTCTTTATCCTGTTGAACCGCTAGCTTTCCGAGGGCTGGTTGTGTGAAAAGAAAAAGGCTTTGCTAGGTATTCATCGTTACACATGTCTGCCAGTCTGTGCTTCTCTCATCTTCCGTGTTTGCCAGAAAGGTCCGCAACATCGGATAATTTCACGCGAACGCAGAAACACTTGCGCGTAGGCTTTGCTACCTGTCTGTTGAAGCGCAGACAGTTTGTATACATAAAGTCAGGAACTAAGACTAATCAAATCTTATGGCTAGCTGTACACGGTTAGGCAGGAGGGCTGCTAATCAGGAGAGAATAATTATGAGAGGATTATGACAGATCCTAACTACCAAAAATACACCATGCCAGGATTGTCTCTGGTATTCATTGCCGCTGTACAGGAACACGCAAGCTGTACAGGAGCATGCAAAGGTATATTCCAACAATATCTACTATCCTATTTTTTTTGTAAAAATGGTCAAATGCAGGGCTCGACTTCACAAGAAGAAAATTTGTCTGATTTATACAGTCCTAACTCTGATTACCTTGGCGTCCGTGGTTTACTCGTTTTGTGACACTTGCAATGTGAACGTGTGTCCGCAGGGTTTGGACCAACTGAGCACATAGAGTTCGCGAGAACGCGTCGTGTGTCTTGACCGAACGGAGCTCTGCCCGCGTATGGACACACGACCCAAATACTCCGTTTGAACTCAACTGCCGTAGGATTTGATTAGTCCCAACTGTCATAATCATCTCATAATCCTTTCCTGATTACGCCTAACCGTGTACAACTAGCCGTATGATTTGATTAGTCTTATGTTCTGCTTTAATGTAGTATATATCTTTTGCAATGCTTGTGTATTTATACACCACGTTAATGAAGCAATCTGCATTGCCTGCAATTCTCTCTAAGGATCCAATCTATCACTTATTACAGCAAACTGGCGCCGCTGCCCAAAGGCAGACACCTCGCTGTACGATTTCCCACCGCCTGCTCCGATCCTCCCTCCCGTGCTGCCTTTCTCTTCTGCCGTGGACGGTGCTAGTCACCATTAGCGCGGCACCGGCCTTGCTCTCCGGACACCCATTCCTTCGTCCGCGAGCACACGGTTACTCTGGTACGCGCTGCTCTCCTCTGGTCTCGCTTGCAGTTACAGTCTACTTCCTGCGTTGGTTAGTGAAGAAGTGACAAAATTGAAATCTTTGCTTCTGTGGAACCGTCGCTACCCCTGATTCAATCCTACTGATGCCTGTAAATATTGAATACTACATTTCACATTGTATGCTAGCATTGCCCTCAGTTCCTGAGTTCTTGGCTCCTCGGGCTGTTCAACTTTGATGCTGATCCGCTACGTTTCAGATTAATGTCCATGGGGCTAGCAGAAATTAACTAGTTTTCTTTGTAGCTCACTGAAGCAGGCTTTCTTGGGTTCCAATTTTTGTAACATCAAGTGTGCCCTTTTAGATTGAAAAGGGATTAGCCCCCCCACGTTACATTGAAAGCCGCTAAGTCTTACGGAAATAAGCCACTTGAAGCCTGCGGTTGGTAACATATCGGGTGCTTCTTGCTACGATGGTTCTTGTTCTTGATGGTGTCGGTAGAGTCGCGGTCAATCGGGGCGCCCATGTGGTGGTGTATGCACGGGTGCGTTTACCTTCGAATGAGATTAGGAGAAATGCTTCCGCCTTCGAGTTCAGATCCCATCTTGCAAATTGGTGTAGCATAGGTTGAAGAGAAGAGTTGCCTTGTCATCTTTTCTCGTGCAAGTCGGTCACAGTCTCTTCTTCCATATAAAAAATTGGCAATACTCTTCCGTTCTTTTAAGAAAAAAAAAACAGTTTCTATTTTCTAGCCCCTTTTAGGAAATGTGTTTTGGTTTGCTACTTTGCAAGGGCTTTTGGGGAATCATCTGATCAAAAACGTTCCTTCTATCGCTCCTAGCATTCTTTAGGATTGAGTTTGCCATTGGGCTTTAGTTTTGCCATCTATGCATTTTGCTTCCCTGCCATTCTGATTATCTGAACTACCTGTGGCCGGTAGGTTTACATCATGATCGATAGTGTCTGGCACTTCCGGTCTAATTAGTTCTACCAATTTATGATTCTAATATGTAACTTTATAAGAGAAGACATGGTTTCTCCAAATTATCTTGGAACTATAGGATGAGAGTGACGACTAGAGGGGGTGAACAGACGTCTCAATAAATTTCTTGCGAAATTGATGGTCTTCTCATATTCGATTAACCAACGCACTTCTAAATGAGAATCACAACAGAAGCAACATAAATACGCAGTAGAAAAACTATACTTATCCTGAAAGTCTGGAGACTCCGAAGATGGGACCGGAGAGTCCGGAGTTTCCAGAGAGCCCGGAGATTGGAGCGGAGAGTCTAGAGATACCGAGAAAGATCAAAAACTAAACTTTAAAATTCAACAAAAGATGGGTCTCATAGTTAGAATTGAACACTAGTTTCGACAGCAAACTAATCCATGACTTATCCCAACATAAAAGTTGAATTTTGAAAAAAGATCACTCAAGGATCAAAAAATGAACACCGGGTGAAGATGATCTTCAAGATGATGGTATAAAGGCAAGAAAATTCAAGACCCTATCACATATGCATGTGTATGTAAATTTTATGCCTTTAGTATCAAGAAGAACAACATCCCAAAATGTTAAAATTTCAGCTTAAAAAGAAAAAGAAAAATCAACACTGAAAAGAAAAAAATTTGCACACAAGGCAAGAGAACCAACAGAGGAAAACTGGAAAGAGCAGAATTCAAGATATGTAACAAAATAAACTTCATTACTTAAATAGGTCAGCCCTATTTTAAGCAAATTATAAAAATTTTTCTCTCAAAACTCTCACATATTACATAGGTTAAATACCCATCCTCCTCTTCATTAAAACTCTAGTACTATTCTCTTATATATGTGGCATAAGGGGCTCAAATGGCTGGTTCAAGGCTCTCTCTACTCTTACCCCTCTATTTATAGGTCTAAAAAACTTGACTCCCAAGTTTCCTAGCTTTTCCTCAAAATACCTCTCTCATGTAGTACACTCCTACTTACCATAGAAGATATTCTGGTCTATTTTCTTCTTCATTCATCAGATGGTCGTGGCACCTTCATGATATAACTTCACCTCGACGCAAGCTTCGTGATGGTGCTATGTACTCCTTCAGTCCTCTTACGGTTTTGATGCCAAATCGTGAAACTCTCTGTACGCTTCTCAAAGCGTGACATGCCACTTGCTTACACATTAAGCAAAAGCTCTGATGTCGACACATATACTCTATCTTGCGATTCTGACCGCCAGCAAGTCTCCCTCGCTCCTAATTCCTCAAGCCGCCTTGTCACTTACACTGATATCCCTTTTACTTGACTTTGTCAACACGCCATCTCCATCCATCTTTCAAGCTTTGCTTGACCTCCACGTGTACCGTTAGGATCACCCTTAACTCCGCCCGGCCTCCTTGATCGTTCGGCGCCAAGCACCCCACTTAGCCCCAATCACCAGCCGTCGACCGCCAAGTTGCATCCATCACCTACACACCATGAGACATGCAAACACATATCTCCAACTCTATCTGCAGTTAGTCTATAATCAAAATGCTCAATTGCAAACTCAAGTCAACTCAGAGCACATTTCAATCGAAAATCAAATTCTACTCAAATGCGGACTCTTCCAAGAAAAGAGCGGACATTGCGCAAAAATGCGGACTCTTCGAGAAAATATGTGGACTCTCCACACATCCCAGTTCACTTTAAAACTGTGGACTATCCAAAGAATTTTGCGGACTCTCCGAGAAAATGTGTGGACTCTCCGCACATCCTAGTTTACTTCAATACTACGGACTATCCAAAGTATTTTGTGGACTCTCCGCAAAAATGCAGACTCTCCAAGAAAATATGCAGACTCTCTACACATCCCAATTCACTTCAAAACTGCGGACTATCTGAAGAATTTTGCGGACTCCCCGCACATCCTAGACAATCCAAAACTCGGCAAACCAAATCGACAACCTTGTCAATCACTAATCACATATAAACCAGGGCACATTTCAACTAGATTTCTCAATTTTCCCCTTGATAAGTGCATTGACAACACCTCAAAGTACAAAGATTTGGGTTTGAAGAGATGAAGCACATCCAAGTGACCAAAACTTAAAAAAAGAGCAACAATATGTCACTTGGCATAAGAAGGATTGCAAAAGGCCAAAGAGAGGCAAAGACAAGCAAAAACCTCAACAGAGCAAGAAAAACTCAAAAACTCAAAAACAAATACTACCCCTTGATGAATGCACATTTTTTATTTTTCTTTGAGGTTTATTGCAAATATTCTCATTTCTCTTCCTTTGAAGCATATTTATGCATATTCTCATCTTTGTGCATATGATCTCCCTCTTTGGCAATGCAAACATCAAAGATAAATTATTATGAACACGCGATCCTAAATGAGCTTTTACAAGTATACCATAAAGCATTTGTGAGAGTTAGAAATGTCAAAGGGCTCCAAAAAGTAGTACGTAGAGCTTACAGTCGCATAGAGGCTCAAAAAGAGACAGTGACACAAGAACATGAAGCTTGACAAGTTAAACCCGAAGAATTGGTTGACGTATTTAATTTCACATAGTCAAATCATTTTTAAAGTGATCACCATATAAGCATCCACTCATGCCGAGGCAATACAAGCATTAAGAACTAGTCAATTTCAACCTCAAACAATACAAATAAGTATTCATGCAGTAAACTTTGCGAACGCTCACATATGAAACCAAATCTTAGATTGATCAAGTTATTAAAAAGAATTAAATAGTTAGACACACTTCTTTGAATTTCATTTTTATTCTCAAGTTGCCTCTTATTCAAGCAAAGTGTCACGCGACTGGCTACAACAAACATTTTGAGGCTTCAAGACAACCATAAGACAAGCAAACGCATTTCTCCAACTCCAACTCCGGTTAATTCATAATCAAAATGCTCAAATCATTTTTCTTTGAGATTTGTTACAAATATTCGCATTTCTCTTCCTTTGAAGCATATTTATGCATATTCTCATCTATGTGCATATGCTCTCCTCCTTTGGCAATGCAAACATCAAGGATAAAATATTATGAACATACAATCCTAAATGAGCTTTTACAAGTATACCACAAAGTATTTGCGAGAGCTAGAAATGTCAAAGGGCTCTGGAAGGTAGAACGTAGAGCTCACAATCGCATAGATTAAAAAAGAGACAGTGACACAAGAACATGAAGCTTGACAAGCCAAACCCGAATAATTGATTGGCGTATTTAGTTTTACATAGCTGAATCATTTTCAAAATGACCATCACATAAGCATCCACTCATGCCGAGGCAATACAAGCATTAAGAACTAGCCAATTTCAACCTCAAACTAGGCAAATAAGTGTTCATGATAGTAGATTTTGTAAACACTCACATATGAAACCAAGACTTAGATTGATCAAGTGATTAAAAAAATTAAATAGTTAGGCATAGTTCTTTGAATTTTATTTTATCCCCAAGTTGTTTCTTATCCAAGAAAAGTGCCGCGTGACTGGGTACTGCAAATACCTTGAGGCTTCAAGACAATTGTATTGGATCACATTTTAGCTCAAGAGATTTTATTTTTCAGGATTATTCAATTCGCACAAGTTATCAAGATGGTCACAAGATCAAGTTAAGTAGTGCCTTTGTGACACAAGGAACACATATTCCCCCAAGGTTCTATCATAAGCTAAACATTTAATAAAGACAGAAAACATAGTGCAATATTCTCTAATCCACTGTCTTGAACCAAGAAGACCTAGAGCAAGATATTCATCAAACTAGCCTTAACACAAGCATTGATTAAGCCTAAGTAACTATGAATATGGTGATCAAGAATATAGCATTTCATAGCCTACATGATTCATAAAATTGCCAAATTTCATTTTAAGGAAAGCAAGCTTGCTTGAAATGTACCATGTCAAAGCATCACGAAGAGCCTAAGATTAAAAGATTGCTCCACACAACTACTCAACTTAGTCTAAATTCAAGTCTAGCAATCGAAAATGCTAAAGACATATAAGTCAAAGCTCAACTACTATGATTATCTTACATAATGAAATATAATGCAAATACAACAAAAGTAAGATAGAGTATATACAAAGGATAACTCCCCTCACATAATGCCATAGGGATGGAACACACCAAGCTCTCATCTCAAATAGGTAAATCTTGTAGCATCTAGAGGCTTGATGAATATATCGGCTAGCTGGTGTTGGGTATCTATGTAGCTCAACTCAATGTCTCCCTTCTCATTGTGGTCTCTTAGAAAGTGGAATCTCACAGCTATGTGTTTGGTTCTGCAGTGTTGAACTGGGTTGTTAGCTAAGCTTATGACACTAGTGTTATCACATAAAAGTGACATACTCCTAAAATTCAACCCAAAATCCCTCAAAGTAGCAACCATCCACAAAATCTATAAGCAATAGCTAACAACATCTATATATTCAGTTTCAGCAGTAGATTACGCAATGCTAGACTATTTACGAGAAAACCAACACAAAAAAGAATTACCCAAAAAGTGACAAGTACCAGAGGTACTTTTCCTATCAATTTTACAACCAGTAAAATCCGCAATCAAAAAACCTCGAAGAGAAAGCAAAGAGGAAGTAGAAAACCAAAGCTCATACTCGAGAGTGTGCTTGAGGTACATCAGAATACGTTTCATCACTTGGCGGTGAGACATCCTCAGTGAAGCCTAGAGGCGAGCACACAAGCAAATGGCAAAGTGGATGTCGGTTCTTGTTGCCATCAAGTACAGGAGAAGCCAGTCATGCTCCTGTACTCCCGCTGGTCCACCTCCTCACTATCTTCATCTGGATAAAGCACGATCGAGGTAGCCATCGGTGTCACCAAGGGCTTCACATCACTCATGTCGAACTTCTTCAGCAAATTCTTTATGTACTTCATCTGGTGGATGAATGTACCTTGCTTTCATTGCTTGATTTGCGACCCAAGGAAGAAGTTGAACTTGCCCATCATTGATATCTTGAACTCCCTGCTCATAATTTTTGCAAATTTAGCCACAAGTGCATGAGAAGAGCCACCAAACATGATATCATCCACATATATCTGAACAAGTAAGAAATCATTGCCATGCCTAAAAGTAAACAAAGTTTTATCAGCTGACCCCATCACATACTCATGTTCTAGCAAGAAAGACCTAAGCTTATCATACCAAACTCTAGGTGCCTACTTAAGCCCATACAAAACATTTTTAAGTTTATAAACTCTATGTAGGTATTTAGGGCGGTCAAAGACTGGGAGTTGTCTAACATAGATCTCTTCCTAAATGAAACTATTTAGAAAAACACTCTTGATATCCATTTGATACAACTTGAAACCCTTGGATGCCGCAAATGCAAAAAGGATCATAGGCTTCTAGCCTAGCTACGGGTGCAAAGGTCTCTCTAAAGTCTATCCTCTCAACCTGAGTGAAATCCTGAGCCACTAGTCTAGCCTTGTTTCTCATTATAGATCCATCCCCCCTATTTTTTTTTAAAACCCATTTGATTCCTATGGTGTGAACATTAGGGGTGACTCTACAAGGACCTAAACTTGGTTTTTCTCAAAGTTTTTAAGTTCTTCATGCATGGCATTGACCCAACTCGAATAACATAAAGTATGTCCAACATCATTCTACTGATAAATGTGTGGGGTAGAAAACTGATGGTGAATGCTATGCTCAAGATATAAAGCATTAAAGAGATAGTTCTTGAACTCGGTGTCATTATCATTGTGAATAGCTTTCAATGCATCAGGAAGTTCCTTGAACAATTTCGAAACTAAGCTCTGAAAGTGTGAGAACACTTCATCCTTGCTTACAAGAAAGAAGACCCAAGAGTAGCGAGAAAAATCATCAACAATGATAAGAACATACCACTTCCCACCCGTTGAACGAACCGAGAAGGACCAACAATGTCCATATGGAGAAGTTCCCCTAGTCATTCAGTTATCACCAGATTGACTGATGGGTGGGAGGCAGCAACCATCTTACCATACTAATAAGGATCACAAACAAGATTATTCTCAAACTTGAGCTTGGGTAATCATTGGATTAAGCCTAGGGTACTCAAACGAGTAAACAAATGAAAATCCACGTGCCTTGGTCTCCTATGCCACATCCAAAGCTCAGAAGAATGTTGAGCAATCAAACAACAAGAAGATCTAAGAGACTCAGAAAAATCAGCTCCAAAAACTCTCCAAACTTGAGAAATCTTGCAAATCAAAACGCCAGAAAAATTGAGAACTTGAGAAGTATCGCGTTTGAAACGTACTTCCAAGTCCTCATCCAACAACTGAGATACAGAGAGAAGGTTGTATCCTAGATGCTCTACTAAAGGTACATCCTTGAGAGTGAAACTCTCATCCACCCTTATCATACCTTTAGCTTTCACCCTTCCTTTCTGATCATCCCTAAATGTGATGTACTCGTGTCGCTTCACGAGGGTGAGGCTAGAGAACCATGATGAATCTCTAGTCATGTGGCACGAACAACCTGAGTCAATGAGTCACTTGTTCTCCAGGCCTCCGCCTGTCCTACATATGAGAAAAATAATAGATGGATGGCTCAGTACTGGTGTTAGTCATAAACCTCTTAGGAATCCGGTACTGGGTCATCCATCCTGAAGTGGTAAAAGCAGGTGCAGGTAAAATAGGTCTAGTATGTTGAGGGCAAGTACCACGATGAGGAAAATATGGTCCACCAAAGCACTGGGACTCAAAACCTCTTACACGTAGACCAAAACCATATGAGTCATGGCAAAATCCACGCCGGGCAATACCTCTAGGAAGAGACTGAAAAGTGCTAGGTACTCGTGAGTGGAAGTGAGGAAAAGACTTATGTACACTAACAGAGGGGAGGTACATGTCTCGAGTGCTTCACTCTCACTTACGCCACTCATCTGTCCTATGGTGAAAGCAAAACCCAACCAAGTGACCCTCTCTCTGGCAGAAGGTGAAGTGGTAGCATCTCTCGAGAACTCATCTGCCGATCACTCGGGGCTCTCTCACATGGTCTCTCATCTTAGGTTGTGGAGCTCGCTTGGGTTGTGGTGCAGATTTCTTCTTTATGGGTTAAGGAATGGGTTTGTTGATGGGTTGTGGTGTGGCATTGATTTTGAACTTCTTAGCTTTTAGGATAGTAGGTGTGGTGAATATAGTCTTACTCTCCCCACTGTAAGCCACCCTCTCAAAACCCAACCCAAGAGTCAAACCCGCATTGTCAACACACATCTTGGTCTTGGCCAAGATCAAATTTATTTTCCCTTTGCCCTCTGAGTGCTTCTCCACCAGGGAAATGAGGTACTCATTCTCAGTCAAAAGCTTTTGAACTTGCCTTCGAACTCAGCTAAGTTTGTCCTGAAAGATGGTGCAGGTGCAATAATTTGGCTGCACATCCTTAGAACTCCCAGCACTCTCCAATCTAGACTCTAACTCCTTCAAGCACTTGTCTTTCAGTTCAACATCCTTTGCAAGCAAAGGACAATTCTTACAAGCATCTAAGAGAGTAGATCTAGACTCCTCCTCAAGGTGCTTCTTCTCGGCACTCTCAAGCAGACTGGTAACATGAGAATGCACATTACGAAGCTCAGCAAGTTTAGCCATGACAATTAGACAACTGTCACACTCCTCAACATTGGGTCTAGACCCAAGCAATGCAAGTTCAGTAGAGACAGACTCATACTTAGGCCTAAGATCCTTCAACACAAGCACAGCCTTTTTAAGTAACCTATATGACTAACGAGAGCATCATTCAAGGTATCAACTTGGATGGAAAGCTGGTCATAGGAAGGCAATACCTTAGAATAATCTAGCTCGGGGTAGCTATCGTCGTTGTTGTCGTTCGCCATGAAGCAGAGGCCGGTGAAGTCCTTGTTCTTCTTCTTGTTCTTTGCTTGCGGTTCATCCTCCTCCGAGCTCTCTTCCTCGCTTGAAGAGGTATCAATATCGCTAAGAGCCGCCATGAATGCCCTCGAAGCATCCTTAGTCATCTTCTTGGTCATCTTGTTACGGTTCTTCTTGAAGAAGGGCTTTTTGGTCTTCTTATACTTGTCGGTGTCGTGGTTGCGGTCCCCTTCTCAAGCTTGCAGCAGTCCGGCTTGAAGTGGGTGGTATCACCACACTCAAAGCTGGCACATGAATCGCCCCTCCTCCAGTCTTGGCGGTTGTTGTATAAGTGGGTGAACTTCTTCACAATCAGCGCAAGGTTCTCATCATCAAGCGTGTCCACCTGCTCCTCTGTGATAGAAACCAAGGAAGACAAAGCAAACCCACTCGGTGAAGTGTTAGCATAAGAAAAGCTAGCTCTAGCCTGATTGCCACCACTAGGGCTGGAAACCAATGCCATATTCTGAGACAGGGGTTTTTTGAGGCCTATCCAAGCCATCTTGACTATCTCGGTGAACTTAAGCTTACTGAAGAGTTCATCACAAGTTAACGTGTCGTAACTTGGTGGCTCTTCAATACTCGAGATCTTCACTTATCATATGTTACGGTCAAGAGTATAGAGAAGTTTGATCGCCCTCATATGGTCAGAGTAGGGCAAATACCAGTGGATCTAAGGTTGCTCACAATTCTATCAAAACAAGCAAATATAGCATCCAAAGATTCACCAGACCCTTGCACAAATATTTGATATTCTTGGTTGTATGTACTTTAGCGTCTAGCCTTAATATGATTAGTGTCTTCATGAAAGACACTCAGAGTAGTTCATATCTCCCGAACAGTACGGAGGTGCTAGACCCTATCAAACTCATTCCGATTCAGGCTAGTGAACAAAATATTTTTAGCCTTGTTATTGGCCTCACACTTTTTAATTTGAACTTGAGTCGTGCGAGCAGCAGGGATCTCATAGTTGGAATCAACTACTTCACATATTGCATTTTCTTGGCTTAGAAGATAAGCCTCCATGCGCACCTTCCAGTACGAAAAATCACGGCCATCAAATAGCAGAATCTTTTCACTTCTCTCTATGTCGCTTACGGATCACAAAGCTAGTTAGAGTCAACAAGTGATGAAATCGGCTATGATACCAATTGTAGGATCGAGAGTGGCGACTAGAGGGGGTGAATAGACGTATCAACAAATTTCTTGCAAAATTGATAGGCTTTTCCTATTCAATCACCCAACGCACCTCTAAAAGAGAATCACAACAGAACGCAACACAAATACGCAGCAGAAAAACTACACTTACCCAGAAAGTCCGGAGACTCCGGTGATGGGACCGGAGATTCCGAGAAAGATCAAAAACCAAACTTGAAGATTCAACAAAAGGTAGGTCTCATGGTTGAAATCAAACACTAGGTTCTATAGCAAACTAATTTATGACTCATCCCCATATAAAGGTTGAATCTTGAGAAAATATCACTCAAGGATCAAGAGATAAATACCGTATGAAGAAGATCTTCAAGATGATGGTCTAAAGGCAAAGGAATTCAAGACCTTATCACATATGCATGTGTATGTGAATTTTATACCTTTAGCATTAAGAAGAACAACCTCCTAAGGTGTTAAAATTTCAGCTTAAAAAGGAAAACGAAAATCAACATTGAAAAGGAAAAACTTGTATACAAAACAAGGAAACCAACAAAGAAAAACTAGAAGAGGAGAATTCAGGCATAAATAACAAAATAAATTTTATTACTTAAAAAGATTAGCCATATTTTAGACGGATTATAAAAAATTTCATCTCAGAACTCTTACCTATTACATAGGCTAAGCACTCATCCTCCTCTCCTCCAAAACACTAGCACAATACTCTCATATGGGTGGCGTAAGGGGCTCAAATGGCTGGTTTAAAGCTCTCTTTAGCCATACACCTCTATTTATAGGTCTAAAAAACTTGACTTCTAAATTTCCTAACTTTTGTTCAAAATACCTTATCTCATGTAGTACACTCCTACCTATCACCAAGGATATTTTAATCCATTTTCTTCTCCATTCATCGGACGGCTGCGACGCCTTCATGACTTAGCTTTGCTTCAACACAAGCTTCACGATAGTGCCATGTACTCCTCCAGTCCTCCCACGATTTTGAGATTAAACCGTAGCTCTCTGCACTTTTCTCAAAGCGTGACACGCCACTTGCTTACACATTAAGCAAGCACTCTAATGTCGACGCATGTATTCCATCTTGCGAGATCCTGACCACTGGCAAGTCTCTCCCACCTCCGATCCCTCGGGTCGTCTTGTCACTTGCACCGGCATCCTTTTCGCTTGACTTTATCAACACGCCGTTTTCATCCATCTTCTGAGCTTTGCTTGACCTCCACGTGTACCGCTAGGATCACTCTTAACTCCGCTCAGCCTCCTTGATCGTCCGGGACCAAAAACCCCACTTGGCTCCGATCATCCGCCGTAGACCGCTAAGTTGCATCCATCACCTGTACACCATGAGACAAGCAAACATATTTCCAACTCCATCTGCAATCAGTCCATAATCAAAATACTCAATTAAAAACTCAAATCTACTCAGAGTACATTCCAATCGAAATTTATATTATGCTCAACTATGGACTCTCCGAAGAAAAGAGCGAATACTTCAAAAAATGCGAACTCTTCGCAACTCAGGCAATCCGAAACTCAGCAAACTAAATTAACAATATTGTCAATCACTCATCATATATAAACCAAAACACATTTCAACTTAGTTTTTTAAAATGTTGCTTTTAAGGGAAAAACAATCAAAATGACCTGGGTGTTTCTTGGTAATAAAAACACTATACGTTTGTAATAATCCCATTTGATTGCGCACCGAGCCACCTACTTGTATACAGGAGAAAACAGTTTCAGCTGAGTTGTATGCAAACATTTTCAGGGACGAAATGAGGCTGGTTTTCTGGCATTGGTTTTTGGTATTCTTCATGTTAGTTTCGTCATCGTGGAGTTTGAGTTCAGATGGCCTAGCTCTTCTTGCTCTGTCCAAAAAGCTCATACTGCCGAGTTCCATGAGCTCCAACTGGAGTGCTTCTAATGCAACTCCTTGTAAATGGAACGGAGTTGGTTGCAATGAAAGGAACAGAGTGATTTCTCTTAGCCTATCGTCATTGGGAGTTTCAGGTTCACTAGGTCCTGAAATAGGGCTTCTAAAGTACCTACAAGTCCTCAGTTTATCTGCTAACAACATATCTTGTTCGATACCTCCGGAATTGGGCAACTGCAGTATGCTTGAACAATTGGATCTGTCCCAAAATTTCCTTTCTGGAAAAATACCAGCATCAATTGGCAACCTCAAGAAATTGTCATCGCTATCACTGTACTACAACTCTCTTAGTGGAACTATACCAGAGGAGTTGTTCAAGAACCAGTTTCTAGAAGAAGTGTACCTCCATTACAATCAACTCAGTGGTTCGATCCCCTTCTCGGTTGGTCAAATGACAAGCCTTAGGTCCTTGTGGTTGCATGGGAATATGTTGACTGGAGTTTTGCCCGGTTCAATCGGCAACTGCACCAAATTGGAGGAGGTCTATCTACTCTATAATCAACTAAACGGCAGTCTTCCAGAAACCTTGGGTAATATCAAAGGCCTCAGGATTTTTGATGCCACTAGCAATAGCTTCACAGGCGAGATCTCTTTCAGTTTTGAGAACTGCAAGTTGGAAATATTCATCTTGTCATTCAATAATATAAAGGGTGAAATCCCATCATGGCTGAGGAATTGCAGGAGCTTGACACAACTTGCGCTTGTCAACAATAGTCTGTCTGGCCATATTCCAAGTTCTCTCGGTTTACTGAGCAACCTCACTTATCTTTTACTTTCTCAGAACTCCCTGTCTGGGCCAATCCCTCCTGAGATTGGTAACTGTCGGTCACTGTTGTGGCTAGAGTTGGATGCAAATCAGTTCGAGGGCAGTGTTCCTAAACAGTTGGCAAATTTAAGTAACTTGACGAAGCTCTTTCTGTTCGAAAATCGACTAATGGGAGAGTTCCCTGAGAATATTTGGGGTATCCAAACCCTTGAGAGCGTCCTTATTTATAGTAACAGTTTCACGGGGAAGCTACCTTCAGTGTTAGCTGAGCTGAAGTTCCTCCAGAACATTACATTATTTGATAATTTCTTCACTGGAGTCATACCACCGAAGCTGGGTGTTAATAGCCGCTTGGTTCAGATTGATTTCACAAATAACAGTTTTGTTGGTGAAATCCCGCCAAACATTTGTTCAGGAAAAACATTGAGAATTTTGGGCATGGGGTTTAATCATCTCAACGGTAGCATCCCATCCAATGTTGCGGACTGCCCAAGTTTGGAGCGAGTCATCCTCCAAAACAATAATCTCGATGGGCCTATTCCGCAATTTAGAAACTGTGCAAATCTAAGCTACATAGATCTGAGTCACAATTCCTTGAGTGGTAACATTCCAGCAAGCTTTGGCAGGTTTGTCAATATTACTGATATTAACTGGTCAGAGAACAAGCTTTTAGGTGGAATACCACCTGAAATTGGAAATTTGGTGAATCTAGGAAGACTTAACCTCTCACACAACAGCTTACACGGTCCGGTCCCTGTGCAGATTTCCAATTGCTCCAAGTTGTATTCGCTTGATTTGAGTTTTAACTCTTTGAATGGTTCGGTACTCAGTACAGTAGGCAACCTGAAGTTTCTTTCACGGCTACGGTTGCAGGAGAATAAATTCAGCGGAGGCTTGTCTGATTCTCTCTCACGCTTGGATATGCTTATTGAGCTGCAACTTGGTGGCAATATTCTTGGGGGTAGTATCCCTTCATCTTTTGGAAGGTTGCTAAAACTGGGCATTGCCTTGAATCTTAGTAGCAATGGTCTAGTGGGTGATATTCCACCACAATTGGGTAATTTGGGAGAGCTGCAAAGTTTAGATTTGTCACTTAATAATCTTACCGGAGGTATTGAGAAATTGGGGAGTCTACAGTGTTTGCATGCCTTGAATGTTTCCTACAACCAATTTATTGGACCAGTGCCAGATAATCTTCTAAAGTTTCTGAAGTCCACACCAAGCTCCTTTAATGGAAATCCAGGCCTCTGTATCTTGTGCAGTGCCGGTGATTCTTCTTGCAAGGGAGATAATGTCTTGAAACCTTGCGGAGCATCGTGAATAAGAATGGTGCATGGCCGATTCAGGATTGCTCATAGTTCTCGGTTCATTGTTTGTTGGAGCAGTTGTGGTACTTATAATCAGCTGCATCCTTCTGAGGTATCGAGATCTGAAGAAAAACCTTATGGGGGAAATCCCAGCATGGCTTGGGAGACACAGCTTGCGCTGTCAAAAATAGTCTCCGGTCAAATTCTAACTTCTATCGGCTTACTGAGCAACCTTATCATTTACTTTTACTTATTTTTGATTATCAATAACTTTTAAAATATTCGGTTTGAAAACATGAAAAATCATACGTGTAGATTTGTCTTGAAAAATACTTTTATATTGTCATAATGTCATGAGTGAGAACTTCACTCTTCAACAATATACCAAAATTTTTCACCCACAACATTAAAATAAACGATCAATCTAGACTTCCAATATACATAATTCGAGCCATCATAGAAATGTGGCTTCCTCACATTGACATGAGCGCCACCTTTTCGTAATACAGCTCCTGGATGGTTGACTCCACACTAAAAGGGAGTTATAGGCTCTAATATCACTTGTAGGATCTAGGGTTCCGACTAGAGAGAGTGTGAAATAGGTAGTTTTAAAACTATTTGATAAATGATCAATTTCAATTGTAGAATTAAATCAATTGATCAGTAAGCAAGATAAATAGGGTTACACCTGCATTGATACAAGTCAAAGTTTTGCAAATATAGGGTGACATACAATAATTCAATTTTTAGGAATGTAAATTGCACAAATATAAATTAAGTTTAATGGATAACACAAAAAGAGACAAAAAAAAATTTCCCATGGTAACGATGACTTACCGGTCACCCCTAATCTACGTAAGGCGAGTTTAAGCCCTTAACCACTCCTCTACCAAACAACCTATTCTCACAAAGAAATAGACTTGATCTTTGAGCCAGATTAGTTCAATGAACCACTCAACACTTCGATTTCACTACCACTCCGGTAAGGTATGCACAAGACCTCTAACAATCACAATCGAGACACCTTCACAAGCTTTTTGTAGGGCTCACTGATTCTACCACCTCTTAGCTGTCTAGGAGACAATAACCTCTGAGAGTAACAAATCGATGAAGCTTAATTTAAAGCACTAGAATGCTCTCACTCTCACGAAGAATGGAGAACTAACCAATGAGAGGGACTCAAGTTTCTCAAGTATGCAATCAAAATGGCCAAGAGAGTCCCCTTGCACCTGGTTGGGGACTATTTATAGGCTACACCTCAAAAAGTAGCTGTTACACAAAGGTTCACAAGTCCCCTGTTCCCCGCAGTCAGAATGCAGTGCAACTAGCGATCAGACCACCATGGAGCCCAATAGCTAGAAAATGCATTAAATGCATCTGAAATTTGAATGATACACATGCTCGTGGTCGGACCGTGATTCACCACGGTCAAAGTGTGAGCCATTTTAGAGATTTCCCTTATTCTAGATCCATGGGTAGTCAGATTGTTATCCCTGGCGGTTAGACCGCCTGTTTTTCTAATGAGTAATGCATCAGTTCAACCTCTAGCGATCAGACCGATCACCATTCCGATCAATCCGTGAAAGAGACCAGAGACTTTTCCCTCTCTGTGTGAATGGTGGTCAGACTGACAAACACTGAATACTTGGAATTTCTTAGGGTAAGGCTTTCCACTCTATCAAACTAGTGTTTTCTCATGAATGCATACCAAGTTTGAGCAAAGTGTCAACTATAGATACCTCAAGTAAATGAACATCAACCCCTCTTAATAGTATGACATCTATTTGATCAATTCGGACATTTCTCTTCTCTAATCATCTTTGACCAGCAAAAGAAAAAATGTCCTACATTTAATACTTTTTCTTGAGCTAGCCATCTTCATGCCATTCGCACATCTTTTTTGAGCTCATCATCAATTCTGGTATTAACCTTCCTCATATCTCAAATATGTCAAGTCCGTCCACAAATAAATGTTACCATTAATCATCAAACACAAATCAGGGGCCTAGATGCTTCACCTAGCCTTGGTTCGGCCCAGCTGGCCCAAAAGATCCAGTTGGCTCTGTTGATCCCTGCCTTGACCTCCCGTAATCAGTCGGTTTAACTGACCAAGTTGGGTTAGTCGGCCACTCCTAATCTCTTTTCCCCTCTCTCTTCTTCCTCCTCACTCCTCACAGCTCCTCCACTCAAAGGCATCCTTGGTCTTGCTATTGTCGATCCCCCTGCCTTCTCCGCTATGGTCTAGCTCTGACACCCTGACCTCATCCTTGACCAATTCCCCACGGTCGCGCCTTCATCTCATGGTTGCCTTGACCGATTGTGGAGCTAGGGTTTAACCCTAGTCTGTCCAAATTGCCCACCCATGGTGAGCTCATTGGCTCACCGTCGTGCAGTGACATGCTCTGGCTCCTCCGAGGTCTTCTCCTCCCTCCTCTTCAACATGGCTCAACTGATTGGGGAGATAGGGTTTGAACCGTTCATCGGCTGTGGTGATCACGATAGCATTGCTGTCGGCTGGCTTCTCTTCATCTTTCTCAACTTTGGTTGCTTCTCCTCCTTCCCTTAGCTCATGCTAGGATCTGGCCTTAGGGCCTAATCGTTGCCGCTGTGCCTTGTGGTAGCCTCCACTGCCAATGGCAACGCATCGGCCTCCTAGTGACCATGAGATAGTAGAGGGCTACTCTAACCATCATGGCCCTTGGAGCTTGGCTCCCTGCGCTTTGCCCTTCGCTCTCTCTCAAAACCGACCCTATTCACTACACTAATCCCTACCGATTGATTTAATCTACACTGAATTGCTATATGATGCATGATTCTAGTGTCTAATATTGCTCTATGATGCTAATGTTGTGCTAGTCGATGTCATGATGGTATGATGTTTGATAATTAGGACTTAAACAACATGATCTCTATGTAAATAAACCTTAAATTAGCTAAGAGCCAACTTTGTCAAACATGTTGTGATGGTAAACTGATTCTGATCATGCTATCTAGTTGCAACACTTGTTAATTTGCTATGCAACTAGTGCCTGATCCTTATGATGATGTTTTCCTTAATTTAGTTAAACATGCTCTCATATTTTAGTGGCTAATTAAACATGGCCAGATCCGAAATGCTAGCATGATGCTAATAATTAACATGCACAAGGAACTCCCACTGGATCTAGTAGCAAGATCTTTCTCAAACAACTCCTAGTATTTCTAGTCTTTTTGCCTTCTATGAACTTGAATGTAGCATGGAAAACTACTCTCATCTAGGAGACACCTTGTTGCAAGGAAGATGAAGCTAGGTGATGAGATGGAATCCTTGATATTTATGTCTTTGATGACTACTTCTAAATGTCCACCATGCTCCTTTTCATGGCATAAGTATGAACAATATTAGCCATGATCTTGAGCAAGAGAAAAATGAAGAGAAGGGAAAAGCTCACCTTGGTCCCTTGTTCGAATGGCATTAGGGTTTCCAAGTGACCCTTTCTTGCTATTTATACTAATTTTTCTCTAATTTCTATTTTGCATTTTGCTCTAGCTTGCATGGCATGGTAAATCTTGGCTTTGACACATAAGCATGCCATGTGTCATTTAGCATGTCTGGGTAATTTGTAGCTTTGACACCTAGATCGGTTAGGTGTCAATAAGGGCTATTTTAGTAATTTTGTTCATGGCATTTTAGTAATTTGGGTGAAAATGGAGGATAGGTATGAAGGAAATAATTCATGAATCAATTATTCTTGTGTCAAAAATTATGGCATTCTTTCTTTTGGATCCTTAGCAATTATTTGATATTCCATAATAAGGACCCTTGATTAAGTTGCTTCAGGATTTTTCTCATGGTGGCTGGCTTGACTTTATACTTTCTAAAAGTTTTGGGCCTTTTTAGCAAAAGGTCATGTCTTGGAAAAAGTCAAAGGTTGAATTTGTGGATTTTGGATCATTTGTTGGATTTTTTTAGAATTTTCTAAACATGATTATTTACTTGTGAGCTAAAATAATCACAAGTAAATGGCCATAGGGAATTTACGAAATGACGGGACTCTGGGTTTTACCATGATTAGCCTCCTACAGAAAAGTGCTCTATACGGAGAAGCAGCCATTTTCTTAGAAATATCACTCCTCCATGTATTCATGTAGGTATGCATGTATGTATGACAGAACAATTTAACGATCAAGGATTGTATGTATGGAACATGCATGTATGTAAACCTATATATATGATATGAACGAAAATGAAACAAAAAGAATGTTACGAGCACAAGTTTTGACAGTCAGATGGTCTAGGTCCAACTACAGAGCTACAACGAGCTCACGACTACCGATAGCATGAAAAACCAACTAGACTAGAACTAGACTACCACCGCTATCACAGTTCATTCATAGCAATGCGTGAACGTCCCGTTCAATACTTGAATACACTAGCTAAAACTTGGGGCATCACACCTGGGTCAACTGCGAACGGGTGACATGAAGAGTTGCTGCAAGCACCACATCTAAAGAGGAGAACGACATCTCCAAGTGGGAGCACCCAAAACTAGCATGAGAGGAGTTCGAAGATGAGGTAAAGCTTTGGATGCTGGATCTAGCCACCAGCAGACCACCGATGATTACGACTCAGCTTGCCGACACACACAGTGTGAAAGCAAGGGATTCGAGGGAAGGGGGAGGAGGAAGAGGTGTTGCGAAGAGGAAGGCCCCAACGTGGGAGGATGCGTGACTAGGAAATAGGTTCGCTTCCAAAGGCCCTGTTTGGCAAGGTGAAATGCCTAGGATTCTCGTAGGATTCAAATGAATCTGTACCAAACAATTAAACTCTAGAAACATTTCTTGAAGAATAGTGCGAAACACTCCGAAGAAAACAACGCAATGCGTGAAACGACCTCCCAGTTTTTTCTCCCATTTAAGCCGCATTCATTCCTAGTTTTTCCCCATGCTCACGCCACCAGCTTCACCCCTCCCCCCCCCCCCCACACACACACATTTAGGCAAGAGGGCTGTTAATCAGTCCCCCGCCATGACCTAGGCCTCGCAATAGGTCAGGCTGGATCGGGTCTCTATGGGTTTTACATCCGTGATGCAGAGGTGTCACATCCTAAAATGTTAATCACATAATAAAGCATGCATAATCACCATGGCAATTGTTTTTATACATTTATTTATTAAATTAAGTTTCAAACATGTTTTAAAAGTACTTAAGAGATGGTCTAGAGCTCTTTAGAAAATCCCTAAATACTTTGGAGAAGAAGAATAAAAAAAGGAAAAAGACAGTTCTCGCGGTCTGACCGGGATTATCCGCGGTCTGACTGCCAGAAGCAGCCACGTGGGCTTTCTACGGTGTGACTGGTAGCTCCCGCGGTCTAACCATCATAGCACAGTAACACTTAAGGAATCGATCACTCTTCCTATCTCACACCCTCTCACCCTCACTCACTCTCTTTGCATGAACTGAAGGAGAGGACTACCCTGACGATCGGAGATCGACGGAGGAGACTTCCGCAAGCTCCTCGAGGACTTCCTCGAGTTCATCCTCTTCACCAGAGGAGTTTCTACGTGCGTTCCTCCACCTCGAGCTCATACGTCACCCCGGAGCCAGATCTCCAAATCAGAGCCTCCTCGGAGTGGACCCCTCTGCTAGAAAGTTTCCCTACATCGAGGATCTCAAAATCAAAACTTTAATCATTTGGCGATCTTTTGCAAATAATTTTGAAACAAAATGCCTTATTATTATATGAGCATGCATTATAGGCACACTTTTCCATCATTTATTTATTTATGTGATGCATTTTTGGTTTATTTAGAGAATGTCGCACTAATAGTTCGAGTGAGCGAAGGCGACACCAAACTTTCAGAGTTCTGGGAGTGCTGCACAGGTAGCGTCAGGCAAACATCAAAGCAGCAAGGTAAGCATCTAAGCATACTCAACCCACTACTTTAGATCGATTGTGTCTAATATGGTTAATTATGTTTTATGTATGCTTGCATGATTAGCGTTCCAGAGTCCGGTGATATGGGTAGAACTGATGTTGATGCATTACCTTAACCTTGATATTGTTGTTGATCCCTATCCTTATAATCTGGGTATGATAATGTTGATATCTAACTTTAAAGGTTAACCGATTTGGTTAGCAATGTATTGGTCTTCAGTAGAAGTCAAGTGATGGTTCAACCATTGCTCGCGAGCTTAGGGCTTACTTATGGTTCACAATGATAATGACATTGGGATGGATTAGTTGTGAGGATAAGGCGAGATGTGGGCGGTGCTAGGGCTAGGTCAGGAGAGGAACCCAGATGTCATAAACTGCTTGTATCGTTTAAGCATCGACCGTTGTTGTCGTTGGCTCTAGCACTTTCCGTACTAACCACATGTTGATCTAATGGTAAGACAAGCCGATTATCATACGCCATGTTGAAACTTTCCTTGCGGCCCTATGACGCATACGAAAAAAGAAACGGAGAAGCAAGGTGGTAGGGAGCCAGAGGTGCCCGAGATATACTCATGGTAACTCCGATTCCATAGGGGCATGTGTAAGTGGGTAATTCTGGATATGAGAAAGGTTGACACGAGTACCCCCTTATGTGTGCCTGTATAGTCACACAAGCCAAATGGTCCTCGAGTCATATAGGTAAAGTTGTACCCCCTGCGGGGTGTAAGAATAATTCAAATTGCCACCTCTCAGTCATGAGCATGCTTCTATCCATTTGCAGCAATCGTAGACTCACGAATGTGAGATAATGTGGTATGATATGTTGGTTTGTAGTTGAGATGGTTCTATTCTCAGATATATTTATGATGGTTCCAGTTACATATATGTTTATGTCGCTATTTACAGGATAGAATGGTATAGGTGGTCATATGTACAGGCTTACACATTTGTGCCAAAACTGCTTTTTCATGTGAATCTACTTAACCTTGTGGCCGTTCCTTGCTAATCATCCAAATGCATAATCCTTAGAGTCAGGTTATTTATATGTGCCCAATATTAATTAAGTCTTTCGAGTACCTTCGTATTCATGTTGCTCTTTCAGGTGCTACTGATGTGGAGGAGGTAGTGTTCGGCTACTTCGTGCCCGCCGATGTAGGTAATGGGGATGAGTAGTGCAAACTATTTGGATGGCGTTATTTTGGGGTAGAGCCTAAGGGCATATGATTCCATCTATCTTTTGTTGTTGATAGATGTTTTCTTCCGCTGCGTAGTTTCTCTTTTGGCTAGGGATGATCTGTTTATTGTCCTCCTAGCTCTCTTTTGTTGTAAATTATCAGAAATTGTTAATACTTAAAGACTTGTAATATATGTTAATTATTCGCTCTTTCTTAAGTTTTGTTGTGATGACCTATGTTGGAAAGACGTGTGTTCCGATCTTGGACATAAAACACATGCTGGGACTATCGGAATGGTATTCTGGTTAATCATTGCGGTTGTGATTATGGAAATAGTCAACTTAATGATTAATTATAATACTATTTGGACGGTTCCCCACAGCATGGCATCAGAGCTTGGTTTAATGAAGTAGCCCAAAAATGCTTAGGATGTTGGTTAGCGAAATATGTCAACTCTACTAAAGCAACCCACTAAAGCTTCTTTTGGTATCTCCTCTCACTAATATGTATGAATTCTTTACACTATGCCCCTAAGTGTAAAATATGTTCGTAGCCGTACCAAGATAACAATAGTGGTTGTTGGATCGAATCGCTTTCGTAGTTGGAAAGTTTCATCGAGTGTGGAAAGCATGGAAGATGGCTGCTGGCCCCAAACTTCCAGTAGTCTGACCGCCAGGTAGCGATCTGATCATCGGTGACCGCGGTCTGACCGCCAAGGCACGATCTGACTACTGACACTTGCGCAGAAAATGTTGTGAGTTATGAGCTAGGCTACGTTCTCTCATATGTTGCACTACACTTTTGATCATGAATTCTCCTTATATTATAATGCTCTAGTGTGCATCATTTGCCTTGGTTCGATCGATGCCATTTCCATCAAGTCAGAGTTTAACCTTTCGTTGTTTTTCTTTTTACCGTCTGTAATAGGATGAGAACCCACCAAAGTCTGGGAGATCTTCCAGAGGGTTCCAATGAGAATAACCCCATACCACCTCCACCGTCGAGTATGGCAGATGTCTTAATGCAAATTGAACAAAACTATCAAGCTCAGACGGCTCTCGTGAGTAACACGACCCCTCAAGGAGGAGGTGGAGCCAGAACCCGAGATTACTTCTAGGATTTCCTCTAAACTCAGTCGTCCACCTTCATGTGCACTGAGGATCCTCTTGACGTATACCATTGGCTTCACGTGCGCCGAGGATCCTTTTTTGGTGCGAGGACCATGAGAAGGCTCTCTTCACCACCCATCAACTCCAAAGCACGGCCGATGCGTGGTGGTCCAACTATCTTATCAAGCACACTGCCAATCACCGTGTGCCTTGGGCCGAGCTCAGCCAAGCCTTCCGTGACTATCACATTCCCATGGGGATAATGGAAATCAAGAGGTGGGAATTTCTAGATCTAAAGCAGGGAGGCAAGTCTGTCTTGGAGTATGTGCAGACGTTGAATCACCTGGCTCAATATGCACCGAAAGAGGTTAATACCGATGAGAGGAAGCAATATCGCTTTGTGAATAGCCTCTCATCCAAGATGTAAGACCGCTTATCGGCTCATGAGTTCACTGACTTCAACAAATTGGTGAGCACCTCCCTCACAGTCGAGTTCAAGATGAAGAATCATCAAGAGGAGAAGAAGCACAAGAGGGTCCCTTCACCTTCCGTGTGCGGGAGCTCTCAACGTCCGCGTACGAAGAGTCAACCCCCTCCATCGCATGTGACGACTTTGACTACTCCACGGCCAATGTGGATAGTGTGGCGTCCATCTTCCTCATCGCAAGGACAGCGTCCAATACCTATAGGATCTTAGGGAAGTGTGACAGGTAGCCCCGACGTTCCATGTTACAATTGTGGGTGTGTCGGGCACTTTGCACGGGCTTGCCCTTTTCCGATGCTGGGAGATATGGTGACTGCTCCAAGTCTGTCGGTCCAACCCCCTCTCCAAGCTTCTAAGATTGTGCACGTTCCCAAGTGTGGGTAAGTGAACCACATCACCGCCGAGGAAGCTCGGGAGGACGACAACGTGCTCGTTGATACGCTATTTGTGAATTCTCACCTTGTAGTTAATCTTTTCAATTCGGGTGCATATCATTCTTTTATCAAGGAGGGTTATGTTTTGAGTCACAATATAGTCACAGAGACCTTACCTTCTACCTTTCACATTGATGCACCCGGTACTAAGTCAAAAACCAACCGAGTTGTTCCTAATGCTAACCATAGGTGTTTCATTTGTTGCAAACCTGATCATGTTGCATACTAGGGGAGTTGATGTCATCCTGGGAATGAATTGGCTAACCAAGTATGGTGCTCGTATTGATTGTGCCAAGAGGGTCATTTCCCTCACAAATCCAAAGGGTGTTTTGATTTCTCTTCACCTTGGAGAGGGTGGTCTCCACTTATATGCTTTGACAAGTGTTACAACCATAGGTCTCTTGAATATTCCTATGGTCTATGAATTTCTTGATGTCTTCCCAGAAGAATTACCGGGAATACCACCTGACCGAGCAGTGGAATTCTCTATTGAGCTTTTGCCTGGTACAACCCTAATTTCAAAGAGGTCTTACCGGATGCGTCCAAATGAGTTGGCAGAATTGAATAAGCAAATTTAGGAGTTGCTCTCAAAGGGTTTCATTCATCCGAGCTCCTCACCTTAGGGATGCCCGTCGCTCTTTGTGAAGAAGAAGGACCAAACTCTGCGGATGTGTGTCAACTACCGTTCGTTGATGAGATCATTATCAAGAACAAGTATCCACTTACTTGGATTGATATTTTGTTCGATCAATTGACCGATATTTGGGTTTTCTCCAAAATTGACTTGAGATTAGGCTATCACCAAATAAAGATCCGACCGGAGGATATTCCAAAGATGACTTTCTCTACCCATTACAGGCTCTATGAGTATACCATTATGTCCTTCGACCTGACCAATGCACCGACATTGTTCATGTATTTGATGAACACGATCTTCATGGAGGAACTCGGTAAGTTTGTCATGATTTTCATTGCTGATATTCTCATATACACCAATATCGAGGAAGAACATGTCGATCATCTCTGGGTTGTTCTTGGCCAACTTCGAGATCACAAACTCTATGCCAAGTTCAGCAAATGCGAGTTTTGGCTTAAGAAAGTCACTTTTTTGGGTCATGTCTTATCTAAAGACGGTGTTGTCGTTGACCCAAGCAAAGTACAAGAGGTTCTCAGTTGCGTTTAACCCAAGAATTTCACCGAGATCTGGATTTTTCTCAGATTCACGGGTTATTACCACCAGTTCATCGAGAACTTCTCCAAGATTTCCAAGCCATGACTAAGCTATTAAAGCAGGGAGGTGTATTCAAGCGATCGAGTGAATGTGAGTCAGCTTTCCAGATTTTGAAGAACCTCCTCACGACCGCTCTCATTCTTGCTCAGTCAGAAGTGGGCAAGGGTTTTGACGTCTATTGCTATTCTTCCTGCATAGGCCTCAAATGTGTCCTCATGCAGCTTACGCTTCACGCCAATTGAAGCGGCATGAAGAGAAATACCCAACTCATGACTTAGAGCTTACGGCAGTTGTGCATGCTCTGAAGATTTAGCGCCACTACCTATTGGGTAATCTTTGTCGTATCTATACGGATCATAAGAGCCTCAAGTATATTTTCACTCAATCTGATCTGAATATGAGACAGAGAAGGTGGCTCGAGCTAATCAAATACTATGAGATGGAAGTTCATTATCATCTCGATAAGGCGAATGTGGTCACCGATGCACTGATTCGAAAGGCTCGATGCAATTGTCTCTTACTCAAGCCTAGAATGACCACACTTTGTGATGATTTCTGATGGCTTAGACTCGAGATGGTTTCAGATGGATTTCTTGCAAACTTGGAGATCAAATCCACCCTCCTGGATTAAGTTAAGAAAGCTCAAAAGGATGATGAGGGCATGGCCCGAATTCAAGATAAAATGAAGGAAGGCAAGGCTGTCTATTTTTCTGAAAATGATCAAGGTATCCTATGGTTTGGAAAGTGGCTAGTGGTTTTGAAGGTGGATGCATTGAGGAAGAAGATTTTGGATGAAGCTCATGATTCTTTGTTGTCTATTCACCCGGGAAGTACCAAGATGTACCATAACTCAAGCCAAGATTTTGGTAGACCCGCATAAAGCGTGAAATTGCTCGATATGTGGCTTAGTGTGATATTTTCCGGAGAGTGAAGGTCGAACACCTCAAGCCAGCCGGTACGCTCCAGCCCTTATCTATTCCCTCCTTGAAGTGGGACGTCGGTATGGATTTCATTACCGGGCTACCTACGACCTCTCAAGGGTAAGACTCCATTTGGGTCATCATAGATCGGTTGACCAAGTCAGCTCATTTCTTTCCTATCAAGACAACCTACCCGATCAAGAGATATGTAGAGCTATACCTCACTTGAATTGTTTACCTTCATGGAATTCTGAAGAAGATCATCTCTGATCAAGGTACTTAGTTCATCTCTCATTTCTAGAAGAGCCTTCATGAAGCCATAGGAACCGAGCTCTTTCATAGCATTGCCTACCATTCTCAGACCGATGGTCAAACCAAGAGGGTAAATCAAATCCTGGAAGACATGGTGCAGGCATGTGCTCTCACATATGGGAAAAAGTGGAAGATTTGCCTACCGTTTGTAGAATTCTCCTACAACAACAGCTATCAATCTAGACCCAGAATGTCTCCATTTGAGGCTCTCTATTACCAAAGATGTCGAACGCTGTTGAATTGGTTCAAGTACGGTGAAAGGACTTTTCTAGGATGGATTTGGTCAAAGAGGCAGAAGAACATGTTCTGACCATTTGCAAGTACCTCCTCACAACTCAGTCCTGATAGAAGAGCTATGCGAATCGCCGCCAATGAGAACTTGTGTTCGCAGTTGGAGATTTTATGTATCTCAAGGTGTCTCCTCTCAAAGGGGTTCGACACTTTCAAGCCAGAGGGAAGTTGGCACCTCGGTATGTGGGACCTTTCCAAATCATTGCTCAGCGTGGAGAGGTGGCCTATCAGTTGGACTTACCTCCGTCCCTCTCTATCGTGCATAATGTGTTCTACATCTTACAATTGAAGAAGTGCATTCGAGTTCCAACCGAAATCATTGAAATTGCAAACCAAGACTTGCAACCTGATCTGACTTACTATGAGCAACCAATTCAGATATTGGGTGAAACGAAATGCAAAACTCAACTCCAATCCATCGAATTCATCAAAGTGCAATGGAAAAATCATGAGGAAAATGAAGCCACTTAGAAGCGTGAAGATAAAATCCACTTCGAATACCCCAAACTTTTTGAGAACTTGTGAGTATTGTTTCAATTATGGGTATGTTGAGCATCTCACATATCCATAGCTCATTTTCATGTTGGTCAAAAATTTTGTTCCTGAAGTATTGCGCTTAGAAACCTTTCCAACTGGGAGAACATCCTCTTGGCGGTTCAATCAAGCCTCTGCCAGTCAGACTGTTAGAAGTGTTTGAAACCAGCAAAACCCTTTGCTCCCGGGCGGTCTAACCGCCCACGGCTCATGGTCTAATCGTAGGACCCCAAAAATCTCTATATAGATTCCAGTCTAACCGTTGTACCTGCGGTCCAACTGTGCCACGGTTTGAGGGGGCTAGCTGCAGTCTGAGCGCCATGGCACCGAAAGGTCCGATGCCTATCTTACCATTTCGTCAGTGAATTTTGACATAATTCTTTTCCATTTATGGAAGGATCCATTCCAGTTCATTGTCATCACCATTCCCCGAGTTTCCTGAATCTCAGGACGAGATTCTTTTTAAGGGGAGGGGCAGTTTTGTCACATCCCAAAACATTAATCATGTAATTCAGCATGCATAATAATGATGACAATTGTTTCTACGTGTTTATTTATTAAATTAAGTATCAACGTGTTTCAAAAGTACTTAGGAGATGGTCTAGAGCTCTTTAGGAATGCCCTAAATACTTTGGAGAAGAAGAAGAATAGAAAAAAAAAGAAAAAAGATAGTTCCCTGCGGTCTGATCAGGATTATCAACGGTCTGACCACCAGAAGCAACCATGTGGGCTTTCCATGGTCTGACCGGTAGCTCCCACGGTCTGACCGCCATAGCGCAGTAACACTTAAAGGAATCGATCACTCTTCTTTTCTCGCTCTCACTCACTCTCTTTGCATGAACCGAGGGAGAGGATGACCCCGACAACCGGAGATCAATGAAGGAGACTTCTCCAAGATCCTCGAGGACTTCCCCGAGTCCACCCCCTTCATCCTCTTCACTAGAGGAGTTTCTACGCACATTCTTCCACTTCGAGCTCATACGTCACCCCGAAGCCCAATCTCCCAATCATAGCCTCCCTGGAGTGGACCCCTCCACTAGAATGTTTCCCTACATCGAGGTGAGACACCCACTACCCTTGCCCCATCATTCCCAAACTCTAGTTGTCCCATTCTCGATTAGGCCCAACCTCAACCCTAGCCTAGAGCTTGCCCATGGAGCTTCTCAAGTTTGGCTCGGTGAATGTCGTCCCAATGACCTTAGAAGCACTCCACCAGTCTCCTAGAGCATTTTGGTACCCATCACAATATAAAGCCTCGCTGGAGCCTTCACCGGGGACCTCACAAAGGTGCCACCAATAGGGTTCCAATAGTCTGACTGCCGCTCAGGCTAGTCTAACTGCCAGCCACCGGTCTGACCGCCACTATGCCTACAATCTGGCCGCTAAGGCCCCAAACTCTCTGCACGTCGGTGGTCTAACTGCCGCTATAGCGTCAGTCTGACCGCCAGCTGTTGAAAACTTTATGAACTTAGGTTAGCTTATCCGAGGTTTGAACCTTCAAAACCCTAATCGTTTGCCGATATTTTGCAAATGTTTTTGAAATGCGGTACCCTATTATTATATGAGCATGCATCATGTGCACACTTTTCCATCGTTTATTTATTTATGCGATGCATTCTTGGTTTATTTAGGGAGTGTCGCGTCGATGGTTTGAGTGAGTGAAGGCGACGCCAAACTTCCAGAGTTCTATGAGTGCTGCGCAGGTAGCGTTAGGCAAGCACCAGAGTAGCAAGGTAAGCATCTAAGCATACTCAACCCACTACTTTGGATCGATTGTGTCTAATATGATAAATTATGCTTTATATATGTTTGCATGATTAGCGTTCCAGAGTCGGGTGATATGGGTAAAACCGATGTTGATGCATTGCCTTAACCTTGATATTGTTGTTGATCCCTATCCTTGTAACCTAGGTATGATAATGTTGATGTCTAACTTCAAAGGTTAACCGAAATGCTTAGCAATACATAGGTCCTCGGTAGAAATCGAGTGGTGGTTCAACCTTTGCTCTCGAACTTAGTGCTTACTTATGGTTCACAATGATAATGACATTGGCATGGATGAGTTGTGAGGATGAGGCGAGATGTGGGCAGTAATAGGGGTAGGTCGGGAGAGGAACCCGGATGCCATAGACCGCTTGCATCGTATAAGCACCGCCGACCGTTGTTGCAGTTGGCTCTAGCACTTTTCGTACTAACCACATGTTGATCTAATGGTAAGACAAGTCGATTATCATACGTCGTGCTGACGCTTGCCTTGTGGCCCTATGAAGTGTAAGAAAAAAGAAAATGAGAAGCAAGGTGGTGGGGAGCCGAAGGTGTCCAGGACACGCTCACGGTCACCCCGGTGCCATAGGGGCGTGTGCAAGTAGGTAGTTCTGGATATGAGAAATGTTGACACGAGTCCCTTTTGTGTGGGCCTGTGTGGTCACGCAAGCCGAATGATCCTTGAGTCATGTGGATAAAGTTGTACCCCCTGTAGGGTATAAGAACAATTCAAATTACCACGCTCTTGGTCATGAGCATGCTTATATCCATTTGCAGCAGTTGTAGAGTCATGAATGTGGGATAATATGGTATGGTATGTTGGGTTGTAGTTGAGATGGTTCTATTGTCAGATATATTTATGATGGTTCCAGTTAGATATATGTTTATGTCACTGTTTATAGAATAGAATGGTATAGGTGGTCATGTGTACAAGCTTACACATTTGTGTCAAAACTGCTTTTGCATGTGAATCTACTTAAATTTGTTGTCGTTCCTTGCTAATCATCCAAATGCATAATCCTTGGAGTCGGGTTATTTATATGTACCCAATATGGATTAAGTCTTGCGAGTAACTTTGTACTCATGTTGCTCTTTCAGGTGCTACCGACGTGGAGGATGTAGTGTTCGGCTACTTCACGCCCGCCGATGTAGGTGGTGGGGATGAGTAGTGCAAACTATTTGGATGACGTTATTTTGAGGTGGAGCCTAAGGGCATATGACTCCACTTATCTTTTGTTGTTGATAAATGTTTTCTTCCAGTGCATAGTTTCTCTTTTGGCTAGGAATGATCTGTTTATTGTCCTCCTGGCTCTCTTTTGTTCTAAATTGTCAGAAATTATTAGTATTTAAAGACTTGTAATATATGTTAATTATTCGCTCTTTCTTAAGCTTTGTTATGATGACCTATGTTAGAAAGACGTGTGTTCTAATTTTAGGAACAAAATATATGATGGGACTATCGGAATGATATTCTAGTTAATCATTATAGTTGTCATTATAGAAATAATCGACTTAATAATTAATTAGAATATTATTTGGACGGTTCCCCACAAGGGGTTGGTGCAATTTTGGCCCTGTGAGGGTCACGGTCGGGGGCTCGGTTGGTGGTTGGTTCAGAGGCGGGGGTAATTTTGCACCCATTAGGTGGTTCAGTTTCGTGTCAGGTTTGAGTCGGGTTCGAGTTCTTTCTTATTTGCCTTATCAGTTTGTCTAATTACTTAATTGCTTTGGAGTATTGAAGGGATCGATGAAGTCTTAAGAGGGAGGTGAATTAGGACACTTAGAATCTATTCGGCTCCAAAAAAATACATAAGATAAACCTATATCAATTTCTATCTAGATGTGCTCTAGGTTTATCTAGTGTGTCCACTCTACCGATTAGAGCACTTGCAACCTATCTAAGAAGGTAAATTGCAATAATATAAATGCGGAAACGTAAATAAGGTAGAAAGAGCAAACTCGACACAAGAGATTTTTATCCTGTGATATCGATGGCATGAATGCCACCTCTAGTCCACGTTGGAGCTCCACAGAGGATATGCTCCTGGTCGGCACCTGCTCACGGTTCTTTAGCCACCAAGTCACAAAGATAAGATCTCCATCCGGATTAGCCACCAAGCCACCAAGGCAAGGTCTCACCACTAACCTCTCTTCCAGTTTCTTGTTGCCATGATCACTTCGAAGCTTGAGCCACCAAGGCAAGGGTCTCCGCATCCCCATACATGTGTCTTGTGCTTAATCATCTTGTAATCACATTAAGCACTTTGGTGGCTTGAATGTCTTTTCAAGTGTGTATGAGCTTCTTGTAGACTCCAAAAGCATGCCACACCTTCAAATGACTGAGTGAATGGGTATTTATAGCCTTAACCCAGCGGCTCAGAAAAGTTGTTAGCACCAGATGATCCGGTGAGAACAATAGTATTAACAACAGATCATCCGGTGAGTACACTCTCACAAACTAGCCGTTAGAACCCCACTCAAGCCTCTGTGAACACCAGATACTTTGGTGTATACTTCATCTCTATTACCGGACTATCTGGTGAGTTATTCTGAGCCATCTGAGTCTTTCCTTCTTTTCTGTGTAAATTGCTCCGATGTTATCATCCGGTGCACATCACTTCATCACCGGACTATTCAATGCCTTAAACTTCGTTATGCCACTTTGCACTATTCATTATCCGGTGTATTGTCTAGTGTAGCCTTGCTTCATCACCGGACCTTCCAGCGTGTTGATCTTCGATCTTCCACGACTACAACCATCTCTGGTGGAAATGCTTTAGTGTGTATTTTTCTTTGATCATCAGACTTTTCGGTGGGTTGTTCTATTTAGCCTTCTAGATAGAAACACTCCGGTGTTGCCATGCTTTGATCACCAGATTGTCCAGTAAGGCTCAGCCTTCATTCTTCAGTGTGACACCCTTCTCTGGAAGAATTGCTCCGGTGAGCACACTTGCTAATCACCAGACCTTCTGGTGAAGTCTTCAGGCCTCTCTCTCCCTTTGTCAAATATACTCCGGTAAGTTCAACATCCAGAGCACCGGACCATCCGGTGAGGCGAATCTTTCTAGGACTTCTCCAATTCAGTCCAACTTTATCTCGGCTGCTGTGGCTTCTTCATGTATTGCATCCATGAGACCTATTAACATATATTCTTGATAAATATGTTAGTCCCATTGAATATGTCGTAATTAATCACCAATCACAATCATGGCTTAATATGGTCATTTTCGCTATAATCTCCACTTTTTATTGATTCATGACAACACAACCAAAAAAAGTGGCAAATAATAAATGATACATAATGTAAAGATTATAAGAGAGCACAAAATCTTACCATATTGTTTGGATGCATATTCTTACCACTTAGTCCCCTTTTGTTGTGGCTCTCTCTTTCTCCATCGCCACTATGTTCCTTGATCGACCACTATGTTCCTTGATCGCAAGAGCTTCTTCTTCTTCTCTCCTCTATAATGTTTATTTTGCAACTTACATCTTGCTTTGGTCATTCAAATTCTCCCCCTTTGTCAACAATCTCCCAAAAAAGTTATATTCACATGTTGAACTCAGAGGGAAAAACAGTAGAGCACATGGGAGAGAGCTTCACAAATCATGATTCAATTGCAAGGATACCAATTGTATGGATATCAATACAGATGAATAATACCAATTGTAGGCTATGAAATCACATGGATCATAATTTATGAAACTTACATAATATAGTCTAAACTCCCCTATATGTGTGCATACATATGATGAAAAAGAAACATATACACAACTAGACAATATGTCTAGATAGGAAGTTTAAGCTATATTATGTATGGAGATAGTTTAAATGAATAAAAGATTTGACAATGATACCAATTGAAGCATTTAAGCATTGCATACCTCTGGGACATGTTGATTTCTCCATAAGACTACAAAAAATATAACTTGGAACACATGTTAGTCTCAAAATCACAACCTATAGGATATACTCTCCCTAAAAGTGTGTATACAAGTGTTGAATACGTGTGAGATATTTGCACTTGTTATTGATAGCAATGGAGATTTATCCTATAGATTGGATCACCACACATAAAAGATACCAAATGTAAAAACTAGTGCCATAAAATAAACCTACAACTAATAAACTATGTAGGTTGCTCATGGGTTAGAGATAAACACAAGTAATCTACCATATGAAAACCTTCACTAGGTATTGCAATAAATTGAAATAAGTATATGCAATCTTAGATGAGGCAAATAAGCTAGAAGCAAAAAAAAAATGCATGAACATAAGTCTAGCTACCACTTACCTCTTTTACCTTTGGAAGGAGATTTGGGTATACGATGATCATAATTTTAGTCAATGCGCCTGTCTTGTACACTTGACTTCTTTGCTTGAACCTTCACTTCATTTTGTGAGCCAAGTCTCCAAATTCCTATAGCCGCTTCGATCTTCAAGCCTTATTTAGAACACAAACCGATTGGGGTCCCTTCATGTTGGTGATGACTTCCTTGGGTACCTAAATGGGTTGGTTTTACCTCCGATCCTTTCTCCTAACCGTGTGTGAACCCACCTTACTATTATCCTTTTTCTTAAGCTTATAGTAGTTACTCTTGTTTTTGATCTTGTAGTTAGGCTTGGTGTAGAGGTTGGAGGTCTTGTTGGAGAGTTTTGCCATCTTCTTCTTCTCCTTAGTCTCCTTATCCACTTGTTTGCATCGAAAGGACATGTAGACTTCTTGATGGCATTTGAAGCATATCACGGTGGACCCCTCTATGAGGTTCTTCACTATGAAAGCACGATTATCTAGAGGAGGTTGGACATGTCATTTGCTCTTTAAACTCGCCAAGTCCTGCTTGAACTTCCCCACTTCTTGTTTAAGCACATCATTCTCTTGTGTAATGAGGTTGTTAGATGATTCTACAACAACATTCCCAACATAAATCTCATTGCAGAAAGGTGAGCTAGATAAAGTAATTAAATCATCATAAGAAGTAGAAGCATCTACCTTATGATTGAAATTAAATAGAGAGGTAGATTGCTTCAAAAGGACCTTAGTTTGAGATTCAATGCACTCAAATTTAGCCTTAAGCTCATCATGCTCCTTGTTTAGCAAATTGAATTTGCTCAATAATTGTTCATAATTAGAAACAAAGGTAGCATGAATGTTATCAAGTGCATTGAATTTCTTAAGCTATTTTGATTGTTTCTTAATGGATCTTTGTTGCTCATTTATCAAATGAAGGAGTTCATCATAGGAAGGAGAATCCTCACCAAATTCATCATCACTTACATCGCTATCCATATGTTTGGCCATAAGGCACTTGTGAGTTGACTTGTGTGATGACGACCATGAGGAAGAGCTTTTCTTGGAGGGGAGGATGGTGAAGTTTTTATCACTTAAGGTTGACTCTTTGCTCACCCATCTTCCTATGCGTGTGAATGCCTTGGCACTTCCCCTTATCTCCCTCTTGTTCTTTGTCTTCTTCTTCTCCTTTTTGATATGATCAATTATGTTGACTAAGTCTTCAATGGAGATAAAATGATCAACCTTGGCATTAATCCTCTTCATGTTCTTCTCTAACTTTGAGAAGAGATTGGTCATCTTAGGATCAATTTCTTCATCACTTGATATGCTTTGATCATCCTCTTCATGACTCTCTTCATTCCCATCATCTTTACATGAGCTCGACTCTTGCTCTGGCCTTCATGTATTGACACTGAACTTGCTTGCTTGTGAGAGCAAGGTTCTTTGTGTCGGATGAGGAAGAAGCTTCCACCTCCATGTTCATTGTCATCTCATAGGCGGTGATCTTGCTGAGCACTTGATTTGGAGTCATCTTCTTGATGATATTGTTATCGTAGATGATGGACACTATCAACTTGTACTTTGGAAGAAGGGCTTGAAGTATTTTTCTCACCACTTGATCATCTTCAATTGCCATCAAACCTAACCCATTGATCTCATTAACAAAAATATTCAAACATGAGTACATATCATTAGCACTTTCATGGGATAGTTGCTTGATACCATTGAGCTTAGTAACGAGCACATGCTATTTCTCATTGTACATATCTTTTGTACCTTCATATATTTCAATGAGACTATTCCAAATATCATGTATATTGGTGAGAGAATAAATACAATTAAATGTATCAACATATATAGATGATAAAATGATACTCTTTGCCAATGCATCTATTGCCTCTCCTTGTTGGTGATGCAAGATTTCATTCCTTCCTCGATGACTCTCCAAACATCCAACCCTCGGGCTTGCAAATAATAAATCATTAGAATTCTCCACCGGGGGAAGTTTGTACCATCGAAAAGTGGAGCACTATGTGAATCTATCCCAACCTCAAACGTCACAACTCACTAGGCGGTGAAACCTAACCGATCACAATGAGACTAAGGCTCAAATGCCACTTGATTTGATGAAACATTGAAGATCTAGATGTGAGCCCTAGCTCTGATACCAATTGAAGAGATCGGTGACGTCCTAAGAGGGGGGTGAATTATGACACTTAGAATCTATTCGGCTCCAAAAAACATATAAGATAAACTTATATCAATTTTTATCTAGATGTGCTCTAGTTTTATCTAGTGTGTCTACTCTACTGATCAAAGCACTTGCAACCTATCTAAGAAGGTAAATTACAGGAATGTAAATACAGAAATATAAATAAGGTAGAAAGAGCAAACTTGGCACAAGAGATTTTTATTCTGTGGTATCGATGGCATGAATGCCACCTTTTGTCCACGTTGGAGTTCCACAAAGGATATGCTCTCGATCGGCACTCGATCACGGCTCTTGAGCCACCAAGTCACAAAGATAAGGCCTCCACCCGGATGAGCCACCAAGCCATCAAGGCAAGATCTCATCACTAGCCTCTCTTCCAGTTCCTTACCACCGTGATCACTTTGAAGCTTGAGCCACCAAGGCAAGGGTCTCCACGTCCCTGTATACGTGTCTTGCCGTCGCTCCACACTAAGTTGGAGGGTCAACAAGCTTGCCAGCGAGTCACCAAGACTCGAAGACGCTGACGTGCCACTTGGTACAAGGTTGGATCACTCCTTCATCCACTCTCTAGGTAGCAATCACCTAGCAACACTCTCTCTAGTCCTATAAGCAACAATTACTCACTAATCTTATGCTTAATTGCCTTGAATAATCACATTAAGCACTTTGATAGCTTGGACGTCTTCTCAAGTGTGTATGAGCTTCCTCTAGACTCCAGCAGCATGCCACACCTTCAAATGATTGAGTGGAGAGGTATTTATAGCCTTAAACCCGCGCACTAACCGCTAACCCAACGGCTCAGAAAAGTTGTTAACATCGGATGATCCGGTAAGAACAATAGTACTAACATCGGATCATCCAGTGATTACACTCTCACAAACTAGCCGTTGAAACCTCACTCAAGCCTTTGTGAACACCAGACACTCTGGTATATACTTCATCTCCATCACCAGAGATCCTATTCACTATGCTAATCCCCACTGATTGATTTAATCTACACTGAATTGCTATATGATGCATGATTCTAGTGTCTAATCTTGCTCTACAATGCTGATGTTGTGCTAGTTGATGTCACAATCGTATGATGCTTGACAATGAGGGCTTAAACAATAGGATCTCTATGTAAATGTGCCTTAAATTAACTTAAAGATAACTTTCTTAAACCTGTTGTGATGGTAAACCGATTCTGAGCACGCTATCTAGTTGCAACACTTGTTAATTTGCTATGCAACTAGTGCTTGATCCTTATGGTGATATTGTCCTTAATTCAGTTAAACATGCTCTTATATTTTAGTGGCTGATTAAACATGACTAGATCCGGAATGCTAGCATGATGTTAATAATTAACATGCACAAGCAACTCCTACATAGTTCTAGTAGCAAGATCTTTGCTCAAACAACTCCTATAAATTTCTAGTCTTTTTACCTTCTATGAACTTGAATGTAATATGGCAATCTACTCTCATCTAGGAGACACCTTGAAACAAGGAAGATGAAGCTGGGTGATGAGATGGAATGTTTCATATGTATGTCTTTGACTACTACTTATGAATGTCCACCATGCTTCCTTTCATGGCATAAGCATGAACAATGTTAGCTATGATCTTGAGCAAGAGGAAAATGAAGAGAAGGAAAAATCTCACCACGGTCCCTTGTCCTAATGGCATTAGGGTTTCTAAGTGACCCTTTCTTGCTATTTATACTAATTATTCTCTAATTTCTATTTTGCATTTTTCTCTAGCTTTCATGGCATAGTAAATCTTGGCTTTGACACATAAGCATGCCATGCGTCATTTGCCATGTCTTGGTAATTTGTGACCTTGACACATAAATCGATCAAGTGTCAATTAGAGCTATTTTAGTAATTTCGGTCGTGGCATTTTGATAATTTCGGTGAAAATGGAAGCTAGGTATGAAGGAAATAATTTATGAATCAATATTCTTGTGTCGAAAATTATGGAATTCTTGCTTTTAGACTGAAAGGACAATGATGTGGCCTAGAGGGGGTGAATAGGCGTTTTTACAAAAAAATCATCCCCTTTTATCGTTGGCCTAAACTTGCAGTGAAAAATAAACTAACGGATTTTTCACAAGTGAAAATCCTAAATATGTTAGGCTCAACTAGTGCACAATCACCCTAAATAAGTGTGAAGGTTACAACTCTAGGGTGTGACAAAGATTATTCAAATCTAGCAAGATATGTAACAAAATGAGATCTAGCTACTCCTAATGAGTTTTAGCTCAAACCAAAAGTTACTACATGTTTCAAGAAGTATTTCCTAGCTTCCACGGATCACATGCAGTCAAACAAGTACGAGCACATAGATCGGGCAAAAACAAGTATGAATGTTAATGAGCTCTAGAACACAAAGAACTTGAGAGGAGACACGTCGATTTGTTTTTCAAAGTTCAGACACCTCCACTTGAGGTTCCTACATCTCCGTTGAGGGGCTCAGTCACACTTGATCCAGATCTCTTTTAACCCTTTTCCACACCAAGCTCGGTCACACTTGAGCTTGGGCTTTCACTCTTGATTTCTTCACTTGAGGAGGCGAAATCCAGGCCTTTACAAACTTCCCGTGACACACTAGAACCTTGGGTCTTGCTGGCAACGCCTATCCGCCTAGGAGCTCCAAGCTCCAAGAGTAACAAACGCAACGATGAACTCAAGTGCTCAAGAATGGAGTTTAGCTCAGTTGCACTTAATCTTTCAATCTCTCAACCTAACTCGGTTTTCTTCTCAAATCTCACACTAAATCAGAGAGGGGAGAGCTCTAATGGCTTTGGCTTTGAGTATTTTCGTGGAGACACCAGCAGCACAACAAAGAGAGGGTGAGGGAGTATTTATATCCAACCCCCAAAAACTAGCCATTAAAGCCAACAGACAATATAATCCGGAAGTTCCAAATTGAAACTTCTGGATTATTCAAGTTAGACCCATTCGACGACCCCTGTCCGGATCAAGTTTGGAACCTCTGAACAGACCACAGAATCTGGAACTTCCGTGTTCAATCCAGAACTTCTAGATTAAAACTTCAAACCATGACAAAGAACACCAAACCGGATATCATCCGGAACTTCTGGCCAATACGGATTCAATCCGGAACTTCCAAAATCAGCATAGCTAACCTTCTAAGAAATTACGATAACTTTTGATCCCAATGTCCAATTTAGAAGATTTTGGATACTACGGAAAGCTTATTCAGAGGACTACCTATCCCACTAGAAACAAGATCTCAAACACATTGGATTAAAACTAGGAACACTATAAAACCCAATTCATACACTTTCACACTTTCGGCACAGACTCCTAAAGTGAACTCTCAACACAAACTCAAGTTAGCACTACCCGGTGTTTGTGGGTGTTTTGTGTCTCTCACTTTAGGTTGTTTAGATACTCTTAAGCACTAAAACACGTTAAAATATTCTACATTGCATCTCTCTTAATAGTGCGGCATACCTATACTTAAATTCAAATGAAAAACTTGTTTGAACCACTTTGAGCCTTTGAATACCTTCAAGTACCGCTTTTTTCTTTCAAACCTTGAGGGTTGTCAACATTCATATAATCTTCACTCTACCTCTTCTTGATTTTTTATGTGATTGATGTGAATCACCCATAGCTTCTTATGGCCTCGCACGGTCCGTTGGCGCAAAACCTTCACTCGCCCTACACCACCGCATTGGTCCTTCAATGTCAAACCCTTTGCTTGCCCTTCACCACCGTATGGTCCATCGCAGTCGAGCATCGCTTTCCCTTCACCGTCTTGCCATAGAAAATCACTTTGTATCTAGCATCTTCAATGAATTCACTTCATCATATATGGAGTCCAATGTTTGTTCTTCACTCTTGGCATATTGGATATCTCAATTCAACACATGCCTTCTTATAGATCATAACCCCAACTCAATCTCAAGCATAAAACACATGGTTTGGTCCATAAAACTTCATTGACAACTTTATACCTTAAGTTACTTGATCTTCATAAGTAACTTGGCATTCACGCTTACTATCAATCTTCTTGAGCTACTTCTTCTTCTCATGAGCATCACCTAGAGCTCATTTATCTTGATGCATATCTTTGATCTTCATGGCATTCCTTAATGAATCCATGTCTTATCACTTATGCATCTCTTATGAAATAACCTACTAACAATTCTCAACAACATTGTTAGTCTAGGTATTGTCATTAATTTACCCTATCACCTAGAGATCATTCATCTTGATGCATCTCTTCTTCATGCATCAGCTATAGAACAACCTACTAAAAATTCTTAACAATATTGTTAGTCTATAGGTATTGTCATTAATTACCAAAACTACACATAGGGGATAGATGCACTTTCTTGGACCCTTAGCAATTATTTGATATTGCATAATAAGGACCCTTGGTTAAGTCCATTCAGGCTTTTTCTCATGGTGGTAGTTTAATTTGTTATTTTCTAAAAGTTCAGGGGATTTTTAGCAAGAGTTCATGACTTGGAAAAAGTCAAAGGTTGAATTTGTGGATTTTTGGCTCATTTGTTGGATATTTTAGAATTTCCTAAAATGTCATGATCATTTATTTGTCAGATAAAATAGTCACAAGTAAATAGCCATAGGGAATTTACAAAATATCTTTGCAGAGAAGCAGACATTTTCTTAGAAATATCACTCCTCCATGTATTCATGTTGGTATGCATGTATGTATGATAGAACAATGTAATGATCAAGGACTGTATGTATGGAACATGTATGTATGTATGTAAACCTATATGTATGACATGAACAAAGATGAAACCAAATGAATGTTACGAGCACAAGTTGAGAGTCAGATGGTCTAGGTCCAACTAAAGAGCTACAACGAGCTCACGACTATCAGTAGCATGAAAGCCGACTTGCCTAGAACTAGACTATTGTTTGTATCATGGTACTTTCACAGCAATGTGTGAACATTCCGTTCAACACTTAACAGACTAGCTAAAATCTAGGGCATCACACTCGGGCCAACTACGAACATGCGACATGCAGAGCTGCCGCAAGCGCCGGATCTAAAGAGGAGGATGACGTCTCCAAGAGGGAGAGCCTAGAACTGGCATGAGAAGAGCTCGAAGATGAGGTAAAGCCTTGAACGCTAGATCTAACCACTAGCGGACCACCGAGATGATGGGGGAGCACGACGGCTCAACCCACCGACACACACGAAGTGAAAGCAAGGGAGCCAAGGGAAGGGGAGGAGGAAGAGCTGCTAAGGAGAGGGAGGCCACAATGTGGGAGTATGGGAGGCTAGGAAATAGGTTCACCTCCTAAGGCCCCGTTTGGCAAGGTGAAATAGTCCAAATTCTTTCCGGATTCAAGTGAATCTATACCAAACAACAAAACTCTAGAAATGTTTCTTGAAGAATCAGGAAAAATGATCCGAAGAAAACAACACGATGCATGAAACAGCCTGTGAGGCGTTTCTCCCATTTAAGTTGCATTCATTCCTAGTTTGCCCCCATGCTCATGCCTAAGTCCCTACCACCGGCTTTGCCCACGCCCACGATGACAGCCTCCACCACCGCCTTTGCCCTTTAGCCACGGCGCCAACCTCCTGCCTGAGCATCGTCCGAGCTTGTGCCTACTGCCTGAGCTTTAGTCGCCATCCGAGCTCCACCCACCGACCGAGCTCCACCCGCGCCACCCTTTCTGCTCGATCTCCACTCTCTCTCTCTCTCTCTCTCTCTCTCTCTCTCTCTCTCTCTCTCTCTCTCTCTCTCTCTCTCTCTCTCTCTCTCTCTCTCGCTCGTGCCCCCCTAGCCAAAATAGGATTATCGCCATTAAATCAGCTAAAACACTTTAAAATACATAGTAAAAAGAATATAACTTCGAACATTATGAAACCAGTTTTGTTGGTTCTTTATTGACATGCTTTGCATGTTAAAATTACTTGTAATCATGAAAGACTCGCTGAAAAAACAAACAAAAAAATCATATCAGGACAAGGGCAAATTGGTCAATTGCACTACCATCCTCTCCTTCAGAAAAACCGAATCCAGCTAGTTACCAAATGATTTTTAGAGATGATTCTTGTTTACCAAAAAAATATTTCCAGAAAAATCCGAAATCGAAATGTTTCTAAGAAAATTTAGATTCCTACCGAACGGGTCCTAAATCGCCTGCATGCGGCTTAGGAGACACGAGTCGAGCATGTTTCTCAATGGAACAAACACTTCCCCCAATTGCTCCTTCACAATATGTATCCTGGTGTAGAAGTAAGATGTTGTATTTGAATTAATTTTCAAGGGTTAGCAACCAAAGCAATGAACCAGCAGGACGATATGGCGTCAACAGGAATAACGTCTAATGAATCCAATAGTATATATGGTATGAACGACATTTGCCAACTCATTTTGCTTCGAATCTGTAGCAGTTCTTGGTTGACTGCTTATGAAGCGATGCCATTTGTAGACGCCATAAGTTGGAATCGGCAACGACCATCAGCATCATCTTGACGTGACGATGACCACGGACTCGTATTTTACGGTTGCGCTCACAGCATCCATGTCGTTAAGTTAGCTGTGCTGTTGGTGGTTCAGACTTCAGAGTTGTCACACCGGTTTGTTGCTGGAGAACGACTAAAATTAACGGATACGACACAGCTGGCTGCAAGCCATGCATGCTGATACGCGTTGACGAAATATAGTAGCAAGTACTACGCGATCCAGTCGTTTTCCTTCTCGCTTCTTGCCAATGTGAACCCACGCTGCTGCAGCAGCCTGTTGATTCCTGGACAAAATCTGTTTGCAGTACAGACCAGCAGGCACATGCCCATAGGTTGGTACGCTGTTTTTTTAGGCTTAAATTACAGCTCGAACGCAGGCGCAGCTAGTTTGTATATATATTTTTTTGACTCATTCTAGAACTGGTCTCTCTGAGCCAACTCGTACGTAGTGATATGCCTGACTACCGGTAGTACAAACAAGGCCTTTCGCCCCTTTTAGCTTCTGCTGCCAAGTGCGAACAGTCAGAACAGCAGCAGCCAGCAGACTACCCCAATAGCTCTGCTCGGCCCAAGAGGCCAAGAGCAGGGACAAAAGCTTGAGGCACGGGCACCGCAGGATTTTCAGCGGACTGGATCTGTAGGTACGTTTCTGCTGTCTCTTCTCACTTGTTTCTGCTCATCATCTGCTATTCTGTAGTGTCATTTCCCTATCTCTCGGCAGGGAGCCCGGCTCTTTATCCTGTTGAACCGCTAGCTTTCCGAGGGCTGGTTGTGTGAAAAGAACAAGGCTTAGTGTCATTTCCCTATCTCTCGGCAGGGAGCCCGGCTCTTTATCCTGTTGAACCGCTAGCTTTCCGAGGGCTGGTTGTGTGAAAAGAACAAGGCTTAGTGTCATTTCCCTATCTCTCGGCAGGGAGCCCGGTTCTTTATCCTGTTGAACCGCTAGCTTTCCGAGGGCTGGTTGTGTGAAAAGAACAAGGCTTTGCTAGGTATTCATCGTTACATATGTCTGCCAGTCTGAAAGCTTCTCTCATCTTTCGTGCTTGCCGGAAAGGTCCGCAACATCGGATAATTTCACGCGAACGCAGAAACCCTTGCGCGTAGCCCACTGTACCCACGTTTGGAGCAAATGTTAGATAAGATCACGAATTTGATAGAAATTGCAGGGGAAGAACTCCCTCCTCTCAATTAAAAAAAAACACAGAACTCCCATGACGACGAGCTGCTTCACTCCCAAATCCCAATCTCCCATGCCATCCGTGAACAGACTGTGCAGGTGTTGTGAGTGAGGCCGCCCACGCCCAGTAGATTTTTTTTTATTTCCAACTGGCGACTTGTTTAAAAAAATAATCATATCACCCACTGGGTTGAAAAAATAAAAAATACAACATTTCATTATTCTTAAAATTCAAAATACTATATAAATGGTTATGAAAAATTCTAAAAAAATTCTAACGTAGAGGATGCTACCACCAAGCTTTGACAAAAATTTTAACTAAAAGAGTTACATGTACAGTGAGAAAAAATATGTGCGAGAGCCGATGGCGATGGCCATCAACTTTGTGAAAAAACAATGGCCTCCACGGAACAGTTAGTACGCACTTCTTTCCGATCATAAAAAACTTATCGTTTGACTAATATACGATCAAATTTTTAAAACATTGACCGTAAATAGTTTTCAAAATATTTAGTTTAGAAATATAAAAATCATACATGTAGATTTATTTTGAAAAATACTTTCATAATATTATATTTTTATTAAATCTTATAATTAATTTTTAATTAAAAATAATGATCAAAACTACACATAAAAACCGTAAAAAATTAAAAACGATAAGTATTTATAACTAGAGTGAGTTATAAGCTACTGAAATTAGCCTATCTAGTTAGTGCGTTGGGTCGGTTGGCGCTTAGCGATCAGATAAGCTCACGCTTAACTAAAATAGCACGACAGCATATGATATACGTCATGTCACCCCCACTTGTTACATACATAATAGTTTTATCGTTTTTTTTTTTGACTGTGCTTATGGGATTTGTTAATTGTCGTTGTGATGTGAGGATGTTGCTATTGGTCATAAATACATCTTAGGAATCCTTAGGAATGACGCCACCGATTAATTAGTGTAACCAAAATAATCCATTCAGTCACGGAAGAGTGTCATTTTAAATTGTATGTAATCAACATATTTAAATTTTAACTATTAATATCTCTTTAATGATTGTAAATAAATTATTGAAAATAGTATAACTTAGATTTGTCTCACGTAGCAGTTTCATAATATTACAAATTTACTATAAATAAAGTTTAAACTAAAAAATTGATGATCAAAGTAATATGACAGTGACCGTATTAATATCTACAATGATGCTCTTTTGTGAATAGAGGCATTAGGAAAATTAAATTGCTCTTTGCTTTGAAGCTAACGGGTGGGTTGACTTCAACCTGCTAAGTGCACATCAAGATGAGGTCCCTGACCTCATTATAATTAGACATATCTACATTTTTATTGTAAAAACAGTCAAATGCAGGATTTGATTTCACAAGAAGAAAATTCATCTAATTTATTACCTTCTGATAGTGGAATGAATCACACGATCTTTATTGATTGAATATTCAGGATTACAACTTACAAATATATATCACTCAAGCTATCACGCAAAAGAGTGTGAACATACCATTCATGCATGCATGGGAAGATGTAAAAAAGGAAAGTCAAAGAGTTGCTCATGTGAACAGGCAAGAAGTCTAACACTCCCCCGCAGTTGAGAGGGGAGTTTGCCGAACATTGAGACTGGAGCGAAACTCTTGGAAGATCGAAGTGGGAACCCTTTGGTGAAGATGTCGACGTACTGAGATGACGTCAGGACATGCATAACACGGACGTCACCGAGGCCGATGCGTTCGCGAACAAAGTGCAGGTCAATCTCCACATGCTTGGTACACTGATGTTGGACCGGGTTGCTGGAGAGATAGACCGCGCTGACGTTGTCACAATAAACAACAGTGGCATGCTGAAGTGGACTGTGGAGCTCCATGAGCAACTGGCGCAACCAACAAGCCTCCACAACACCATTGGCGACAGCGCGGTACTCAGCCTCAGCGCTGGACTGGGATACTGTATTCTGCCGTTTGGACGACCAAGAGATAAGATTGTCTCTGAGGATGACCGTATAGCCATAGGTGGACTTCTGAGTGTCAGGGCAACTAACCCAATCAGCATTGGTGTAGATAGTCAAAATAGTGGTAGAGGTGTGGTGAAGAGTAAGACCATAATCAAGAATCCCCTGAAGGAATCTCAGCATGCGTTTCACCAAATTAAGATGAGGCTCATGAGGGTCGTGCATGAATAAGCAGACCTGTTGTACGGCATAAGCGATATCCAGACGAGTAAAGGTCAAATATTGCAGAGCACCAGCCAGACTGCAATAGTGAGTTGGGTCATCCACGGGAGCACCATCACCGGAGACCTTGGCATGTGTGTCGACTGGGGTGCTACAGGGCTTACATGCTGACATTCCTGCCCGCTCCAAGATATCTAGGATATACTGTCGCTGTGAGAGAAAAAGAGCATAATCACAATGATTAACCGTAATCCCCAAAAAATGATGAAGAGGTCCGAGGTCCTTCATCGCAAATTCCTGCTGAAGAGCCTCAATAGTGTGACAAAGAAGACTCAGAGATGAAGCTATCAAGATAATATCGTCGACATATAGGAGCAGGTAGATAGTATCCAGACCACACTGAAAAATGAATAAGGATGTGTCAGACTTGGCCTCCACAAAACCAAGAGACAGGAGGTGGGAAGCAAATCGACTATACCATGCTCGAGGTGCCTGCTTGAGTCCATAGAGTGACTTGTTCAATCGACACACATCATTAGGCTGAGCAGGGTCAACAAAACCAGAGGGTTGCACACAGTAGATTGTCTTAGAAAGCATTCCATGTAGGAAGGCATTCTTCATGTCGAGCTGATGAATTGGCCAGGCATGGGAGAGAGCCAATATAAGAATTGTGCGGGCAGTAGCGGGCTTGACGATAGGACTAAAAGTTTCACCAAAATCAATGCCGAGACTTTGGGTGAAACCACCAAGAACCCAACGAGCTTTGTAGCGATCATGAGAACCATCCGGCTGAAACTTGTGATAAAAGACCCATTTGTCGGTGACAATATTTGTGCCTGTAGGTCGAGGAATGATATCCCAAGTGTTGTTTGCCTGGAGAGTCTCAAATTCTTCAGTCATAGCAGTGCGCCAATTAGGATCATACAGAGTGCCACGGTACATCTTATGAATCGGTGAGAGGGTGGAGGCATGAAGGTTCATGCGATTAACCGGGAAACAAAACCTGGTCTTACCGCGAGTGACCATCTGGTGCTGGTTGGCCACTGATGGAATGGAGATAGCAACTTCCTTGCTGGTTCGACTAGCAGCAACCCGAGTCACAGGGGTAGCTGAACCAGAAAGAGGGGCCGCAGGACCTAGCGCCTGATGGGAAACAGGCACAACTGCCTAAGCAAGCGTGGGCACCTATAGCTCGTTCGATACATGCACCAGGGGTGGATTAGCGCCACCAGCTAGGCTAACATCCTGGGGCGTGGCAGCGATCGGCCCAACCCAAATTGGGCTGGCACAAGCGTCCACTGGATGGGCTGGAGGAATGTGAGTTTGGCCAGCTAGGGGGGAAAACCAGATGGGTGGCCAAGACGTGACCTGCTGGCAACAACCTACGGCCAGAGGCCAGCAGGGGCGGCAGGAGAAAGGCCCGCCTCGCCTAATACAATAGTAGAAGTGCCCCCTAGTGTAGCGCCGGTGCTGCTAGCAGCAGCCTGTGGTGGGAAACCAGCAGGGGCAGCAGCACCGTGGGAGGGACCTCTGAGTGTACCTGCACGGTTAGTATAGAAGGGAGGCAAAATAGTGTTGAGCTCGGTCAAGAAATCAAAGTCGGATGAAAGTGGGGAAGACACCTCAGAGAAGAGAAAAGAGGACTCATCAAACACAACGTGACGTGAGATGATGATGTGATTAGAAAAAAGGTCAAGACATATGTATCCTTTGTGATCCGAGGGATAGCTAAGAAAAACGCAGAGGGTGGACCGAGGTGACAGTTTATGGGGAGTAGTGGCGGAGAGGTTGGGGTAACATTTGCACCCGAAGACACGTAAATGAGAGTATGTGGGCTGGACACCATGTAAAGCGAAATAGGGTGTAGAAAAATGGAGTGTCTTTGTGGGGTGACGATTGATGAGATAGGTGGCGGTGTTTAGTGCTTCTACTCAATAGCAGGGAGGTATGCTAGCTTGAAAGAGAAGGGAGTGAACAATATTGTTGATAGAACGAATGATGTGCTCAGGCTTACTATTTTGTAGGAAGGTGCAGGGGCATGCGAGATGTAGTTGGACACCAATAGTGAGGAAGAAGGAACGAGCGGAGGAGTTATCGAATTCTCGGCCGTTGTCACATTGGACACTCTTAATGGTGCAGCCAAATTGCGTAGAGACATAGGAGAAAAAATGCGACAAAGTAGAGAAAGTGTCAGATTTTAGTTGCAAAGGAAACGTCCAAAGAAAATAAGAGCAATCATAAAGAATGACTAAGTAATACTTATAACCAGAGATACTGACAACAAGAGAAGTCCAAAGATCACAATGTATTAAATCAAAATTCCGAATGGCTCTAGAGTTGGAGCTAGGAAACGGAAGACGCACATGGCTACCAAGTTGACATGCATGACAAAGGAATTCTGATTTAGTACATGAGATGCCTGCAACGAGGGCGAGCTTGGAGAGGGCCTCATGACCAAGATGATCCAAACGCCGATGCCAGACAGTAGAGGAAGGAGTGTCGGCGAGGAGTGCATGCGAAGGAGGCGACAATGCAAACAGGGGGTAGAGCTGGCCCGAGCTATTGCACCTGATGATCACGTTCTTGGTTTGTATATCCTTCACAGAGAGACCATAGGGGTCAAATTCAACAGAACAATTATTGTCAGTAGTGAATTGACGGACATAAATGAGATTTTTAATAATATGCGGAAAGACAAGAACATTTCGTAAATGAAGAGGACGTTGAGAGGTAGAAAAAAAGTAGAACCAACAAACGTGACGGAAAGGAGAGACCCATTGCCAACGATGATGTTGGTTGGAGTAGAGGGGGTGGGTAGGGAGGAAACTTGAAGATTATCCTTGGTGGAAGACATGTGCGCGGATGCTCCCGAATCCATGTACCATGCATTGCTCGGAGGTGGGGTGATGGTCATGGTATTGAACAAGTTGGCGAGCTCCTGCTGGTCCCAGAAGCCATAGGCGCCAGTGTTGGGGGCAGGCACCATGGGCTCGGCCGATTGTTGCTGAAGAGGGCCCGGGAACAGCATCGACTGTTGGGGAAAGCTGGTGAAGAAAACATGCTGCTGTCCGGTGGGCAGATACAACCTAGCTTGGCCTCGCGGACGGGGCCCAAGCAGACCAGCGGAGGGCAGCACCAGACCGGGCCATATTTGGATGCTTCCGGTCCATGGATTATACAGAGAAGGCCAGGACTGGGCTAGGCCTCCAGGAGGAGAGCCTCCCAAATGGGAGTTGCCAGGGGCATAATTGGAGCCGGTAACCCCATTGTCGCGACGTCGATCACATCGGCAGTTACAACGAGAATTTTAGCCGCCACTGCCGGAGATGTACTGGCCGCTGCTGGTGGAGTTAGATTGGGCGCTGGGGTTGCTGGGCGGACCGCCGCCTATGCCGTCGCCGAACGAGGAGCCCTGGAGGTTGGCTCCAGGTTGGCCGAGCTTGGAGCCCAAACCGGTGCTAGCAACGAAAGCTGTAGAAGGCGCACCAGGCTTGCTCTGCATGGCTATTTCTTCGAGAAGAAGATCTGAGCGCACATCGATGAAGGTGTGAAAGGGCCGCTGGTGCTTGAGGATCGAGGCCAGATGAGAGAACCTCTCATTTAATCCACGAAGAACGGATAGCACGAGTGTTCGATCGGCGATCGGTTCACCCAAATCAGCGAGAGCGTCGACCATTGGTTTGAGCTAGCGGCAGTAGTCCGTCTCAGAGAGATCCCCTTGGACAAAGTTTCGGAACTCAGCGTCGAGGATGAGAGCGCGTGTCTCCTGGTTGCTGAGAAACTGTTGCTCAAGACGAAGCCACACCTCACTAGCAGTGGCGTTGAGGACCATTATGATCTCAAGAAGTTCGGGAGAAACTGTGATGTAGATCCACGAGTTCACGGTACAATCCATGCAGCACCACTCCTCGTCGTCCAGAATGTCGTCGGAGAGGACGTGGTCAGGAAGAGCGTACTTGCCGAGGGTGTTGAGGAAGAGGCCGCGCCAGTGGCTATACTTCGTGGAGCTGGTGTCGAGGATGATGGGGACCATTACACGGAAGTTTTGCACGGTGACGGCCTGTGCGTGCAGGGTCGCCATGGAGTTGGCGAGCACGAGGGCACGGGCAGCCACGGCCTCAGCGTCGAGGCGACGTTGCTCCTCCAGGCGCGCGGCCTCAGCACAGCGCTTAGCCTCGGCGCGCTGTGCGGCCTTAGCGCGCGCAGATTCAGCGCGCTCAGCCTCAGTCACAACCATGGCAGCGAGTGGAAGAAAGACAAGGAAAGGGGCAAGAAAGCGTGCAAAGAGAGCACGGCGGAGTGGAAAGTGGATGTCTCGTGCAGGAGAGCAACGAGACGGGGAAGAAGACTGGCGAACGAATGTCGCCGATGACTGTTTAGAGGGGCGGAAGCAAGGTCGCAGAAGCGAACCTATCTGATACCATGATAGTGGAATGAATCACATGATTTGTTGTTGATTGAATAATCAGGGTTACAACTTACAAATATATAGCACTCAAACTATCACGCAAAAGAGTGTGAACACGCCGTGTATACATTCATGCATGCATGAAAAAATATAAAAGAGGGAAGTCAAATAAATACTCGTGTGAATATGCAGGAAGTCTAACACCTCCATTTTTATTTACTTATCATCAGCTTTTCATTTACCATAATAATTTTGATCTTGCGTTTTTTCTTAAAAAAGTTTATAGATACTTAAACTTTTTTATCGTTAAATTCATCGTGAAAATATAATTTATTAATATTATAAATGTGTTTGTAAGTTTTTTTATAAAAAACGAAATGTCAAAATTGTTACGGTAAAAATTGATGATTAAGTAAATGAAAACTGAGGTGGGATAAACTGCCCGCACGAGGTCATGTCGCTGTCGTGTGCTGCCCCCACCCGCACTTGCCAACTGCTGAGGTTAGAAAGGCAGAGACGTGTCTGAACGATTTCCCACTTCCTGCTCATCCTCCCTCCCGTGCTGCCTTTCTCTTCTGCCATGGATGGTGCTAGTAACCATTAGCGCGGCACCGACCTTGCTCTCCGGACACCCATTCCCCAGGAGCTTCGTCCGCGAGCACACGGTTACTCTGGTACGCGCTGCTCTCCTCTGATCTCGCATGCAGTTACAGTCTACTTCCTGCGTTGGTTAGAGAAGAAGTGATGAAATTGTAATCTTTGCTTCTGTGGAACCGTCGCTACCCCTGATTCAATCATGCCGATGCTTGTAAATATTGAATACTACATTTCACATTGTATGCTAGCAGTGCCCTCAGTTCCGGATTCAATCCTGCTGATTTAACATTACCGCCAGAGGTGGCCGGCGACGCAATCCCCCAGTGGATGGGGCTGCCGCCATGCCGCAATAGTCGACGCGCCAGCCAGCGTCTCCGCGTCGTGGTTGTCGTGGAGCGCCTGGGGGTGCTTTATTGGTTATATCCAGCTGATGATGGGTTCTTCATTCGGTGCGCAGGTGGGGATTGCGTCGCCCTGCGGGACGGCAGCTCCTGCTTCTTCTGCGCCGAAGTTAGTCGCCGCGTCTGGCCTCCGGCGGTGGCGGCAAGGTGAGTCTTTTGTTGTCGTTTTTTGATCGTTGGCTCGGTTCTACTTCTCTCCCTGTTCTTGCCCTTGTTGGGGATTTGGATTGGTAGGGAGCTATCTCAAGCTTAAAAGAAGAAGAATAATCTGGAGACAAATCGTGGGATTTTGATTGTATAATTATCGAGGCATGCCGTGAAACAACTGCATCGGCTAAAAGAAGAATTTTGGAGCCCCAAACTGAATTGATGTAAGCTTCATCCGTCCGGTGTAAAGAGTAAAGCCGGGTTATTTCACCTCAGTTTGATTGTTTGTTTATGTTCTCCAACTAGCACAGCTTGTTCCAAGAACGTTATACTTGTCATATAGTGACATATGGTAATGAAGAATTGTGATGAGAATCTGTGTTTTCTGTGATACGTTTGGTGATTAGGTTGGATGCCGTTGAGTAATAGTTTACTTCATGTTTAGCACTATCTAGAATGTCGAATGAGATTTGAAGAAATGCTTCCACCTTCGAGTTCAGATCCCATCTTGCGAATTTGTGTAGCATAGGTTGAACAGAAGAGTTTCTTTGTCATCTTTTTTCGTGTAAGTTGGTCACAGTTTCTACTTTCTAGCCCCTTTTAGGAAATGTGTTTCGGTTTGCTACTTTGCAAGGGCTTTTGGGGAATCATCTGATCAAAACTGTTCCTTCTATCGCTCCTAGCATTCTTTAGGATTGAGTTTGCCATTGGGCTTTGGTTTTGCCGTCTATGCATTTTGCTTCTCCGCCATTCTGATTATCTAAACTACCTGTGGCCGGTAGGTTTATTTCAGGATCGATAGCGTCTGGCAGTTTCGGTCTAATTAATTATACCAATTTATGATTCTAATATGTGGTTTTATAAGAGAAGATACAGCACTACACGTTTGTAATCCATCATTTGATTGCGCTTTGACCTACTTATATACAGGAGAAAACAATTTTCAGCTGTGTTGTATGCAAACATTTTCAGGGATGAAATGAGGCTGGTTTTCTGGCAATGGTTTTTGGTATTCTTCATGGTAGTTTCGTCATCGTGGAGTTTGAGTTCAGATGGCCTAACTCTTCTTGCTCTGTCCAAAAAGCTCATACTGCCGAGTTCCATGAGCTCCAACTGGAGTGCTTCTAATGCAACTCCTTGTAAATGGAACGGAGTTGGTTGCAATGAAAGGAATAGAGTGATTTCTCTTAGCCTATCGTCATTGGGAGTTTCAGGTTCACTAGGTCCTGAAATAGGGCTTCTAAAGTACCTGCAAGTTCTCAGTTTATCTGCTAACAACATATCTGGTTCGATACCTCCGGAATTGGGCAACTGCAGTATGCTTGAACAATTGGATCTGTCCCAAAATTTCCTTTCTGGCAAAATACCAGCATCAATTGGCACCCTCAAGAAATTGTCATTGCTATCACTGTACTACAACTCTCTTAGTGGAACTATACCAGAGGAGTTGTTCAAGAACCAGTTTCTAGAGGAAGTGTACCTCCATTACAATCAGCTCAGTGGTTCGATCCCCTTCTTGGTTGGTGAAATGACAAGTCTTAGGTCCTTGTGGTTGCATGGGAATATGTTGACTGGAGTTTTGCCGGGTTCAATCGGCAACTGCACCAAATTGGAGGAGCTCTATCTACTCTATAATCAACTAAACGGCAGTCTTCCAGAAACCTTGGGTAATATCAAAGGCCTCAGGATTTTTGATGCCACTAGCAATAGCTTCACAGGCGAGATCTCTTTCAGTTTTGAGAACTGCAAGTTGGAAATATTCATCTTGTCATTCAATAATATAAAGGGTGAAATCCCATCATGGCTGAGGAATTGCAGGAGCTTGACACAACTTGCGCTTGTCAACAATAGTCTGTCTGGCCATATTCCAAGTTCTCTTGGTTTACTGAGCAACCTCACTTATCTTTTACTTTCTCAGAACTCCCTGTCTGGGCCAATCCCTCCTGAGATTGGTAACTGTCGGTCACTGTTGTGGCTAGAGTTGAATGCAAATCAGTTCGAGGGCAGTGTTCCTAAACAGTTGGCAAATTTAAGTAACTTGACGAATCTCTTTCTGTTCGAAAATCGACTAATGGGAGAGTTCCCTGAGAATATTTGGGGTATCCAAACCCTTGAGAGCGTCCTTATTTATAGTAACAGTTTCACGGGGAAGCTACCTTCAGTGTTAGCTGAGCTGAAGTTCCTCCAGAACATTACATTGTTTGATAATTTCTTCACTGGAGTCATACCACCGAAGCTGGGTGTTAATAGCCGCTTGGTTCAGATAGATTTCACAAATAACAGTTTTGTTGGTGAAATCCCGCCAAACATTTGTTCAGGAAAAGCATTGAGAATTTTGGACATGGGGTTTAATCATCTCAACGGTAGCATCCCATCCAATGTTGCGGACTGCCCAAGTTTGGAGCGAGTCATCCTCCAAAACAATAATCTCGATGGGCCTATTCCACAATTTAGAAACTGTGTAAATCTAAGCTACATAGATCTGAGTCACAATTCCTTGGCTGGTAACATTCCAGCAAGCTTCGGCAGGTGTGTTAATATTACTGATATAAACTGGTCAGAGAACAAGCTTTTAGGTGGAATACCACCTGAAATTGGAAATTTAGTGAATCTGGGAAGACTTAACCTCTCACACAACAGCTTACACGGTTCGTTCCCTGTGCAGATTTCCAATTGCTCCAAGTTGTATTCACTTGATTTGAGTTTTAACTCATTGAATGGTTCGGCACTCAGTACAGTAAGCAACCTGAAGTTTCTTTCACAGCTACGGTTGCAGGAGAATAAATTCAGCGGAGGCTTATCTGATTCTCTCTCGCGCTTGGACATGCTTATTGAGCTGCAACTTGGTAGCAATATTCTTGGGGGTAGTATCCCTTCATCTTTAGGAAGGTTGCTAAAACTGAGTATTGCCTTGAATCTTAGTAGCAATGGTCTAGTGGGTGATATTCCACCACAATTGGGTAATTTGGTGGAGCTGCAAAGTTTAGATTTGTCACTTAATAATCTTACCGGGGGTATTGAGACATTGGGGAGACTACAGTTTTTGCGTGCCTTGAATGTTTCATACAACCAATTTACTGGACCAGTGCCAGGTAATCTTCTAAAGTTTCTGAAGTCCACGCCAAGTTCCTTTAATGGAAATCCAGGCATATGTATGTCGTGCAGTGCCATTGATTCTTCTTGCAAGGGAGATAATGTCTTGAAACCTTGTGGAGCATCGAGGAAAAGTAGAGTGCATGGCCGACTCAGGATTGCTCTCATAGTTCTCGGTTCATTGTTTGTTGGAGCAGTTGTGGTACTTATAATCAGCTGCATCCTTTTGAGGTATCGAGATCCAAAAAAGAAAAGTGAGGAATCTGTCAGTACATTGTTTGAAGGATCATCTTTTAAATTAAAAGAGGTTATAGAGGCCACTGAAAATTTTGACGACAAGTATATCATCGGTACAGGTGCTCATGGAACTGTTTACAAGGCGACCCTGAGGTCGGGAGATGTGTATGCCATAAAGAAGCTTGTGATTTCTGGACGCAACGGTTCATACAAAAGCATGATCAGAGAACTGAAGACACTAGGTAAAATTAAGCATAGAAACTTGATAAAGCTAAAACAATTTTGGTTGAGAAGTGATCATGGGTTCATACTGTACGATTTTATGGAAAAAGGAAGCCTTCATGATGTTCTGCATGGGATTCAGCCAGCACCAGCTTTGGACTGGTGTGTGCGGCATGACATTGCACTTGGTACTGCCCATGGATTAGCCTATCTTCACGATGACTGCCGCCCTGCCATCATTCACCGTGATATTAAGCCAAGTAATATATTGCTGGACAAGGACATAGTGCCGCATATCTCAGATTTTGGCATTGCAAAGCTCATGGATCTGTCTTCTACTGCTCCACAGACCACTGGAATCGTCGGCACCATTGGATATATGGCCCCAGGTATGGTTGAAACTATGCATGATGCGTAACTGTTTCTTTTTCTTCATTAGCATGTACGGTTGATTGTAAATTTAGGATTGTGAAATGTCTCGTGTAGTCTAGGGCAACTTTTGAAGTCTCCATGTACCAGAATGTTCCAGTAATCTCAGTGCGAACATATACATTAGCAGCTACATCTCAGAGTTTTTTAAAGAACATAGAATATCATGGAAAACCTTATAAACAATCAATCCATCTCCACATGGAAATGATCTGAACCTTCCTACTTAGTTGATGGGACCATGAAACAAGCTAATCTTGAAGCGTTTTCAGTAATCTTGCATGTACAAATTTTCTCAAGCAAGCATTCTGTAATGATTAACTTTTCTCTGAAAATCTATTTCATAAGATACTGTCTTGTCATTGTTCATATGAAATGATTTTCTGGTGAACTTGCCTTTTTTAAACTATGAATTTTGATGTTTAGATTACACTGGTACGTACCTAATGGCTGTTTGCTGTCCTGCAGAACTGGCGTTCTCCACCAGGAGCAGCATCGAGTCCGACGTGTACAGCTACGGCGTGGTGCTGCTCGAGCTGCTCACTAGAAAGAAGGCAGTGGATCCCTCATTCCCTGACAACATGGACATAGTCAGCTGGGTGTCGTCCACGCTGGACGGCACCGACCAAATCGAGGCCATCTGTGACCCGGTTCTCATGGATGAAGTCTACGGCACGGTCGAGATGGAGGAGGTGCAAAAGGTCCTGTCGGTAGCCCTCAGGTGCGCCGCCAGGGAGGCGAGCCAAAGGCCGTCCATGGCCAACGTCGTGAAGGAGCTGACGGATGCGCGGCCTCCTGGTGATGCCGGGGGGTCGGTCTCGAAGTCGAAGCAGGGGAAACTGGGCTCCCAGAGCACCTCGTACTGACAGTAGGATTTCTGATTCAGCCTTGTTGTAACTCGCTAGTGAAATGTTGTATGTATTCCGTTCTTATATATACTGCTCTCCATGATTGATTTACAGAGGGTGCAGAGGGAGAGAGCTCGGTTTTGATTGGGAAGGTTGAGTGATCGATCATTCCTGACCAGATGCTTTGTGTAGTTGTGCTGTGCCTTGTGCGCATGGGTTGCGCTCCTGTAAGAAGGATCTGTGCTGTTCTTGAGGAACCTGTATCTTGTAATTCGTGGCCTGGCCTCGTCCTGTTCTTGGTGTCCTGCTGAATCTTTACAGCGGATGCGACACGCTAGCGCTTCTCTGAACGGCGAGATAGGATGACGGGAGGCGATGGCGCGGTGGAACGAGCCTGAAATAGCCTGGGAGGTCAACGTCTGTTTTACCGTACACTGTTCGCCAGGCGGCTCAGCGCTCACGCTCCGGGTGGAGGCGGAGGTTTGGGCCCGTCCATCGGAAAGGCCTGGGCGTGCTGGAACTGGAGTTTTTTTTATTTTTATATTTTTTCGAGTTTAAATTTAAATAAATAGATTCCCGACGAAAAGATTTGTAAAAGTAGGCGTCCACCGCCCTCTCAGAGGGTTGCAGCCCTCTCAGAAGGCGGGTACGGGTGCTAACCGCCCCCTGAGAGGGCGGTAGGCCTTCCCGCCCGGGCCCCACAGCTAACCGCCCTCTCAGGGGGCGGGTAGAGGTCCTTACCGCCCCCTGAGAGGGCGGTAAGGGCGCCTCCCGCCCGCCGCCCCGCGCCGGCCCCCTGCGCCCTGAGTCTATATAAACCCCAAAAATTGGAGAAAGAACCAGAAAATTCAGAAAAAAAGAAAAATTGAGAAGAGAGAGGAGAAGAGAGGAGAGGAGAGGGGAGGAAGAGAAATCGGTGAAGCCCTGCTGTATTTGGGCTGCGGATTTGGAAAAAAATTTCAGGTCAATCTTTTTATCCTTTTTATTGTTGTTAATTAGTGCAGTAGTAGTATATGACATAGATTTTAGATAGTTAGATCTAGGGTTTAGAAAATTATAAAATTTAGTTAGAAAATTAGTACATTATTTTTAATTTGTTACCTGTAGTATATTATTTGTAGTATATTATTTTCAGTATGTTGTTTGTAGTATATAGTTTATAGTATATTACTTGTACATGCAGACGTATGAGTCAACAGTAGATGATAATTTGTGAACCTAGGGTAGCATTTAAAAACTATTTTATCCGATAATCAGAAATATAGTTTGTTGTCTTAACATGTGTTATGTTTGCGGGTGTTTCCAGGAATGGGAGATAAATTAATTTTTCAGATATATTATGGTGAGGGTGAAATTATGTACGATCCCAACGGTGTAGATCTCTCTGGATTTCGCCATGTTATGAAGGGGCTTAGTAAGGCTAATGAGAGGACTATTGTGGGGGTGTGCAAATGGCTCATGCGGTTTTTCCAATTGGATCCGCAGCAATATGAGCTGAAGTTGAAAGGTGTTTTGAGCCGTGCTAGTCATGGATACTTTGGTGAGCTTGTTCCCATCGAAGCCACATCAACTTGGAGGCAGTATGTAGATATATGCTGTGAACGTGGCATGCCGCTTATTTTATTAGCTGCGGCGTACCTGAAAGATCAAAATGAGGTGAACTCTGAAGCCATGTGATCATTTCGCTGTTGTTGTTACATATTATTGATGTACTGCAATACTTATAGGTTGGGAGCGGTCGGACTCCTACCGCTTTGCCGGTTGGTCGAGGCCCGAACGACGGAGGACCCCGAGGTTGCGGCCCGTCGTTTCTACTTCGATCGGTCGCTGATAGCAGCACTGGTCGACCGTTGGAGGCCGGAGACACATACGTTCCACCTACCGTGCGGAGAGATGACCCCGACTTAGCATTTTACATTTTTTGTAACTAACATATGCGTATTCGCTTCGTGATGTGCTCATATGTATTAAGATACGTTCACTTTGTATGGTCGACTTAGCATTTCGTAAATATATTTCATATTCAGACACGTTCAATGAACAAGTGACCACACCACTAAACTTTAACCATGACTTGACAACACAATGTGACAACACTACCCAACTTTTTCAAATCAGTAAATGACAACACGGGTACCAATAAACGTGGAATCTCTGACCATGGGCAACGACAAAACTGTCCTATTCTTCAAGATGGAATCCGATGCTCCTCCCGCCAGCTACGCCCATACCCTAATTCCTTTCTTTAAGAGCGAATCCAATGCTCCTGCCTCCCCCAACTATAAGTAGCCAAACCTCCTTACGGAGAAGCATCGCTCATTTCTCATATCTCTCAAGTGCAATGTCTTCCTCAGCTCCATCGAGCCCACCAAAGAAACATTGGGGGACTACCGTACCTGAAGGTCTCGAACCACCAATGTGCTTCTATGGTGACCTTTGTAAGCTCCGCGAGTCGCAGGACATCTCATACACCTATGGACTACGCTTCTTCATGTGTGCCAACTACGAGTATGACAAGCCTCGCAATGCAACAACTGGTTATCGACCGGTACGATAACAGATGTCCGCCTCATCTCTTCCGATTACGCACCCTCTTTTACTAACCGCTCATCTTGTTCCATTTGTTCAGTCCCCTCCACCGCTCTGTGATTTTATTCAGTGGCTCGACAATGAGCAAAATGACTCACAGAAGCTGTGGGTCAACATGAACATGAGGTGGAGAAGGGAAGCGTACGCACGTCGGGAGTACGAGCAACAGCAAGAGGAACTTCGTCTCAAGCGGGAGAAAGAAGAGCACATGAGGAAGGCGGCGCACGACCGTACCGTGGCTCAGGCTCGAGAGGCTGAGAGGGAAAGGAAGCGGGAGAGAGCCCGCCGTGCTAAGGCGGCAGGTCCCGATGCCCTCCGAAAGGGAAAGTATCCTAGATGCACGCAGTAGAGAGTACCTAATATAACCCGACATACTTTCCTTCCCTAAGGCATGTTATGATTAGGATCAGCGTACTAATAAGATCTTAGTGCGAACCGTACATGCCACCTTTGTTTCCTCATCGTGTCGTCGCGGTTACAGTGTATTGCAATGTTTTCACCATGTGTTCAATATTATGTTTGTCCTCGTTCGCACCCCATACCCACGTAAAATGCTGCAACTACTAATTACTGATTTTTTCCTCCCGTTATTACATAACCTACTCCAAATTTAATTTCTTAATTTCCTTACACCCCTTCTTTTTTTTCCTTCGATTAAAAAATAATATATTTTTATAGGATAAAATAGAAAAAAATTAATTTTACATGAAAAAAATCCCCTAACCGCCCTCTCAGAGGGCGGCTAGGGGCTAACCGCCCCCCCAGGGCCTAACCGCCTCCTGAGAGGGCGGTTAGCCCCTCTTGTCGCCCTCTGAGGGGGCGGTTAGGCCTACCGCCCTCTCAGGGGGCAGTTAGCACCCGTACCCGCCCTCTGAGAGGGCGGTGGGCGCCTACTTTTGCAAATCTTTTCATCGGGAATCTATTTATTTAAATTTAAACTCGAAAAAATATAAAAATAAAAAAACTCCTGGAACTGGTCGGCGACGGTAGCGGCTAGCGGGCCGTGGGTGCCGGGAACTGGTAAGTTTGGTGCTTGGAAAGAATGGAATGTGGCAAGCAGGGCCTAGCCCACCCAGATAGGTTCGTTGCGAGGCCACGGTAACGCTAACACGTGTGCCACGCGTTGGCGGGTTTTTTATTTTTATATTTTATAACGTGGTAGGCATCTATTTATATAAATATTGTTATTAGAAATCTATTTATTTAAATATTAATATTAGAAAATATATAAAAAAAAACTCCGCATCGGCTCGTGGACGGCGATGATACCGGCTGAGCGGCAAACGTCCGGGAGAGTTGCGGAATGCGAAGCCCGTCAGTCTCTGAGATGGGTGTGCAAATTAGGCCACGAGTCGGACGGTGGGCTTTATGGGCCTCAAGCTATGAGAGGCTGACTCGGAAGCATTGCTGCTGCTGAAGGACGCGATATGTTTCTCGCTCTCTTTGATCCCTTCTCAACAACACACGCAAGCTATCTTAAAAAAAAAAGACAGCACACGCAAGCAACAAAGGCCCCGACAAAGGGTTTCTCACTCTCTTTTATCCCTTGAGTTTGAGTCATTATCCAACATCAGTAGTTAACACATATATTTTTAATAAAATAATATTATAATTATACATCGATTATATTATAATATCATAAAAATAATCTTACATAGAAAATATCACGGACTTCATTACAGTAAAAGTTAATATACCAAATTAAAAGAGTTCAATAATAACATCAGCGGAAAAACAAGCCCAATATCCAAAGGCAACTTGGGTGCAAGCGTAGTCTTATTCTTCTACTCTCTTCATCATCATCATCGGTGAAGTTGTTATTTGGCTCATCATTTGAATTCAATAAGGATAAGAGTAAGTACATAAGATACTAATCAAGTCCTACTACAAAATGATAGGTAAATGCTTAAAGGGTAAACGAAGAGTAAGACCATATGACTTAGGTTTGGAGAAAATGTAGTTCTTATAAAGAGCTAGTTTATAAAGCAACATCCCTGCAATTTTAATCTTAAGTTTTATAGTTAGTGGACAGCTAGTCCTCTCTAACTCATGATACATAGTTGGTACTTTCAAAGCACGAACACACTGTCCACTAACACATCAATGAGGCAAACATACCATGAAGTTAATTATTGTGATTGAATCATAGCGAGTCCTTGACCGATGACATAGCTATCCGGATAAGTTTACACTCTTCAAAGGTTGTACACATTACCTATAAGATATGCATAAACTCCAACCTTAGCAATTAGCAGAGCTAACGTAACGAGACGCTGCACCCTCCCAACATCGACACGATATCCACCTACGGGACACTCAACTAGTGGCTCATAAATTTGGTTCACATAGAGTCTTCGACCGGACTACGTGTAGCGAAAATGGCCCTATTAGGCTATAATTATGATTTAGGTGATTAATGACAACATAGTTATTAGAATTAATATGTTTGTTAAGAATATATGTTAGTAGGTCTTATGGATGTAATACATCAAGAAATCATTGAAGCCGAAATGAAGTTTGATTGAATTGGAAAAATCCCAGGAAGATTTGTCTCATCGGATGGGTCGATGCAGAGTAGTTTGTACTCACCGGAGCATTGTGTCCAGAGACTGATAGCCTCACCGGATAGTCCGATGAATAGGACATGAGACCACTGGAGTGTTTCTAACAAAGGGGGAGAAAGTTGAGGACCTCACCAGATAGTCCTATGATATGCACTGGGTAACACCAAAGTATTTCCTGCAGAGAAGAATACAATTGCAGAAAGACCGAAGATCAACCCACCAGATGCTCTAGTACTTGGTTTGTGCACACCAGATTATAACACCAGACGCGACTGCAAGTGTTGAAGAATAAAGAACAACCCACTGGAAGGTTTGGTGCTCTAAAGATGAATGCACTAGAGCATTTTACACAGAGAGACTGCAAAGGTTTAGATGGCTCAAGATAACTCACTGGAAGGTCCGATGATAGATTTGAAGGTACACCGGAGTGTCCGGTGTTCACAGAGGCATTGAGTGGAGTTCCAACGGCTAGTTTCTGAGGTTGTGCTCACCGGATGGTCCGGTATTAGTACTACTGTTCTCACCGGATCATCCGGCGTTAATAGCTTTTCTGAGCCATTGGAAAAACTGCTAGTTGGCAGGTTTGAGGCTATAGATACCCCTCCACTCAGTCATTTGAAGGTGTGACATGCTGCTGGAGTCTAGAGAATCTCATAGACAATTGAGAAGACATCTAAGCCACTAAAGTGCTTAAAATGATCATCATCTAAGATGATTAAGCATAAGATTAGAGAGTGTTTAGTGTTTATAGGCCTAGAGTGAGTTGTAGCTAGATGTTGCAGCTTGAAGAAGAGATCAATGAGTTATCCTAGCTTGTACCAAGTGGTACACCGAGGCCTTGGAGTCTTGTTAACTCGCCGACAACTTGAGCCAGAGTTGCTCAAGCTTGTTGACTCAAACTCCAAAGTGATCATGATGGCAAGTGATCGGAAGATAGGCTAGTGGTAAGACCTTGTCTTGGTGGCTTAGTGGCTCATCCGGTTTGATGCCTTGCCTTATTGGTTTGGTGGTTCAAGAGTCATGACTGGGTGCTGACCGAGAGCATATCCTTAATGGAGCTCCAACGTGGATTAGGGGTGATATTCATGCTATTGATATCACACTACCACAGGATAAAATCTCTTGTGTCGAGTTTGTCTCTCTATCTTATTTATGTTTTCACATTTATTTTCTTGCAATTTACCTTACTAGAGTAGGTTAGAATCCTCTTGAGTGATAGAATAAATACACTAGATAAACCTAAATATTTAGAATAGTCTCATTGAAATGTTGATGCATTTAATCGTGTTTATTCTCTCACCAATACACATGATATTTGGAACAGCCTCATTGAAGTACATCAAGGCACAAAGGATGTGCGTAATGAGAAATATCATGTGCTTGTTACTAAGTTCAATATCATCAAATAATTTACCCATGAAAGTGCTAATGACATGTATTCACGTTTGAATATTCTTGTAAATAAGATCAATAAATTAGGTTTAACACAAATTGATGATGATAGCCTACATCATCTATGACAAATACAACATCAAAAAGATGACTTCAAGTCAAGTGCTCGACAAGATCATCGCTCATGAGATGACCATGAGCATGAGAGTGGAAGCTTCTTCCTCATCCAACACCAAAAACCTTGCTCTCATAAGCAAGCAAGCACCATATCCACATATGAAGGCGAAGATGAGGAGGCAAGAGCAAGAGTCAAGCTCAAGCGAAGATGATAAGCAAAGCACATGAAGTGATGAAAAAATAGACCCCGAAGTCGCTAAGCTCATCTCTCAAGTGTACTCATCGGATGATCCGGTGTTAGTACTACTGTTCTCACCGGATCATCCGGTGTTAACAACTTTTCTGAGCCGTTGGAAAAACGGCTAGTTGACGAGTTTAAGGCTATAAATACGCATCCACTCAGTCATTTAAAGGTGTGGCATGCTGCTGGAGTCCTGGGAATCTCATATACACTTAAGACATCTAAGCCACTAAATTGCTTAAAGTGATCATCAGAGGCAATTAAACACAAGATTAGAGAGTGTTTAGTGCTTATAGGCCTACAGTGAGTTGTAGCTAGGTGCTGCAGCTTGAAGAAAGGATTAAGGACTGATCCTAACTTGTACCAAGTGGTACACCGGCGTCTTAGAATCTTGGTGACTCACCGGCAACTTGAGCCAGAGTTACTCAAGCTTGTTGACCCTCTGATTTGGTGTGGAGTGGCGATAAGACATGTGTATAGAGACGCGGAGACTCTTGCCTTGGTGGCTCAAGCTCCGAAGTGATCACGACAACAAGTGACTGGAAGAGAGGCTAGTGGTATCTTGTCTTGGTGGTTTGGTGGTTTATTCGGTTTGAGACCTTGTCTTGGTGGCTTGGTGGCTCAAGATCGGATGTTGACCGGGAGTATATCTTTGGTGGAGCTCCAACGTGAACTAGGGATGTTATTCATGCCATCGATACCACGGGATAAAAATCCTTTGTGCCGAGGTTATCTCTCTATCTTATTTACGTTTTCGCATTTACTTTCTTACAATTTACCTTGCTAGAGTATGTTGCAATCCTCTTGAGCGATAGAGTAGACACACTAGATAAACCTAGAGTATATTTAGATAGAAATTAAGATATGTTTATCTTGTGAGGTTTTTGGAGCCAATTAGGTTTTAAGACTCCTAATTCACCGTCCTTTCTTAGGACTTCACCGTTCCTCATACCACGGGACTTCGTATAGATTGTCAGAGTCTTCTCTTAGCTCCCGTTGCAACTACCAACCTCTGAGTAGGTACCAAGCTAATCTAGAGAGGTTGGATCATGTCCTGCCATATACAAAACATGTATTTATACGATAGTCACTAGGTAGGATGTTATAACAAATTGATCCTTATACGACTGAGTCAAGTGTCTCCTAGCAAAGACACAATAAAGAAGAATCTTGCTTCCAAGGTAATCCCACCCTTATGTGGTACTTTAGTCACCCCTCGTCAAATCAAGCTTTAGAGATTCCTTTAATGCCACCACTTTTAACCCACTCACACCTTCAAACACACATCTAGTTTCACACTTTTTTGTAAGGCATGATTATTATGAATAGTTAATATAATTATTTATTGAAACATAATAAGCCCTTAAGCATACTAGTGATCAAAGTAATCATCCAAACTAGTTGATGTTGTGAACCTTCTAGGGTTTCAACGAAAAATAGGTAAATCAATAATGAGGTATGGCATTATAAAGCTAGGTCATAACTATTTAAGTGTTTAAATTAGTTAAAATAAAAATACAAGAATATAGTATTTCAAAATTTAGCTATATTGGATTGTGTTTATAAAACTTAGATATGATATGATCAAAGATGTAGGGCTTATCTTTCTCAAAGTTCCTCCTCATAATCTAGGTTCTCGAGTTTCACCTCAAGCACTTCCTCTTCTAAAATACACAAATAACGGCGAATAAGTAAACTACAACACAAATATCTTAAAATAAAATAAATTCAAACAAAAATTCGAATTAAATCTAAAAAAATTTAAACTAATGTGATTGGATACATCTTGAATTTATATGAATTTAGACGAAAAAGCCGTCAAAATCAGAGTCAAAACTGAGGAGAAATAACTCTCGGAACATTAATTTAAAAAAGAAAGAAAACGAAGAATGCTCCTTAGAATATTCTATGAAATATTTTTGGATTTAATAAATATATTTGGAAATTCTGAAAAGGTCCAAAGTCTGACAGGTTGGGCCATTGGTCAATGATCAACAGTCGTTGTTGACTTGTCAGTGGATGACTGGGTTGGCTACTATGCCGTGGACTCGGTTTATAGGGTGCGTTGACCGGTGGACTACAAAGGTCAGTCTACGGTGAGCCGGCTCTGTAGACCGAGGTCTGAGATGGCAAGGTGGACTGGTCAAAAGGCCTGCTACGTCAGCATATTCGCTGACGTTGATGCCGAAGAGGTTAGATGGCGTCGGAACAGTATCGCCTGGCTCTATTCCGCGGTAGAGCTCGCTGGGAAACTCATCGACAATGGCTTATCTTCATCAGACTTCGACCAAAAGCACATGCAGGTGACTACTCGATGAGGTGGACGTGGTTGTAGCGTTCTTGTGGACCGGAGCTCGCTGGAGCAGCGGTGGCGTGCCAGAGGTGGAGCCAGCGGCAGTGATAAACAGAAATGAGAGAGGGGTGCGCCTTGAGGCTGCTAGAGTGCATAAAGCTCCTACAGGATGCACAGAAGCTTCCCAAACGACATTGGCGGCAGCCGGTGATGGAGAGGAAAAGGCGGCGTGAAGAAGTGCCTCAGTGCGGTGCTTGTGTAGCCTAGGGGAGGGAGGACTGATGCGCTAGGGAGGAAGAGGGAGGTGTGGTGGTGCTTACTATGCACATGCTGGGGTGGGAAGGTAGCCAGAGGGGGAGATACGAGACGGCGGCTGGGGGTTGGGGTGACACGAAGAGAGGGAGTCCGGTGGGGAATTAGGCTTTGGGAAAGGAGAAGATGGGGGCAGTGTGGTGTAGTGATGTGAAGGAGGGGTCGGCAGGCCGGTTCATAGGTGAGCGAGGGCGATATTGCGGGGGAATATCTTGCTGCCGATGAGATTTTCCCTCCTCAGGTGAGGTGACCACATGACAACGATTGAGGCTAGGCCGTACTTGTGATGTGAGCAAGGAGCGGCTACAGAGAGAGGGAAAAGATGGTAGGAGGAGGGAAAGGTAGAATAAGATGAAGCTCGCGGCCGTCAATGGTGGTTCGAGCTTGTTCATTGGCGCCGGCGGAAACCCGGGGTCAAAAAGCAGCTGGCAATGATGGGATGCAGCAAGCGGAGCTCTGGGATTGGCTGACGACTTGCTAACGAGGCCGCTGCTATGATGGGATGGAGCACGGTTGTTGAGGAGTTGGGCCGGAGGCGGGGCGGACCGGGCTAAAAATAGGAGGAAAAGAAGTTTTGGTCTACTAGGAAAATTAAGGAAAAGAAAATGAGGGGAGGGGATGGACCGGGCTCCAGGTGGGCCAAGTGAAAGGATTATGGCCTGTTAGAAATATTTGGAAAAAAGGAGAGAGGGAGGAAGGGTTATGCTGGATTGTAACATGAATAGAGAGAGAAAATTTGGTCCGAAGGAGTTTAAGGTTTTAGGGAAATAACTGAACATTTTCAAGGAATAAAGAGATTCAAATTTGCATTGGCAAACAATACTCCAAATGAAATCCATAAATGCATAGTGGTGTACTAGTGCATGTTTTCAAAATTCAAATTTTAGCTATATTTGGGTTACTTTGCTTGCATTCAATTGAATTTGTTTCTAGTTTACTGTAAATTTTAAAAGTTTAAATTTTTATTGAGTTTTAGACATGACCAAAAATACAGGGTGTTATAATAAGAGCGTCGACAACGAGCTCTGGATAGTCGCAAGGTCAGCGCAGAGGCAAGCTCCCTGGGGCGGTGACGTTGTAACACAGTTTAGGGTGAGGTCCGGACGGCTACCTACTTGGGCCTGATGAGATTGGCAAGGGAGGAGGATTCCAGCTGGATTGGGATGTGGAAATGGGCTACAGGCTAGAGTTTGGTGACAGAGGTAAGCACCATAGCCTTAGGGTTTAGGAGTCAGTCCTGAGGAGAGCAAGAGCGATACGAGAGAGATCAAGTCGCGTTAGGATGTGGGCTAAGCGGTCGTGGGGTATACCCAATGGTCAATAGTAAAAACAGATAATATTCTTTCATCTCAGTGGACTAGTTAGTTTCTTGAGGATGAATCTATATTTGAAATAATATTTTGACCGTTCTACAGAGTTGCACATGGAATAGAGAATATTTATGGATCAGACTTCCCCATATAACGTGAAGTCATCCCATTTGGTAGGATCTTATCTAGATCCTAAATTTGGAGGCCTGCCAAACACTCCAAAATTCGAGGAGGTTAGGTGCCACCGCAGCTCAGCACTAGGCCTGTCAAGTAACCACAGGTGAACCCAAAGCAATCGCGTGTAGAACGGGGTAGCAAACGCACTTTGTTTTGGAACAGAAGGGATGAGCCTAGTGATCGATGTCATCAAGTGGCGAACGGTGTCCTTCGAACAATAGAACTTGCGAACGCTACGCTCGTTTGGACAAAATCCAAGCAAAACAAAAAAGAGCTAGCTGCTGATTGTCCAAAAATTGTACTCTCCTCGACTGCTACAGTTCTTATTGGGCGATGGACTAAAAAAATGATGCTTCATGATCCTCTGTACCAGGACTGCCTGAAGTATATGGTGAATTGAACATGTTATGAAAAATCTAATTCTATTATTTTCAATTTTAATATGTTTTAATAACCTTTAGTTATTGACTTATTTAGCTATAATGAAGAGACTAAGAACTGTCGATAGCTTTTATAAACCAGTCTTTTAAGTTCCGGTTGTTCGTAAAATTCTAATACAATCATTGATTAAATTATTGAATCGGTTAATATGCAAACTTCTAATCAAAATACTTACACCGCTACCAGATCAACAAATAAGAATTATAACTATGTTGATAAACTTCCATATGTCGTAATTTTTATATGATAACTGTTATCAATATTTACAAATTGACCCCTGTATTTAATTTCTGACTTCGCCCATGGCCTGACCCATGATCCTCTGTAGCTTCCCGTACCTGACCCATTTATAAACGCCGGAACTATGAACCAAGCTCGATAGCAACGTCACAAGCGCAAGCTAACATGTCATGTTCTCCGCCAAGTTAACATGTCATGTTCTCTGCATTGCCCGGAGTTGAACACCCACGGCCAGAGCTCCTTCCGGGCACGTGTGCTGCGCAGCTGCTGTAGCTGCATCGCCGGGTGGGGCCTGGGCCTTCCACGATCAGCGTACCACCTGATCAAAATTCTCTGACTTCAAAAAGTCCAATGCAAACAGTGATTTTATAAGGGCCAATAGTAATTTAAATAGTAACAGTGTTGTACAATTTTATTTTTTATAAACCGTTGTATCATCAAATCCACAGTAGAGTCCACAGTGAAATCAGATGATACAATTCCTACGCAGGCACATGCACAATTGCAGTTGGGTTTGTTTCGTCGCCATCCTTTAAGCTGATCACGGCGTCTCACCAACATTAAACAGAGGTGTGAGCGCCCACTAAGTACACACATCAATGCATCATGCATGCATTACTGCACGCTTACAGTTGGGTGCAGCCTCGGACAACGCGATAGGACAGGGGGAATCCAGTCTAAAAAATGAGCGAGGACATACTGGTGATTGGATATTTACTAGGTTGATTGGTGCATTTATATCGTGTCTACTTTTTTAATTATAGGAAAAATAATAGTACTTTTATGTATGCACGTACTTTTAACATGCAGACGAAAGTAATACGAACCTAACTAAATTTATTTTATTTTATTTTTTTAATTTTAGATATTTTTCTCTGTATTTTAGATTATTTTAGTCGATTTATCAATATAACTAATATTCTATTCAACATGTAGATGAAAATAATACGAACCTAACAAAATTTATTTTATATTTTTTAAGTTTTAGATATTTTTCTCTGTATTTTAGATTATTTCAACCAATTTATCAATATAACTAATATTCCATTCAACATTTTTGCTAGAATTTATTGAAAATAAAAATTATATGTATATGTGTAAACATATGTATAAGCATAGATGTATATATATATATATATATATATATATATATATATATATGCACATGTATACTGTATATAAGACGATTAAATACTACATAATATGCTACAGTACCTACCGTGGCTTAGCCTCCAGAGGCTCTGAATCTTGCCGGTTAATATATAGTATAGATAACTTAGGAAAAAAGACTAAGTCTACTCAAGTTAAAAAAAAACAAGAAATTGAGCAGGGTTGTGCCCTCGCTGGCTATATGCTGGCTCCTCCCATGTAAAGATGGCAACGTGTAAAGATTATTCTTGTGCCCACGGATAAGATACTGACGGGTGCAAGTTTGGATTTTAATATTTGCCTATGAGTATAGGTGTGGGTTTAATTCCAAAGTAAATAGGCAAAAGATCACGGGCAAAAAAAAAGACATACTTATGTTTATGAACTTGTAAACCCGTTCTAATCACATTAGGTATGAGTTAAATCATTACTTAGATATATAAACTAGAAGGTTAGATATATAAATATGTCCCAATTAACTATAAACCCGTGATATGGGTAGTCATACGGACGTGTCTGCGGGTACAAGATGCCGGCGAGTGGTGGACACAGGTAGCATTTCTTACCCATTGCGGGTAACAGGTGTGAGTTTAGGTATAAACTCTTTGTATGCTCTTATGATATATTTATATCTTCATACTTTAAGTTATCGATATTATCATATTCAATAGTTATATTTTTGTTACAACATATTCGACACTTAGCTAGTTTTTCTCTTAGTTACATGTTGCCTCGCCCATCTGATGCTTGGCGCAGGGAGCGTCTGGACCAGCTGAACAACAAACATGTTGGTGTAAGGTGAGAAGGGCGTGCATCTGAGCTTGGTTTACGTGGTACACCAGTGTTAAGCTAGATGAAAACTGTAATGGCACCGGGGAATTGAAGAGACCAATAGAACCAGGTACGTACGTTACCTGCTCCGCTGCTCGTCGTACTTCCTTTGCTTCAGAATAGCTTGGCACTCGAATTGAAAATGACGGAGTTCCAATAAATTTACCTACATCTTCTCCCCCTACAAGCCGAATCAAATTTTAAGCTCTAGCTACTTCGCTCGGCCTCTACTCTGTTCATTCACATTGTCATGTCAATCATTCGCGTCGCCGGAAAAGTGAAAAGAAACGATACCAAATATCTTCATGACTCACGGCAGAAAACAACTCCATCGGGTTGGTCAAAGTTTTCCTCCTCGAACCAACTTTTTTTTAGCATCAGGTGCCACAGGGAAGCATTCCTTGACCCTATGCAGGATGCAGGACAGGCCCCACTCGCTTCCAACTCTCTGGGCTAGTCACACATACATACAGAAAAAAAATTCTATACAAAGGTATTGCATACATCTTCTTTTATAACACCATTATTCCTAATAGGGAAAATGCAAAAACCCTCTTAAAAAAATCACTTGGATTTTGACTTTCCCCTCCAGAAATTATTTTGTTGCAAAAAAAATCCCTAAAAGTTTGGTTTTCTTGAAAAAAACCTCCAAAAATTCAAAAACATAAAAAAATAAAATAAAATCTAAAAAAAATTAGGGACAATTCTAAGACCTTTTGTGAATTTTTTTCAAAAATAATATCCTTTGCATCATATTTCATAGAGAGCAAGTTTGAAAAAAGAAAAACGTGCAACTCATTTATTAACTCATGTTATTTTAACTTTGTCATGTTTACCATTATTTTTCCTACATAAATCATTGTTTAAGTAAACTAATAAAAATAGTTTCACTAATTTGGGGTGTTTATGGATTAGTTATGAATTAATCTATCTGCAACTCATTTACTAAATCCTACATATTACAATAACTATTTTAAGATTTCATGTATTTTTAGAATATAGAGGATCATGTAAGAAGAGTAAAAAAATTGGTTTCATGATTTTTAGATTAGTAAATAATTAACTATGCATTTAACTCGAATTAATAAATGAGATGCACGTTTTTTTTTTCAAACTTACTCTCCATGAAATATGATGCAAATGATATTATTTTAAAAAAAAATTACAGAAGTTTTTAGAATTGTCTCTAGTTTTTTTTAATTTGATTTTTAGGGGTGTTTTTCAACAAAATCGAACTTTTAGAGGGTTTTTTTTGCAACAAAACAATTTTAGAAGAGGAAAGTCAAAACCAAGTGATTTTTGGAGAAGTTTTTGCATTTTTTCCAACCTAATATGAATCTTAAAGCAGTAGATTTCGTCCACTGTGTGACTTGTGAACGTCTGTGATTTTTGATCAAGAAATCCATGCCGTGCGGTACGTGCTAGCTCCGCACGCAATCGGCAGCCGATGCGACGCCGACGGCAAAAGAGGAGGAAATGGGGCACCCCGGAAGCAAGCAAGCAATCTTGTTTGTCGGCACGCCACGGTCTGAGTCTGCTGCAGCGATGACATGATATCGAAGGGGGCGGCATGTAGGACCAGGGCCCAACATTCCGTGCAACCAAAAGTGGACGTTGTTGCACTTGTCGCCTCGGTCCCTGGATAAAGATCTTGCCGGGCCCAACCGATTCATCCTTTCCTGTTGCCTTTGTCGAACAGCCAGTACGAGCGCTACCGGCAGCAGCACACCTGCTCCATGTTTATCCATCAGCTAATCAGGTGATCTGGAGATATTTTTTCCGTGGTGACACGTTTGTTCTTTGCGGAACCTAAATGGTACCGAAAAAATAAAAAATAGACAATCTATCAAAATAGATAATAGATTGCCGTATTTATAAATCTAGCATATGTATTCTGCAGTTTAAATACTAAAAATCCGATTTCAAAATCCCAAAAACCGAAAAAAGACGGACCTAATCGTATTTGGCATTTGAGATGCCGTATATGGTATTGGTCAGCAACAGTGCCGTCAGGTACCGAATACGGCATGTGCCAGCAATTGTAAATTCTCAAAAATCATGATTTATTTTTTTAAAAATAGTCCAATAATTGTAACCCATTTTAATTAGTTTGATCAAAAAGTCTGAGCCAATATTTAATTAAAATCTCCAAATAAGCCAACTTTTTAAAATCTAGGAATATTTATTGCCTTAAATAAATTCTCAAAAATGCAGAAAAATTTCGGCAGTGGTATTAGCACGACTTGCATCATTTCACCTGCTCGCAAACATTCTCGAGGGCGGTATAAGTTTTGGCCTCCACGTATGCCTACGAGAATGTTAGGGAACGCTGTACTCCCCCCCCCCATCCTGAGCAATGTATTTCAGTAAAGAGTCATTACTCTCTTGGTGGCAAAGGCGTCTCTCTAACAGAGAGGATTCTCATGGTCTGCCCACATGACCCTTTCTGCTGACACATCATCGTCAGGGGCTACTTGATTCTGAGGATAGTCCAAGATCTGATCCACGTAGGTTGTACCTGAACCGAGCAAAGCGACCACATGATGGTCACCCGAGGTCGACAGCACCGAAGGAAGCGTTGCCTCCAAAGGTATTGCCTCTGGTGTTCCGTTTCCCAGCGGAGCATCCCTTCCACGTTGGTCCGAGACCGCGGTGAGTGGTCGTGTGAATCTTTTTCCCAAAGACTCTGATCGGGGCGGGTTCGCAAGAAGAGGCCAGACAGACTAGCCCATCGGCCAAAGAAGTAGTCCTTACGAGGGGCATGCGTGACTTCCTGGTCTATAGCACGTCGCCCTAACTTTCTTACTTTGAAGTGGTATGTTGCCATCGTCTGGTCCGAGCACTTGAAAACACTTTGGCACTAGGGTCACACCCAGTAGCGAGTCCCTCATCGCGAGTAGGTGTTACTCCCTCCGCTCGGGTCCTGCTCGCGTTCCAAATAAGAGGCTCTCATACTTCGCAGTGCTATTACTAATTGGAAAAACATAATTGAACCATGTACCTGACGATGCAGGGTCTTGTGCTCGTTCGTGGTTGGTGGAAGCATGTCTCGCTTAGGGACCAGTACTGCGCCGTGGCGCCTTGAAATCCTGCAAGGTAGGAAAAGATTCCCCCTTCCTATCGATGGCTGGTCAATACCGGGGGAGGAGAGGGTTACCTTTCTAAGGTCCTGGTCCCCAACGGGAAGTGGTTGTTACCCCTGTCAGAAGTGCAAAGTGTGGACCCCTCTATCCGTCCTTGGATTGAACCTGCTCGAAGAAACAACACCCCCGATTAGTTTCTGGGTACTCTTTTACCTGATCGAATCATACCTAGCCGATGGTTTCGGTGATGAGGCTGGTTCCCCCGGGACTTGCGGTCTGTGAGCCCCTGTTGGTGCCGGGAATATGGATGCCTCTACTGCTCTTCATCGAACCCCGTGGTCTTCGGACCCTGGTTCAATGTCCTGACTCTGGAACATATCGGGTTTGTCTGGGTCGCATCCCATGAAGAACACCTCGCAGCGACTCGGATCCTCCGAGCAGGACTCGTCGATCGTTAGGGATTCGAACATGGATAGCCCAAAAGAAATTAATGGAACTTACCAGAACTCGAAAACGCGTCTTCCTACCTGACACGACAAATGTCGAGGGTAAATCCCTAATAATGATTCCGGGGTATGCTGGACAGTGGGTGCGTGATTGGCGTTCCAGGTATGCCTGTGGAATGTGTGTGTATTTGTTGCTCAAGAACACCAAGAGTTATCTAGGTTCAGACCCCACGTGGAGTAATAGCTTTGCATTCTGTGTATTCTCCTCCCTCCTTCTTTGTACAGAAGATATCCCCTTTATATTTCAGGGAAAGAAGTCTTACAAGAGGGCCCAACAAAAAGACCCATGTGTGCCTAGATAAACGACATAAACAATCATTACAAGCATATATGCATTGTGCCTGCTCTGGGTCCCTACGGCGCCTGTCCCATCCATCGATCGCACCCCCGTTTGTCGCGCCCGAAGCGTCCGGCCTACCCTATCCTATCGCAGGCTTCCCACGCGCACCTGTTGTGCCCCCTGTCACGTCTATAAGCCCATCCCACAACAATTAATGTTTACAGGATGGGATAAGGTAACTCTGCCCCGACCATGCCGCCTCAGCTGGAGTGGATTGCTTGGGGGAAGGAAAACGATGTGAGTAGCAGCATTAAATGAGGCTTGACTGGCCTAGACAAGTACCTGCCCCGCGACCAGTAAGGACTGGTCGTGGGGAATCCTTCAAAGGCCCTAGCCATGGTCACGCTGGCGTCGACTAGTCGCGCGGGGGTCATGGGCCAAAGAACGAAAGTGGATACTGCCTAAAGCTGACAGTTGCGAGCCATCCCAGAGGGGGACCCCTATATTTTTTACATTGACAAGATGTATTTTTCTCTTCTATTCCTTAAGCTATGTTCTTTCTTTACTCATGAAGTCATCAAAACTCTCAACAAGATCATCATATGAATATTCATATTTATCTTATAATACCTTAAAGCCACCTTTTTCCATGAGATAAAAATATGTGGAGAAGAGTGACGGTGCCTCCTTAATGGCTACACCGGCAAGACCCTTATGAGATGACTTTTCTTCATCGGAGTCAGAGCTTGAGCTTCCATTCGAATTTCACTCAACATAACAAGCTTAGCCATCTTTGTTCTTGTAGTATTTCTCGAATACCTTCTTGCTATCACTCTCATTCTTCTTCTTAGTATATTTTTCTTCTTCTATGTTCTTGCAATATGTGGTAATATGTCATTTTTCGCCACATTCAAAACACCTTCTTTTTTAAAAGGGATTCACTTTTGAAGATTGTCCCTTTTTGCTATATCCACCTTGATATATTTTTCTCTTCATGAATTTCTTAAATCTTCTCACAAAGAGAGTCATTTCTTTATCATCATCTTCATCATCTCTGTCTTCATGATTATCTTTGTCTCTTGATGCTTGAGTATTGAATGCAATATTTTTTTTCTTAGCATATGTAGCATTTTCATGAAGATCTTCTTGTGACTTCTTGAAAATGTTATTAGTGAGAATTTCACACAAGATTCGTATTGATGTTGTATCCTTCAAGTTTGATCTCATAATTAAAATCACAATAGTTTCATATTTATTAGGTAAAGCTCTAAAAAAATTATAAGAGAAATCAACATCGGATACATCCATACCAAGCCCTTCAAACTCATTTATTATGTTGTGATTGAACATTTTGGCAATGCTTTCATTTGGTAACATAGCAAATTTCTCAAGTTGCCCTTTGTAGACAAAGAGTTTTGCATCCTTAACCATAGTTGTCCCTTCATTTATTTCATTAAGCTTTTTCCTAAATTTCATGAGTGGTCTCAAGGTTGCAAATGCGATTAGACTTATTAAGATGTAAAGCACTATAAAGAACATTCATAGCTTGAGCATTTGCAAGAGTATTATCTCTATCTTCAACGGTAAGATTATTAGAATCGTGGAATTTTAAAATCCTTATCTACTATATCACATAGCTTACCACCCATAACTTTAAGATAGATGATCATTCTAGCATTCCAATAGGCATAGTTTGACTTATCGAAGAGTGGTGGTTTCCCCACATTGATATAAGTGTCACTAGCCATAATCCTACTCTGGGATGGTTAAATCCAATATAAAATAAGTCCTAAGCTTTGATGTCACTTGTAGGATCTAGGATATTGACTAGAGAGGGGGTGAATAGGCGGTTTCAAAACTAATTGCTCAATGATCAAATAAAACTTGCGGAATTTAAACTAGAGATCACTAGAGCAATGTAAAGCAACTAGAACTATGTTAAGATTTGCAATTCTAGGATTACATGTAACAATTTATATTCTAGGAAGATAAATTGTATAAGGTAAATTGCATGATTGTAAATAACATAAGACATGACACACAAATTTTATCTCATGGTATCAGTGATTTGCTGATCACCCCTAATCCATATTAAGGCGAGTTCAAACTTCTAACCACTCCTCTATCAAGTATACAATTCTCACCATAAAAAGAGGTTCACACTGAGCAACTTGATCTTAAACTGGTATAGAATAACGAACTACTTTATACCTCGATTCTATTACAGTAACACTTAACCACTCCAGTGAGGCGTGCTCAAAATCTCTCACAATCACCATAGTGGATCCTTCACAAACTTCTTTTAAGGGCTCAACAGCGCAACGACCTCCAAGTCATCTAAAAAGCGGCAACCTCTAAAAGTAACAAGTCAACGACGTTTGCTTGAGGGATCACCAGTGCCACAAAGCTCAAACGTTACAAAGCAATTCACTAGAGGCTCTCACACTCTCAAATATGCAATCACTAAGCTTGTGAACTAATATTTTCATAACTTAATTAAACATGTTAGTCCATAATTACATAGTGTAATTAATTGCCAAAACACAAATTAAAGGCCTAGATGCTTCACCAACCTCCCCACTGTTGCCTCACCCGACCTCCCCGACCTCCATGACGCCTGGCCTCCCCGTCTCCCCGCTCAGTTGCCCCGCCCCCTCCCCCCTGCCGCTACCCCGTCCGACCTCTCTAGTCAGCGAGCTCCCCTACCTGACGGGCACCCAGCAGGGGTGTGGGTTTGGGTCTTAGTTTTCACCCGTTCGTCACTTCGGGCTTGGGTTTCAAGTCGGACGTGGTTTTGCTCCACCCTCCCCTGATTCGATCCGTTGCTATCACTATCACACTATGATAAAAAAAACCCTAGCATGCGTGTTACCCTTGGATTACCTTGATAATTCAGTGGAAACACTGAGAAACTTGTCATGCTGTGTGTTATTGCTATTATGGAATTTGCTAAATACCTTCATATTCATACCTTTAAACCTCCTTGATATATAGATGGGTTAGAGATAGACTTTGAATCCAGGTTTTCGAAAGATGATGAAGAAGCCTCACAAGCGACAAAAGGTCGAATTGGTAGAGAACTCCAATACGATGTTCTCGTACTTGGAGAAGGACATCATGAGCACATCTAAAGACTAAGGATAGGTTGGGACATGAAACTTATTGGAACCTTGGTTTCTACTTAATGGTACTTCCAAAAGTTACCTTGAGTAAGGATTTTTATCGCGTATGAATTCACTACATTGTCTTCTGCTATGCTACTCTAGTGTGTTAATGCTTTGGTGAGTTCACTTACCAAGATATGGACTATAGACTGACATTTTATCTCAAAACGTGGAATGTCGGGTCGACGTCGTGTCAACCCCCACTTTGCCATAGAAAAAAAAACCAAATCACAAACTGGCCATTCTACCCAAGATTTAATTGATTATTGGCATTTCCTTATATTATAATATCTCATGACTACTTTCTATTGTGAAGATAAATATATTGTTAATGCTAGGGAATCTTGGCCTCAAGATCTGGTGTCTGGTGATGATAAAAAAGCATGTTGATCACCAAGAATAATTGATAAAAAGTATGTTGGTTGTGGAAACATTTTCACATTTTGCGGTGTGCACTGTCCGAAAAACCAACCAACAAACTGGTGTGATGGTGCTAGATCTGACAGCAAATAGCGTGCCATGAATAGAGGAGCATCAATAGCATCTCATCTTTTCGCATGCTCGAAACAAGAGGGGCTGCCGTGGCACCATTTCCGTGGGCTTGACTGTCGCCGCAGGAGGGGCCGCCGCCGTGGGAGTGGAGGCGTGGAGCTGCCGCCCGCCGCAATGGCCCCTGTGAGCGGAGCTCGGGAGCAGAGCGAGGATGGCCAATAGGAGTACTTGGGAATGGGAGTGGGACGGCTGGATGGGAGATTGCTAGATTCAGAATTTCATATTATGAGTGATGACTCATGGGGAGGCATCGAGCTGGGGAAAGGTAATAACGTCGGGCTACGGGGCCACATTCTGATTTTCAGCTTTTCGCGCAATGGCAGATGGCGCGAGGCACGGGCTGGCACATTGCACCTTCGTAGTTCATGCGCGTCGCGCGGGCCTGGAAAAAGTTTCGTGGAGTGGACTACTACTATTACGGATATAGATACTATCTGTTTTCACGTCCGAATTTGATAGTAATTTGGATATTCACGTCTGAATCCAGATCTGACAAATGAATTTAAATATATTCATTTAACATCTATTTTGAAAACGGATTACGGATGCAAATATTTCTTGGCGTATTTATAATTTGGTGGGTATAAATATTGGATAATTCGAATTACCGTATCTATTTTCCACTCTTACAAGCGTCGAAGGCAAGCAAGCGTGAGGACCACGCTGACGGCACGGTGCACGCTATGGTCTGAGGGTGTCTGACGATACGGTGCCAATTCGGGAAGGAAATTCTATAAAGCCTGATCTTACAGAAAGATCTCCTTTCGTGCATGCTATGTGTTCATTTTCTTTCTTTTAATTATACGTGACAACCGTTAGATAAAAATATATAGAATGAATTAGAGGCTCGTAATCTTTCGATAGAAGTCTACTAGAATTTCCTTTAGTCCGTAGGGAGAGGCTATGAGCACCGGCCGTACGCGAGCGTGCTCGCAGCTGCAGTTGCCAGCTTGTGCAGTACACCAGTAATGGAGTAGATTCCTTCGTTTCTCCCCAGCCCCACCACCCGCCCGCCTGACTGTCCCTGCCATCGCAGTCCCTCGCTGGCGGACGCAGAGTTCTGCAGAGGCGGGGACAGTTGGCCCGGCTTTTCCAGCTCCCGGAGTGCTCCATGTTCTGTACCGGCGTCTTTCCAAGAGATTGCTACTCCTAAAACGACCTGGGTTCGGATCAGCCGCACTTGTAAGAACTGGCCTGAACTTATCCACAACAGATAAGTAAGCACCCCAAGTCGCCCATCCCATGAAGTTCTTGGAGCGAGGCCTATGATCTAGCTAACCGTGCACGGCGATCCAACGAATTGTCCGGGTATGTATGGATTCTTCGGAAAAAGGTTCGTGCATCAGGTTTGAGGGGAACCTAGCTGCCACATTAAAGGTCTACGGGAAATGCAGTACGTGGTACCTGTGGACGAAAATCAATAATTGTACCAATCTTGTAGACCTGGTGAACTACAAATGCATGTGCTCAGTTGTTATCTATCTTAATCTCTAAAGATTTGATTTTTTTAAATAGGTTATTATCTATTAGAAGTTTTTGGCACTGTATATAGAGCCATACCTCTTATTATAGACACAGATGAATAAATAATAAACAGTTTTTCTCCTACATTGTGTCTCCTTTGCAATTATTTTCTCGAAGGATCTCTAGACTACACTTGGTAGCAGTGGTTTCTCAACATGTTATTAGCACGAAGCTCTACCGGAGACCAATCTAGCGGAACAGATCTGCGCAGCATCGAGCGCGTAGGTCATGATTTAGCCTATATGCCCTACGCGACACGAATCTATTAGCAAGGATCGAAAGGTACGAGACCGTCTGATACCTTTTCTCGATGCTACTATTTTTGTGACTAAAATAGATCTGTGAATCGTATTGCACATATCGCATGAACAATACGCATGAACAGTAGCCCGTATCAATGAATAGTAGCAAAACATATCTATAGCATTGCGTAGCAGTCATGGTGGGGCCTGCAGCCACACCTCACCGTCGGTCTAGAACCAACAGCCGCCCTCCAACTCACTGTCGCCTGGGAAACTGGTGGCCGACTTCATCTGTAGAGATCCAAAAGAAGAAACAAAAGGGAGGGGGGGGGGCATGACACCTCGTCAACATGAAAGCCGGTGGTTCTTTTCCCCACTTGGGCTTGTCGCACAGCACCACGCCGCTGGCCGAATCCGGCGGCCAAGCATGGTATACGATGGCTTGAAGGCCACCGCTACACATCGAGAAAGAAAAAAAAAGGGGAGAAGTGTCGCGCCGGCCGCCTGCTCTATGTGTGCTCGATCACACTGAAAGTGCATCCAAACTGGAACCACAGGACGCTGCGTTGCCTCCGAGCATGAGCCGCCCGAAGCGGCACTGGTTGGCCACCGCATCACTACCTTGAAGTCACCGCGCCACTGAATCGCTGTCTATGCATATACGTCGCCCGAAACAGCGTTGCAGCACCACCGCGCTCCGGATCCAGCGAACCCCAACACTGTCGGCCATCACTGAAGCGACCGCCACCTTGCCGCCGTGCCCAGCCACCCGCTCCGACCTCCACCATGTACCACGTGCGAAGCAGCCCCTCATCGTGCACCACCCGCCGTACGTGCCATCCGAAGTGTGCCGCCATCGTTGCTTAAAGTCGACCACCACCTGCCGTCGCCTGGACCGTGCATCGCTACAAACCTATGAGCTATGCCGGTGCAGTCCCCGCACGTGTACTGAGCACCAATGGTGCTACCCCGCACTGGCCCTCACAAGTGCCTCCCTGTACCAGCCATCTGTGCCACCCGCACCGGCCACCGCGTCGCCCTGCACCGTGCACCGTCGGTTGCTGTTTGGATTGAATCGGGGGCAGATAGGGTTTCTAAACCCTAGCTTCCCCATATAAGCTGGGCCTGTGGGCCAAATGGGTCAGGCCGGCCCAGATTTAAGAAGGCCGACCCATGGGTGAAAAACTGGGGAAATAAAAGGAAAAGGAAAAGAAAGGAAAAGAAGATTCCAAAATTTTGTATTTGGCCCCCTAGTTTTTCTTGTAATTGAGCATAGTTCCTGTCTTTTGCATTTAGGCTCCTTGTTGTTCTGAAAATTATCCAGAGGCTCTAATTTTTGCATATTAGACCATGTGGTTTCTAGAAATTATGCAAATTCCGGAATTTTGCGTATAAACCCTCAGACTATATGGAAAACCTCGAGAATACTTTTGTTGTAGAAAAGTACCTCTTGAATTTGAATGTGCGTCTGTTTTAGCAATTATGCAGTATTTATTTCTATATTATTGCACTGTTTAAATTGCCTGTTATACATTTAAATTCAATAATATTCATATAATACCATAGAAAATATCAGAACATTTGCAGTAATCTAATTTAGCAACATGGTGCAACTTTACGAGTAGTAATGCTTGTGTTATTACATTTGTAGATGGCTGGCATTATGAATAAGGAGTTCGCTGAGCTGAATGCTTATGGCTGCAACTATCTCACTTGGGCATCGGATATCCAGATTATACTGGAAGCAAGAAGACTCCGCGCTGTAATTGGCCTGGGAACAAGTAGTGCAATGGTTTCCACGAAGGATGAGAATGATCAGGCACTTCATTTTCTCTGCCACCATCTCCCTCCCACTTTGAAGGATGGGTATATGATAATGACCAGCGCTAAGGCACTATAAGACGTACTACAGGAGCGTTTTGAGTGTCTTAAGTACAATATCAAGCCTCTTGTAGAGCAAGAATGGGTCTGACTCCGTTTCTGTGACTTCAAACATGTCAGAGAGTACAACTCGGTGTTGCACCGTATTTACACACTATTATGTCTCTGTGGGAAAGAGATCACAGAAGAGGAGAAAAATGAGAAGACTCTCTCCACTTTCCACCCAAATACGGCAGAATTCGCACGCAATCACCATCAATCAAATTACAAAAAGTATTCTGATTTGATTGATGTGTTGCAACTCCATGAAGTTCATGATGAAGTTATAAACAAGAATTTCTTATCCTTACCGCAAGGCAAGAGCAGTGTCTAGAAGTAAATCATAGCTCTTTCAAAACACGTAAAAACCGCAATAAGAAGCGAGGAAGGGTGGAAGGAAAGTGGTGGCAGACAAGGTCAAACTTGGTGATGATTATGGCAAGATAAAGAAAGAAGTCAAGCTATATGGTGAGCACAACCAGAATCTGCAATGCATCAAAGCATGTTGTGAAAGCAGCCAGAAGCACACCTTACCTTTTGCACTAGGGATGGAAGTGGACAGAGTAGCCGCAATAGAAAGGGAAGCATCTCACATGGAAGTTGATTATGCTTTCACACTGGCAGTAAAATACATCCTAATGAGTGATGCAGAGGCTTCCTACTTTGCTCTCCCCCATTGTCATAAAAGATGCCATGAAGGATGAAGCAGAAAAGAAAGCCATTGAAAAAGAAGTGGTCGAAAATTTCGCAGGCACTATCTAGAATTAGAGTAATTAGCCATTTATCTAGTTGTTGAATTTAGAAGGATTGAATGAAAACTTAAGAAGAGCAAGCTTACCTGCAAACAATATTTTTCGGTATAGAATATGTGTGGCGCCCGCATGGAGGAAGTGTGTTTAGTGGATGGTGGAACCACAAACATCATCTTAAGAGAAAAGGTGTATTTTCAGTCTATTAGAAATAGCTCTAAAAAAGTGATCACTATCACTGATAGTGATAAATGCATAGTAAATTCTAGAAGAACCATAGTCATACTACCTATAAAAACTACTTTGCACATCGAAGAAGCATTATTGTACCCTGAATCTACAATACATCTCTTAAGTTTTATATATATTCGAGCTAACGGTTTCTAGGTAGAAACTAGTGAAGATGGTAGGTAGCACCTACTCATCATTAAGTGTGACAATGAAATGAGAATATTAGAAAAACTTTCCTCCATGAGTATGACTTATACTACACTCGCATTAAAGCACCTGAAGTATTCACTCGTAATGCAAAATTATTTTTCCTATAGCATGATAGATTAGGTCACCCTGGTCTTAGAATGATGAGGAACATAATTACTAACTCACATGGTCATGGCATAAATGTGAAGAATTTCCTGAATCATGAAGATTTTGTATGTCCTGCATATGCTACTAGGAAATTAATAATAAGACCGTCTATCTTGAAGGTACAAGATAAAATATTTGCATTCTTGAACCGAATTCAGGGGAATATTTGTGGTCTTATTCAGCTGCTTTCTGACTCATTTCAGTACTTTATGGTATTAATAGACGCATCCTTGAAATAGTTATATGTATGTCTATTATCTATCCGAAACCACGCTTTTTGCAAAGTTGATCTAGCAGATCATACAAACCAGGAATAATTTTTCGGATCATCGCATCGAATCCATCAAAATGGACAACGCTGGAGAATTTACTTCTAAAGTGTTCGATGATTATTGCACTGGTATGGTGATTAAAGTTGAATATTCTGTATCACATGTCCACACTCAGAATGGACTAGCCGAGTGCTGATAAAGAGAATAAAGTTCATTGCTAGACCTTTATTGCAGCACTATAATTTTCCTGCTACATATTAGGAACATGCAGTCTTACATGTGGCAGCCCTCGTTAATTATAGACAATCCGGCTACAACATTCATTCACCTATGCAACTAGTGTAAGGGATAATTCCCATTTATGCAAACCTGGTTGAATGGTTTATGTGCCGATACTGCTGCCACAACGAACCGCTATGAAACCTTTGTGGAAAGTTAGAATATATGTTAGTTATGATACTGTATTCATCATCCGATATTTAGAACCAACAACTGAAAATCTGCATACGGCCCACTTCGCTGACTGTATTTTTGATGAAAATAATGTTCTGACATTAGGGGAAGGAAATATACCCTTGGATGAAAAATATTGGAAATTATATGCTAGGTTGAAGGAATTGCGGCGCATGATCATCACACTGGTGAAGCAAATGATGAAGTATAGAAAATTATCGATTTGTAGAAATTAGCAAATGATCTACCTGAACATTTTTATGATTTGAAGAGTGTGACTAAGTTTCATGTGCCTGCACGCAATGCACCGGAGATGGTGAAAGTACCAAAAGAATGTACCTCTCATCTTATCCTAGGAGCTCCGAAAAATAATAAAATTACAAGAAATTCAGTTTCTCAAGTCCTAAATAGTTGGAGACGTCTAGCGAAAGTGGGAAATAAGAGCTTACCACAGCCAATCATAAAAATACCCCATAGAAAAAATGAAGGAGAGCCAGTTGAGACCTGACGATGATATGGAACCTCGAGAAGTAGGCATACCGGATTTGAATCTTCACAGGCAGGAAGAAACCAACGAAAATATGCGCTAAATTAGAAATTGATGCTAGTAAACTAAAGGACCTTGCTCCAATAGTAAGAAATAATGAAGAAGCACCTAAAAGTGCACCTGAAAGAAATTATGAAGGGCAAGATATAGAAACACCTGAAAGTGCAGCCCATGATAAAATAGCAAAAAACTATGTGAATTCAGGGGAATCCTGAAATAGAGCAACCAAATAGTCGACATATACTTCTCAATAAAATTACCACAATCATAGATCATGACTCTGAGCCAGCATCGCTCACTGAATGTAGAATGAGATCAGATTGGGAAGACTAACGAAAGACAATAATGACTGAACTATTATCCCTAAATAAAAGAGAGGTTTTGGGGCCAGTATGCCGCACACCTCTCCACATCAAACCAGTAGGATATAAGTGAGTTTTTGTTCGTAAGAGGAGTGAAAGCAATAAAATTGTGAGGTATAAAGCACAACTAGTGGCACAAGATTTCACTCAACGACCAGATGTTGATTATGAAGAAACATATTCTCCGGTGATGGGTGACATTACCTTTATATATTTAATCTTAATGGCAATCAACCTGAAGTTGAAAATAAAATTGATGGAGGTTGTGGCCGCATAGCTTTATGGGAGCCTAGATTCGGGCATTTATATGAAGGTACCTGAAGGAATATAATTGTCAAATCTAGATACAAGAAATAGACATATTTATAGCATACAATTGAAGAAGTCGCTATATGGGTTAAAACAGTCAGATCACAGGATGGATTTGTGCATATGAAGATGATATGAATATCATCAGTACAGAAGAAGAAATAGAAGAAGCAAGCTTGTACTTGAAGTATAAATTTGAAATGAAATATTTGGGTAAAACCAAGTTTTGTTTAGACATGTAGCTAGAGTATGTGACAGATGAAATTTCAGTACATCAGTCAAACTACACTCAAAAGGTGTTAGAGCAGTTTGGTTTTTGAAAAATCATTTCCCGTTAAAACCCCCCATGGTCGAAAGATCATTGCAAGCACATCAATATCCCTATAGACCTAGAGAAGAGGAGGAGGAAGTACTGAGACTAGAATTCCCAATATAGTGTACAACCCACTATAAGGCATTGGAAGAGCGTGAATGATATTCTATGTTACTTGCAAAATAGCAAAGATCTGGGTCTATTCTACAGAAGAAAAAAATCAGGACCTAAGTCTGGTTGGATACGCAGATGCTAGGTACCTGTCAGACCCGCATACAACAAAATCACAGACTGACTATATTTTCCTATGTGGTGGAACTGCAGTATCCTAGAAATTATCAAAGCAAATATTTGTATCTACTTCGACAAACCACTTGAAAATAATAGCTTTATATGAAGCTGTACGGGAATACGTATGGCTTAGAAGAGTGATCAATCATATCCAGCAGTCATGTGGTTTGAACACTACTAACACCCCTACCATTATCTATGAAGATAATGTTGCATGTATTGCATAAGTGCAATCAGGATATGAGAAAAGCAACTTAACTAAGCATATCAACCCCAAGTTTTTTTTATGCACATGAATTGCATAAGATGAACAAAATAAAAGTAATGTATATCATGTCATGTGAAAATCTTACATATTTATTCACTAAATCTCTCCCCGTATCTAATTTTAAAATATGTGTTCGTTGCATTGGAATGATGAGACTTAGAGAGTTGCATATTTCAGGGTGAGAATTTTCACATAATACCGATATGAAGAATTAAATTTTAATCAAGAAGATTAAATGCCCAAAGTTAATCATAAAATTATTTGAAGCATTTTGGGTGGGTTGTACTCTTTTTCACTTAGATGAGTTTTTCTGAAGTTTCTTATGTTAAGGTTCTTAATGATATAATTTGTGTGATCATATCGCAAGCTATGTACTCTTTCTTCTAATTTTTCTTTCTAGAGTTTTGATGAAACATATGCATTTCGCAAAAAGTACCAAAGGAAAAGTGTTAGAAAACCTGAAGTTTTACAATAGAATTTAGATCTGTCTCGATCTCCAAAGATTTGATCTTCTTAGATAGGTACCTATCTTTTGGAGATTGATTCTATCTCTGAGATACTTTTAGCTATATATATATATATATATATATATATATATATATATATATATATATATATATATATATATGTTATGATCGTTTGACCATTCTACACATCTAAAACTCAGTTACATTAGTGTTTCAACATGTAAATTAGCAATATTGGAGTCACGAGTTCGAGTGAAGTCAGAGAAGTTACTAGTGCCCAATATGCTGGCTAAATTTTTTTAATTATTTGGATGCATTAATGACTTCAAAAGAAGATTGTCTCAACTTCAAAGTTGTAGATCTCGTCAAGAGCTATAATTTTTCATATAAGAATCATCTACATCCGACTCTGTATGAAAAAGTTATAAGCTCCGGAAAACAAGTTCAGATAGTCATCGGATAGTCTTCGGATATACCCAATTTTTTCTTGTGTATCCGATATCCGGCATCTATCTCCCTACATCCAAATATGATATCCAATACAATTATCTGGCTCTGACTCTCAGATATCTGATTTTTCGCTCTGAAATACTATCAAAACCCCTTTAGGAGGGTGGGCAGACGGTCGGGAAATATCTAGGATACCAGCACTGCCATAATAGTCAATTTTACACATGGCTGTTTGATTACATGACAAGTTTACTAATGTAAGATCATATCTAAGAGCAACTCTATTAAACTCTCGATAGCTAAATTTAAGGATTATACGCTAAAATCATTCTCCAACAGACCCGTATCCCACCCATAATCTTTACCGATCCCCTATCCCACTCCTTCGGAGTCGACTCCCTATCTCATCCCGTGCTCGGCCTCCCTCCCACACCAGTCTTCCTGCCCTCGCCCTCCCGCCGGCCCTGTTGTCCCACTCCTGCGCTTGATCGCCCGACCTCCCACACCCACCCACCCGCCGTCCAGCGCCTCTCTCGCCGTCTGCCGCCATCATGCGAAGTACGACTAGCCCATCTACTCGGAGAGGTACCCAAAGCATATGGTGAAGGCTTCCTCATCGGAGTTGACCGCGATGGAAGTGGGCGCAGTGGCGAGGGGAGACTACACCAGTCGCAAGCGAGGCAGACGCCGTGGTGGTGTGACCCACATGGTGGGCTTCCCTCACAGAGCAGGGGCGGGGGCTGCGTGGTGGGGAGGAGGCCGGCAGTGAGGTGTCGTATGCATGTGTATGACGGGTGGGGTTCATCAGTGACCTTGGCGGGGGCGGTTGGTGACCTCTGCGGGGACAAGAGGTACATGGTTGAGGCCCTGTTGCTGGGGGACAAGAGGTACAAGGTCGAGCCCTGGCCGCCGCCTCCAATGACATCGTCGCCTGCAGATGGAGAGAAGGGGGTCAAACCCCGGTTGTCGTTCTAGTTTGCCGTCCCTACTGCCGCTGAAGTGAAGTCCCTGCTGTCGGAGCTAAAGATTGGTCCCCACCGGGTCCCTACCACCGCCAGCCTCATGTGAGTTGCCACCGGCCACCGTGTCATCCTGCTGTTGTCAAGTCTGGTCATGCTGCAAGCCACCTCCATTGCCGGATCAGAGGGTCAGAGCGCACTGTTGTTTCCTCCAGCCTCGCAGAGCCACCGCGCCACTTTGCCGTCCCTGCTGTGCTGCCCGTGGCCGGGAGGCCCTAGCCGCACGCTCCATCGAGGCTGATGAAGCCCACCATCGTCAAGCCTCATCGTCATCATCATGGCTATGTGGCGCTGCCATAAAGATGGCGCCACCTTGTTGTGTGCTGTCAGGTAATGTTGGAAGTCTTGGGTTCGGCCGTGTGCTATTATCTTTCTTTGTTGCAGGTTGTTCACCACCGTACGCGTGTGTATAATGAGTGGGGTTCATCTGTCGGTGACATATGAGAAGAAATATAAGGAACGGGGTATCCAGAGTCTATTAGAGAGGAAGAAAATTTAAAGAGAAAATATTATTAAAAAGTCTCCTTATATAAGGATATGGAATGTGAGTCTGAAAGAGTTTCTTAAGGTCACACCAAAGACTATCTGCTTGATCAGCATACATCTCCTTGTAACCACCGTATTCGCTTAGCTTCCATGATTTCCAAACCAAAAGTGGAATTTGCAGCAGAAAAGCCTTTTCCGACAGCACGACCAGTACTCTCCCTGCGTTGTCAGCCTAATTGCATTTCACCATAAGAAAGAAGGCATTTACATTCCAACAGAGTTCTTTTTCACAACATCATGCAAATTCCTTGTCCATCCACTAACAACTGCAGCAGTTCGATGAGGCCGCTTGTGCCTATCCTACAACCTTAGATCCTAAGCTAACGCAGCAAGAAACCTTTGCTGCAACGAGATGTTCTTACACGGTTCTTGCTTCTATCCCATCCATGCTTTTTTTAAGAATTATTGGGGTTATATAATTTTAATAATTCTTAATAAATCTTAAAAACTCATATTATGAAGAGACAGCTCATGATGAGATCTATCCTCTAATAGTATCATATTGCTGATAGAGATAGAGGCATACCGTTTTCTCCTTATATATATCTAAGGACCCCCACCTCATTGTGTGAATTATATAGACGGCTAATTGAGAGTAGCTATTAAATTAGAAATGCTCTCATCACATAAGTCTATATAAAAGCTAGGGTTTTTTTTGTCTCTTTATCTCTCTGTTGCGTTACTATTGTAGTCTACTCTATCTCGGCATCGATGTGCACGGCAAACAAGAGAACAGGTCTTCGAACCCTCACTCTTGAGATCCTGCACTGGGAAAGGGCAAATAAGGTTTTTAGAAAGCGCTCTGCCCGATTACTTAAGTTCTTCATCACAGCTCGTCTTCTTGCTCGCTTGGGCGCTGCCCGCTATCATCGTCAACAAATCTAGCGCATCGTCAGTAGAATCGATCGTGTCATCAACACGGTGCAACCCGTATCCTCAGTAGTCTTCACAGCGCATGACCAGTACGTAAAAACAATGATACTCGTACTTTATTTTCTGCGATTCTTAATTTCGAGTACAGTAGATTTAGTCATTGTAGCGCTATCTTACACATGTCTAGATTATGCTCTGATGATATAAATATGTAATTTTATCAGTTTCTCCTTATAAATTATTTATGGATTAAATTAAACCTAAAAGTGACTTATTTTCCAACAATCTACAATCTTATTGTAGGCACTTAGGTTTATCAATGGCTGAATTTATCGATACACTGAGACTAGATAAGTTTTCTAGTGTGCACTTTAATAGATGGCAAGTCAAAGTCATTCTATGACTAATGGCTATAAACGTCTATTGAGTTAAGGTCACTCTATAAGATCAATATGGTGCAACCCACATCCTCAGCAGTCTTCATAGCACACGGCCAATAGGTAAAAAAACATATTACTTTACTTTATTTCATACGATTTTTAATTTTAATTATAGTAGATCTAGTCATTTATAGTTCTATCTTATATATCTGTAGATTATACTTTGGTGATATAAATATGTCAGTTTATCAATTTCTACTAATACATTATTTATAGATTAAATTAGATGTAAAGTGCCTTATTTTGTAACATCTTTTCCCCACGACTAGTCAAGAAAACGTTGGAATGCATTGTATTGTACCAGTAATATAAGTCCAGGTATGACTGGCACTTGCTTTCGATCCCCATCCATCAGAAGCGTGCCGGAGACCGTTTATGCTGGCACACTCTCGATGTGATGAGAGAGTTCAAATTCTCAAAGAATTTGGCGCGTCAAACGAGCGGAAACAACTGGTGCTGATGGACTGGAAGAGTGTGCAAGAACTCCAAATTGTGCAAGAACTCCAAATTGAGCTTCACTCGCATGCAGATTAGACGGATGTAAACTACTTAAGCTACAATATCAGTAGGATCCACTTATCAATCTTAGATCATAGAATCATTACATCCACTCATATAAACAATCAAATAATTTCATTATATTCGTCATTACATCTATTTACTTAGTCCACCAAATATTCTTCTCAACAGCTATATAGCTCCTCCAATATAATTACTCTCAGTCAAACTATACAACCTCTTTTATAACAAACACACCCCTGCAGAATCTTCGTGGACGACTTTTTGGATCGCGGTTTTGCTACATTCAACACGTGACAGGTTGGGACGCAGGGCACGGCGTGGAAAGGGAGCAGGTTCCCCCGGTGGGATTCACCGACGGCGATCAAAGGACAACGACCACAAGCTTGTCTCCGAGCTCCGTCGACCTCGCACGCGGTTGGGGGAGACTTGGACACCACGAAAATGGGTGCTGGATTTCGCAGCGGAGAGCAATGGCTTTCAGGGCCCGGGTGTCCGTTGCCGGACAAGTCAGCGTTTCCATTCTTCACTTCATCCCCGCAAGGACTGGCCCTGTCAAAGGCCGGCGAGAGCCGAGCCGTGTACAGAAGAACGCGAGCGGCCTCGTCCGAGTCTTTTGCACAGTTCAGCTCATCTGACATTTGAAAGAATATTCCCCTTAGCTGTATAACCCCATCGGCTCCTGATCCACGAACCAAACACAAAGCCAAAAACCTGGACGGGTTGATTCCACCACCCTGGCACCGTGACCATAAATGCCAGCAAGCAGAGCGATCCGTCACGCTGTACAGAAAACTTGGAGATTGAGGACGATGAGCTGAATCCAGCTAGTCTGACGCGACGGGATGGCGAGGCCTAGCTCGCCGCACAGGCAGGGGCATTAACACCATCCTGCCGCATGTACTAGGAAAGAACTGCACCCTTGAAAGGGAAAGTTTTAGGAACAAAATAGTTGGAGGCAAAATCGAGCAAAGTGATTCATTCGTCAGAAGATGCAAAATATACCCCCAGATTAACACCTGAATTATCATGTCAAAAACGATTCAGCAGAAGGTAAAGAAGAACCACCACCGGATGGATCATCGAATCATGACTTTCCCTTCTACTACTTCTTTAGGTTCTTCCAGCAATCTAAGAAACAGAGGAGCAAAACTTCTGAAGTTTGTACAAGTAACTGCTAACCATGTAAACATGAACCAGAAAGCTGTTGTTTAACCTAATGATCGATCTATCACTTGTCAGTTAACTGATCTTTGCCTTTACTGCTTTCCTGCCAACCATTTCTTTCCCCTAAGTACAAAAAGGAATCATGAACAAAATGAACTGCTCTTCCAAGATTCATCCAGCCGGTCGAAGGCCTGATATTTTACTCGAGCGAGTTTTCGAAGACCTGATGCTGCGAAGCTACGGGATGCTCGGTCGATGAGCCTGCCAGGCCCTGAAGCATCTTCAGAACATCGGATGGGTCATCCAGGTAGTACTTCGCCAAGCTTGGCTTGTTGCCAACAGTGCAAGCAAAGATCTCAGCAGCCTCTGGAAGCGAAGATTTGCTCGAGGGAGCAGTGATAGCCTCAAACATGTCCTCATCACACCGGTCATCGCCAACACATAAGATGAAATCTGGCATGCTTTCACGAGACCCCATAGTTGCAATAAGACTCTGCACTGAGATTCCTTTGCCGACCCCCTGCACAAGAATATATTAACTCATGAGACAAAGAAGAGTTAAGTGACAATGAAAATAAATATTGTTCGTGAAGATAACTTGGCAACATCAGTAGATATAGTTAACTTGGTAGTAGTGAACATAGTCGATAGAGGAGATCTAGGCAGGCATGGCCAGTGAAAAATTTGTCAACCAATACATATCAAATGCTAAAGAGAAATGGCAGCTGAATATGATCTGGATAAAGCTTCTTAAAGTCAGTCTAATCTAATGCGTTTTGTGGTCTGAAAGCTACATTTGCTTGATTATGAAAGCTACCGGTCAAAAATTGAGACTTGTTCCTTTCGTCTTGGCTTGTGCAAACGAAAGTGAAATAGCTACCCACATAGAAGATGCAGACCAATATAGATGTGACCCCTTCCCCGAATGATGAAGTGGCATAGGAGTATCCATCTAAAAAGATAGCACGTGACATTGTTAGATGTTTCCGTACCTGAGGATTAACTTCCACAATCTGATGGCCGCTTTTCACAGATACTGGCTCCTTGGCAAGCACATCCCGCAGGTGGTCCTGGAGCTCTTTGGCCTGGCTTGATCCAAAATCCGGATCAGCATTCTCGTAGTGCCAGACTAGTGCTGTTTCTTTGACCTCAATGTATGAGCCGTCGGTTGCATCAGCGTAATACTTCATCACGGGCTCAGCAGTATTTTTCCAATCAAAGTCTAGCACCAACTTGGATGACTCCCATGGAGAATCCCTGCTCCACCTGATAACAAAGCAGAGTTACTTCACGAAGCAGCCAATCTCATTCCTTAACCTCTTGACAATCACATGCACGTAGTCATAAAGAAATACTAGTAGGAATGTAGGATACAGAAAAATGGAAGTGCCATCTTATACGAGGCACCGGTCATACTATATTACCACTACTGTATAGAAGTTTGGACTCAATTATAACACTCAGAATATAACTATACTACTTTACAGAGCAGCCAATCAACATCAACTCAATACCAACCTATTTGGCATACTAGAAAAAGCAACTGCTCTTTGTTTATAGTCAGATTTATTTCTTTTCAAGAACGGCTGCATATTCAAACGATTATGGCAGAAGCAGACTGGACTCGCTATTAAATACCATCAGTGACACAATTCAAGCCGTCAGATAGTCAAATACAAAACAGGATATTGACCTGATGCTAGAAGAGCTGGCAATGCAATTGTAGGATATGCCATTTATATCAGTTGAACAGTGGCATGGATCCTACCAAATGCCTGAACCAATTAACCAACCCGGCACGTTCAATTTCACCTACCAAGAACATGCCAAGAGAATAGGGGAAGAAGTAGTGTTCACCTTGTGAAGTAGCCGTGCTCTGCAGAGATCCCCAGCCTTTCACATGGCCCAAACCATCCAGCCAGTTCATCCTTCCTCCGCCCGCTGACAACAAAGACTGTATTCTTTGGATCTGAGCACAATTCGTTCAGAATGCGAATCACTTGCTCGCTGGGCGCTCTGTAGATCAGCCCCTGCGGCATCACTGTGCCATCGTAGTCCAGTAAAATGAGCCTCTTGCCAGTCCGGTGGTACGCTGGATTGATGTGCCCAGGTGAGAGCATTTGGAAGCCGGGCCCAAGCACGACGACGCGGAAGCTCATGGCGAGCCCAACGCTCAAGATATTCATCGACGCGTGGTCCTTGCACGCCCTCTGCAAGTCCTGGTCGAGCGACCGCGCCCAATCGACAACGTCGTGCGTGATCACGTACCTGTAGTGCTTCTCTTGCCCCATCTGCCTCTCGAGCTCGCTCATCCTCACCGCCGAGCCCATCGCCTCGGCCACTTCGTCCACATTCCACGGGTTGACCCGAATCGCGCCGCTCAGCGACGGCGAGCACCCGACGAACTCAGACACAACGATGGCGCTCTCCCTCGGCGCGCCGACCAAGCCGCTCGCAATCGGACCCTCTTGCCGGCACACCGTGTAGATGTACGGTGTCCTGTTCAGGCCGTCGCGCACGGCGGTGACGATGCAGATGTCCGCCGCAGTGTAGAACGCCAACTTCTCGTGCATCGGCAAGGGGTCCTCGATCACCACAATCGGGTCATACCCCGGCAAGCCGAAGCGGGTGTTGATCCGGTCCCGCGTCGCCAGCACCTCCGTGCGGACCACATCGATGTCGCGGCCAAGGCTCCGCGCCGGGTTGTTGATCTGCACGAGCACCACCTGGCCGCGCAGCTCCGTCCGCAACTCCAGCAGTCTCTCCATGGCCGAGAGCTTGAGACCAATCCCCTTGAACAAATCAACATCGTCCACGCCGAGAAACAGCTGACGGCCCATGTACTTCGTAGCGATCTCCTTGGCTTTCGCGGCTGTCTCCGGAAACGATAAGACCTCGCGGAGATGGCCCATGTCGACGCCGACGGAGAGGATCTTCACGACAACGTTTCTACCGAAGTAGTCGATGCCGATACAGCCGCGGTGGGAGTGGTTGGAGATGCCGAGGAGCCTCGAGCAGGAGGAGAGGAAGTGGCGGGCGTAGTCGTAGGTGTGGAAGCCCACGAGGTCGGCGTTGAGGAGGGCGCGGAGGAGGTCCTCGCGGACGGGGATGGCGCGGAAGAGCTCCGAAGTGGGGAAGGGCGAATGGAGGAAGAAGCCTATGCGGGCGCGCGGCGACTTGTGGCGGAGGATGGTGGGGAGCGCCCAGAGGTGGTAGTCGTGGATGAAGACCAGGTCTTCGTCGGGGTTGAGGAGCTCGAATACGCGGTCGGCGAACTGCGTGTTGGCGGTAAGGTAGGCGCGGTAGAGCTCCGCGTTGAAGCTCAGGCCACCGCCACCGGAGGAAGGCGTGAGCGGGAGGAGGTAGTGGAGCATCGGCCACAGGTAGTGCTTGCAGAACCCGTCGTAGAAGTCCTTGTGGAGGCCGTCGACGAGGAACACCGGGCTGCAGGAGAAGCGCGCGAGGAGGTCGGCCGCTAGTTCCTCGGACGCCGGGATCGACGCCGCGGTTGAGGGGAGCGCGCCCACGAAGACCACGGGGCGGGGGAGGCCGCGGGAGAGCTGGAGCGGGAGCGCGTGGGGATCGAGGGTGAAATCGAAGCCGTGCGGCGCGTCGGGGTTGGGCTCCGCGCGGAGGGGGAGGCGGTGGGTGACCACAATGCGGCGCGGTTCCTCCGGAGACGGCGAGCGCTCGTGGCCGGAGCCGGAGGGGGAGGCCATTGCTGCGGCCTGGAGAACGCAGGGGTTTGGCCGTTTCGGTTTGGGCTCTCGTGGGAATTGGAGGGGATGGGGGTCGGGGGGTATTTGCCAGCCGCGCGGCCGCGCCTCGAGGATGGAAGCTGGCAACGGAGTTTTCCAGCCTGGCCCCTTAGCTTGCAGGTTTTTCAAAAATCAAAAGGAGGATGTATCTTGTGAATGCTCCTTCTGTTTATGTAAAATCATCTTGTGAAATAGTAAACCGTAAAAAAATATGATAGATACGTGTATAATTCTATGCAGATTAAAACTTATGAGTACGAGGATCTCTCTAGAAAAGTATTTGCTTAATGTTTGAGCGATCCTTAGGCACCGTTCAACATATCAATTACTAGTTTTTTTGTTGGCGTGATGTGGTTTATAACATGAAGTATGGTAAATTTAAGTACATGTTTTCTTATGAGACTTTGTATCTATACATTTATAGGTACATAGTGTTACGCTTAGGGTTTAACTTATTATGGGTAACTAGTCGAAAACTGTGATTACCAAGTTTATCGGACCACCCCGAATTCATAATGCGAGCGATTTTTGAATTTAATTTAAAAAAAATAAAAAAAATCCTAAAAATAGAGACAATTCTAAGACCTTCTATGAAAAATAAAAATAATATCTTTTGCATCATATTATATACATATAAAGTTTGAAAAAAATAAAAAAGGCGTGCAGCTCATTTATTAACTCATGTTAAGAAAAAACTTAACATATAAATACATATTTTTCTTGTGTAGGACGTATCTTAAGAGGATCTTTAAAATTAGTTTCACTTTATTTAGAGTTTTATTAATTTTTTCATGATTTTTAGAAAGTTCACAAGCATAAAGTGAATATGTTAAGAAATAACACTATAATTACTTTTTTATGTCTACCATTATTTTTTCTACATAAATAATGGTATAAGTAAACTAATAAAAGTGGTTTCACTAATTTTGAATGTGTGATCGGTTAGTTATGAATTAATCTAGTTACAACATATTTACATAATCCTATATGTTACAATAACTATTTCATGAGTTCATCTATTTTTAAAAGATATAGGATCATGTAAAGAAGACTAACAAAACTGTTTTCATGATTTTTGGATTAGCAAAGAAATAACTATGTATTTAACTAGGTTTTGTAAATATATTTTCTCACAAAAAATATTCAACTTTTTTTATGAGTATAAATACTTTTATCATGTAGATCATGTTACAAGAAAACCAACAAAAGTTGTTTCACTTGTTTGAAGATCAGATTAATTAGTTATTGATTTTACAAGATTGAGCCATTTTTTAAAGTTCTATTGGTTGAACTTCACTGAAATTCGAGAAAATCGCTTAATAATCGGAAAAACGGAATAAATCTTCGAGCGGTTATTGAATGCCAATCCAGTCCCGTTTTTCTCAAAATTACAAATTTGACCGAATGAATTTTGAGCGAATTCTCACCAAATTTTAAGGGTTTTTTTTTATAACCGTGAATTTCTGGTTACCAGAGGGGACCAATTTTCATATCTCAAACGATATTGTGAACCTTTGTTGCGCTAATAACGGTAAAGTAGCTTGTTGTTTTGTACATACATAGATGAGCATTCTTCGTAGCTGGCTACAAAGTTTGGAAGGTGTATAGCTGGCGGTTATTGATACTACGCGCTCACATGAAGGAGTGGGATCATTGAGAATTCTCATGAAGGCGGTCAAAGTGGATGAAACATGTTTTCACTGGCTACGCCAGTGTATATCAACATCGCTAAGAAATACATGGTAACAATTTAATATGCCAGGTCACATTTTTTTCACCCTATGACTCATGACATGCAAAGGATGCAGAATTACACTTGTCTAGCAATGATTTATATCTATATAGACAATGATTTCATCAATGAAAAAGTATTCGCTTAATATGCTTGCAACTTTTTGTGTATAGATAAAATAGCTGATTCCAACGTTTGGAGTGTATTGAATTGGCAACAAACTGGCGCTATGCATTCCTACATGTTCTGACACGAATGATTCTGATCTTCTACAACTTATCCAAGACATCGCCAAGCAAGAGGGGCATGCTTCATGCGAACCAAACTGGCATGTAGCAACACCATATTTTAGCGGGTTCATGCAAACCATCTAATATGCTACGTCACATTTTTTGATACCTTCTGGGTCATGACGCACAAACGATACAAAAACACACTCACCTCTATCAGTGATCCGTATTTGTGTAGAATTAGTGCTCACCAACCATAAAGCTGCCCATATGACACATTCTATTCATAGATATATGGATAAGGATGCATAGTTGGCTACAACATTTCGAAGGTGTACAGTAGGCAGATGATTGGTGTTTGTAGTCGTCGTACATGCTCTCACGTGGTACAAACCATCTAATGAGCCACGTCACGCATTTCCGTGGCACCTTATTGTCAATGACGTGGACTACTAGCTAACAAAAACACGAATACTTCTCTTTGTACATCTTGTACAGTATATGTGAAGCCAATGGTTTCTCGGTGCTCATAGCAGTGAAGTGGCTTACAAGTTTCTGTGCATAGATGGATAGGAATTCATGGATAGTATTGATCGTTCGCGAGGCATATAGATGATGGGAAAAATTTGCTGTATTGTCCCATGTTGTTTTTCACAAAAAAAAGATTGATATAATTGACAATTGCTCCCCCAAAAAAAAAGCATAGTACTACTGAAGTGGACTTCACATGTCTCTCTCGAATTCTTTCGACGTATGGCAAACTGTAGAAAGAGAAAATCCAAACAGACATTCTAATTTATCATTTAAAGTATTTCCAGAAACAATACGGTTAATAATCTAGAAAAGAATGAAACACACCCAGTAACCAGTATAGTGGTTTCTTGGTACAGCCGTACAAGCAGAAGTCACAACTTTGCTAAACTTTGAAGTGAATGTTTAGAAGATTATTATTTAACAAAAGATGATGTTGTAACATATGCAACACAAAAAAGATATGGAATCGTATGGACCAATCCGAAATTTTCGAATAGGTCAAGGGGGTGGCCTTATAACCGTGACTGGAGAAGTAGAATGGCGCTGGGTTATCCGCAGCAGAATATGGATTTACGCAACTGCCCTCCAACCGTACAACAATGTTCAGCAACACGTGCTGTTATCCCTGTTTTCGTTCCATTTATCGTGTTTTTTTTTTCCGGGTAAATCTAAGGTGCAAACAATAAGTGTAAATATGTAAATAGTGAATATGATTGGTCTGATTCCTATCTAAATGATACAATTGATTTGCACAAACCCCAAGATGGCCACGAAATATCACAAATGACACAGTCACTTGTAAGATGGTGAATCAACAGTAGCTTTCGAATGAGTATTGGATGGAAAATGTTCACTATTTAAATCTATTTGCTAGTTTGTACTATTTTTTTTTTCATCTTTTCGCTGTAGCCCTTTACGCATTACCATTATTATGGAATTCCTAAGGTTTCAGTCAACCAGATAGTATTAAACTAAGTCTGCATCAAGGTTTATAAATACTTTTGACCACCAAAAACTGTCTGCCAGCGGTAACTACGGTATCCTCACGGTAATTTGGCAAAAAAGGATGAATTTTCATTAATTTTTTAATTTTGAATTTAAGTTTGATCAAAAACTGATCAACTTATGAATATGATGCGGATCAAATCGGCCACTAATCACGATAACCGAGTGATTATCTACGATTTTTCGTACCTATTCTGCAGAGACTATGACGTACTAATAAAGATCTGCTCCATGCATGTTCCAACCAAAACGGAGAAGATATCCGTACGGTTGTAGTAGTATAATTTCCATGCTTCTTTTCGTGTGATCTTGCGAACGATTTGCCTCGTTTCTTGGAAACTTCACCGAGTAAAAAATGGAAACTTCACCGAGACAGCAAGATGTCGCTCTCGTTTCGTGTCTCGATGAAAATGAAAACCTCGCGGAGTTAAAAAAAGGTCAAACACGCCGTTGATGTTTCAACGAGTGGTCATATTTTCCTTTCTTCACAAGGGAAAATTCTAGTGTCATTCGCCGGATTTGAACGGAATGATCGCTATTGTCCCGTTTAATAATGGGCAGACACATCAGGTGTACTCGGTTATCTTGGATCAATTTCTGGATGACGGTACGCACATTGTTCTCTTTGATTTCTGGGAATGGCATACCAGGCAATAAATGTTTTATGCATCCTGTAATGGATACTTAGGAGCGGATAATGTTATAAAGAAGGAAAAAACATAGGTTCATAAGAAAGAGGACGCATGAAGCATGCATGGAGAAAACGCGCAAGCAGAGTTAGTGAAATTAATGAGATGATAGGAACGGGTTAAAAAACATGAGTTAATTACAGAAAAGGCACGCTAAAGTAGGCAATTAACATTTCTCAAAAAAGGAGACTATTAACATGACATGATGTCATGATGAGCAAACGGGGAAGAGAAAATGGAGAAGGAAATATCAGTAGCAAGGAATGAACTTTATCAGTGACAAGGATATAAATTTCAAAACACGGCCTCAAGGGGTGACATATTAGCTTACCATTTCACGATGAATAAATTTTGCAAAACATGAGATATTTTGATAAAATTATCATAAAATTATAAATTTAAGTAATAGTTTCATAAAACTATATATTTAGTACCGATTTTTCGCAAAACTACATAAATTTTGTTAAAATTATCGCAAAACTACATATTTAAGCAACAATTTCACAAAACTATAAATTTAGTATCGAATTTATCGCAAAATTACATATTTTAGAGGCATTATTCCTAGCCCCATTACCCATGACAATCAGATCCTACTTGCAGTCTCACAACAGCTACTAGCTCATGAAACAGACTATACAGGAGTTCATATGACTGTAAGCGGGAGTCATTCATCAAGTTAATAGGTTCACGTTAGAATATATAGTTTTACGATAAAATCGACGCTGAATTTGTAGTTTTATGAAACAATTGCTTAAATCTTTAATTTTATAATTTATGATAATTTTACCAAAGTATCTGTAGTTTCATGAGCTCTCGAACGGTCTGTTTTATGAGATGTCAGCTGCTGTGAGACTATAAGCAAGACCTGGTCGTCATAGTAACAGGGTTAGGAACAACTCCTCTAGAATCTATAGTTGCGATAAAATCAACGCTAGATTTGTAGTTTTATGAAATTATTGTTTAAATCTGTAGTTTTGCCATAATTTTGCTAAAGATCTGTAGTTTTACGATAAAATTGATACTAAATCTATAGTTTTATAAAACTATTACTTAAATCTATAGTTTTACAATAAATTTATCAAAATATTTATAATTTTATAAAATTTACTCTTTCATGATTTGGAGCACTCCACAACTGTACGAGTTCCATGGACATGTACATCCAAGTCCCAGCTGAACACGTGTTACCAAGGAACGTGGGGCATGTTTGGTGTGTGACACTAGGAAGGCAGATCAAATTTTGGTCCTGTTCTTGACTTGGCGAGCGTTCGATTCAAAGCTAAAATTTAACTGTGTTTGAAACTTTTGACCATGTCTGAAAATTTTGACTATGTCCATCTACGGCGAACTAGTAGCGGGGGGCGAGTTTTTGGCGGCCGATTTGGCCGCTCGCGTTTTGGTTGGGCTATCAAATTTTAGCTTGGTCATGGAACAAATAATTATTTTGTGATCAAATTTTAGTATTATTCTGACTTTAACTATAACCAATACTTCTTTCGATTGTAAATATAGGCCGTTTTAGACTTATACACAAAGATTAAGAAAATAGATCAAATGATCTTGTTGCCCTTTATTTATGCTGTATTGGAAAAGATAACTTATTTATTTGTGAGAGTGGTAATATTTATTAAACAAAGGCAAGAAGGGAACAAAAGAGAAAAAATACATAGAAGTTCGAGAAGACTTATATTTAAAGAATAGTTAAGGAAACTAAAACGATCTATATTTGTAATTAGAGGAAGTATTTAGTATGGCACTTCGACGTATGCAACCAAAAAGCCTCCTACTACCAGCCTACTGCATTGGATAACTCGTCAATTTAAACCAATATCAACTTTAAGGCCTTATTTGGAACAAAGGAAAATAGATAATTTTTAAAGGATTTGAATCCTTAAAAAAATCCTATAGAGCCCTTTGTAATAAAGGTTTGGATACTTTGGATTTCTATGGATTGGCTTGTCCCATAAGAATTTGGAGAATTCCTAGTACGAGGTACAACCTCATGGAAATAAAATTCTTATGTTGAATTCAAACACTATTAAAATTTTATTGCACGCCAAATTCGTGTAGGATTGCAAGTGTCCAACGATTTCAATCCTATGATTTTTATATTCCTGTATTATGAGAATCATAACTCATAAGTTCTAAAAGACCCTAAGTCTCACCTTGACAAACAAATGCATCCATCTGACCATTCCAACGAGAACTAGTAAAATTAAGGCCTTGTTTGATAGCGCTATGTAGAGTGATTCTGTGCTGCCAAACGTTCTGTCTGGGAGCGGATTTTGCGCGAAAATCACTTTACGATTTGTATTGCGAGGTGGAAGCTAAAAAATCTAGCTTTTACCTGATTTCGACTGATTCTCCTCGATTTTAATATAATATTATCTCAGAAATCACTTCTACCACTAGCATACCAAACGATTTTACAAATAGAATCACTTCTAACATATAATCACTTCCACCGTAAAATTACTTTCATCGTATAATCAGAGTTCTACCAAATAGCTCCTAAATAAAATATACAAGAAACATCAGCTTTCAAGAAACCGCGGGTTTTAAACGAGCCCCGGGCACGAGTCAGCGCGAAGCCCGTGCGAAACTTGCCCACCAACAACCTGAGCGGACACGGCCCGATCAACCCCCACCCCGCCCCGAATCCGGCCAATCCCCGGCTCCGACAGCGCAGGAGTCAAAACCAAATCCTGCTCAACCCAATCCAGCAGACAGACACCCCGCACCAGAGAGTTCCGAGAAGCGCCCGGCCGGCGCGACTCTGCCCTGAGGCCCGCGCCAACCGGTTTCGTCAAATCCTCCCCCTGTTCAGCAAAAGCTTTTGCCCGCTTGCCGGATGGCGGGAGGGACAGGCCGGTGCGAGTGCGCGCGTGGGTTGGCCGTGACTGGCCCTGATCGTCCACGCCTGGAGCTCGGAGGGGCAAAAGCACGGGGCACCTTTGCGGCTTTGCGGCCGTTCCTACCGGGCGTCGGGGGATCGCGACACGTCGCGCTGGTGGCTGGGGTGGGGGTCGCGCTCCAGGCCAGGCCTCGGGTGGCCAGCTGACGGGGATTCTCGGCTGCCGCCGTGTCTCGTGTCCATCTGTTTCCGACGGGTCGCTGGTGCGATGGGTCTCGGGACAAGTCTTCACGCGCCGCGCGACTGATCCTGTTGAACCGATTTGCCGCGCCGGGACAGGTGTTCTTCTACGAGCTAGGCGCAGGTTAGTGGCATAGCAGCGGCCCGGCCGAATGGCCGTGCGCATTACGTGACGCTAAGGTTGACTGGAAAAGAGAATAGTGGTTGCACCACTGCAGAGTACGGACCACGCTGCCACCACATTCGATTACACCAGTACGTGTCAGGACAGCTTTTAAAGTTCTGGGACGCAGTCCTCCAAGACCCAACATCCCATGGATTTTGTTGTTGGCAAGATCCTGTGGATCTGCAATATGTGACGGTCAACCAGAAGTTCACTTAACCTCCGACCTGTTTAGAAGTGACCATAAATAAATAATGAATATCGGTCCTGTTAGCGTCTGACGTTTGTTAGAAAATTTATAATCGGAAGTTCTGTCACTCCATCCTAACATCAAATACTAACTTCTGAAATATAAAGAGAAGTGTCTACAATATTAAAAAATATATATTAAAATAGTTCGTTATATGTAAATGATTTAAAGAGAAAATTCTCAACGTAATATTATTTCATGTTGCATGTAATATTTTTTGTTGAAACCCCATGGGTACAACGTAGGAAAATAACTATAGCAACAAATTTTTATAATATTTAAAATATTAAATTTGAACGTCTGAAACATTAGAGATGCGAAAATATAGAAATTAACTCAAATGAATAATTTTTTCGAGTCTGAATCTGTACGCAAGAGATTCCGGAATACAACATACGAAAATAACTATGGCAATAAATTTTCATAACATCTGAAACATTAATTTGAACGTCTAAAATATTGGAGATGCGAAAATATAGAAATTAACTTAAATGGATAATTTTTTCAGATCCGAATGTGTACGCAAGAGATTTCGGGATACAATATACGAAAAATAATTATTCCAACAAATTTCATAATGTCTGAAATATTAAACTTGAACATCTGAAATATTAGAGATGCGAGTTAGGATACAGAAATAAAGTCAAATGGATAATATTTTTAGGCCGGCCCAATGATAGGTTGTGGGCTAAGCGGGTCATCCCGTCTGATGCGCCCGGACATTCGAGTTATAGCATTTCTAAATGAATAATTATCATATTCGGTATCTTGGAGTGTTTTTTAATTCTCGGAATATCTTTATCTTTAGGAACGAATCTCTAAAAGAAAGAAAACTATTTCTAGGTGTTCAAGATAATCTGTAACATGAAAGATTTATCTCCATAAATAGGAAGAAGAAGCTCAGATAACGTACGATACCCATATATATACAGAAACCAAGGAACCCTACAGGGAGGAGCCAGAACAAATCGTCTCAAGCAATACGAGATCCACAAGTGCATATAAACCAACAGAAGTCAAGGAAGAAGTCGTTGACTAAGGTTAGATCTATCTAGGTTAGCTATATCCTTATATAACATGCTCAGATAAATATAAGAAAAACATGACATAGGATTATTATTCTCAGGAATCCAAACCTATCTAAAAACCATCGTGTGTTTCCCTTACGATTCGTCTACTCAAAGCATTCCTATTCTTCAAAAAGTTTGATAAATTGATGATTTATGAATCATCGACGGTTAGCGCCGGCCGTGTGGATCATGATAAAAGGCATTGGAGAGTTTACACGCGACATGCCATCTACATCGCCTAAAGCTTCACCGAAAACAGGTTTTTCAAATGAGTGGTTCTACGACATTGTTACCTCTCTTCCCGATGAACCGATGATGGTTCAGGTGGATTTCAACGATGAACTTTTTGGCGATCATTCAAGCGATGAGGTAAGTCGATTTATGGATCAATGCACCAAAGATAACGACATCGAGTTCGAACCACTTGGCTACCAAGACAACTGTGAATGTCCAATTCACAGCAAGCCGAGATCTGTCCCCGCAACTTCTGATAACATAGATTGTCAAGATACCAACCTGGAGCAATCCGATGAAGTATTCATGATGGATCTAGACATCTCCTCCAACGGAAATTACTCCCAAAAGGTTTTCGCTATCGGAACCGGGAGTGATAATCTGGGTCATCATGACAACGGCCCTACAAAGTGTCAAGGTCCTTTGGCCCTGGTGGTAGGCAATGGCTAGCCTCACATGAACACACCACCTCTGGCCCTTATCGGGGTCTCGGTCATATAGTCTCCTGATCATCAATAGGTGGCTGACCATTTTAAATCTACAACCACGAAAAGGATCCTCCTTCGACAAGAGGCCCTCATATGCCCTTCGACCACAGATCTGGCTACCCCAGCTGGTAAGAATTGAGTGAACACAGCGGTCGACTTGATAAAGGAGATCATGCTTCAAGATGAGAACTCTCATCTAGCCCTAGCCAAAAACAATGTAGCCGGGGCGGGATGGACAATCCTCCGTCACGAGATGCATCTAACCCGAAGAGGTGTAACCCTAGGAACAGGATTTTCTGGGATGACAATTGAGTAAACAACCACCATCGTACCTCACCAGTCAAAGATCATCTGATCCACGACTTGCTTCAGTTCATCGACAACCGACGAAAATGCTCGAGGGCTTCCGAAGAAGCTTCTTCTACCCCTATATATCTAATCCGGAAATGTCTCGACATCAGTCGAATCAAGATCAATCTCTGATTGTCGTGGAAAAGATTCACAAGGGTGCTGAAACCAAGCAAGGAGCCATCAATGGATGTTTAGCCTTCCCTCCATATCTACGGAACGTAAGTTGGCCAGTAAGATTTGCCTCGGGACGATCAAGAAATATAATAGAAGTGCAAATCGTGTTGTGTTTCTCTAGATCTATACCATGACCATCTAAGTAGCCGGTGGAAACTAGAAGGTAATAGCAAACTACCTCCCCATAGCTCTTGAAGGGGTAGCCAGGATATGGTTGACCAATCTATCATCAAGAACAATTTACTTATAGGAACATCTCTGCAACATGTTCCGAGCTAACTTTAAGGGTACGTATGTTCGTCCCGACATGAAAAATGATTTCTACCTGAAAGGATAATGATGCCGCCTAGAGGGGGTGTGAATAGATGTTCCTGAAAATTAAAATTGTGCAATGGATTATAAAGAATCTGAAACTTCTAGGTTCAAAGATTTGCAGCGGATTATACATAATTCAGAACTTCAATCTGAAACTTCCTGATTTAGCTCAGAACTTCTTGTTATACAAAGCAAAAAGGAGATTATGTAACACCCTAAACTCTCAATTTTTGCAATAGTTTAAAATTTTCTAGAAGTAAATAGGAGTTGTAAATTTAGTTTAATTTAGAAGAAAATTAATTTTTAAATTTAAATTACCATAGGTTATATTTTTGTTTGATGCATTCATGCTGTCATAGTTGCAATAAATTTTTATACGTGAAAAATGTTTGCAAAAGTTCGCTAGAAGGCGCTCGCTTAAACCTTGTTTGAAAATGGTTTAAAATCATAAAAGAAAAGCCATTTTAAAATTTACAAAAGCTTCCAGGCCGATTTCCTCCCCTAAACCCGGCCCAACCCCTCCTTTCCCCTCTCTCCCCCGCGTGGGCTGCTTTCCTCCCTCTCCTGCCTGGGCCTCGGGCCAGCCTGCCCTGCGCCCAAGCCAGCCACTGCCTGCACAACATGTTCCGAGCTAACTTTCAGGGTACGTATGTCTGTCCCAAAATGAAAAATGATCTCTACCTAAAAGCACAATGATGTCACCTAGAGAGAGGTGAATAGGCATTCTGAAAATTAAAACTATGCAATGGGTTATAAAGAATCTGAAACTTTCGGGTTCAGAGACTTGCAGCAGATTATACATAATCCAGAACTTCAATCGAAAACTTCCTGATTCAACTCAGAACTTCTGGTTATACAAAGCAAAAAGGAGATCTATGTGACACGCTAAACTCTTAATTTTCGCAATAGTTTAAAATTTACTAGAAGTAAATAGGAGTTATAAATTTAGTTTAATTTAGAAGAAAATTAATTTCTAAATTTAAATTGCATAGGTTGTATTTTGTTTCATGCATTCATGTTGTCATTGTTGTAATAGGTTTTTATGTATGAAAAATATTTGCAAAAGTTCGCTAGAAGGCACTTATTTAAACCTGTTTTGAAAATGGTTCAAAATCATAAAAGAAAACCATTTAAAAATTTACAAAAGCCCCCATGCCAATCTCCTCCCCTAAACCCGGCCAACCCCTCCCTTCCCCTCTTTCCCTCACGTGGGCCACCTTCCTCCCTCTCTCACCTGGGCATCGGGCTAGCTTGCCCCGCACCCGAGCCAGTCGTTGCCCATGCCAAGCCGCTCACCTCCTCTCGTCCCTCTCTCTGTCGTGTGGGCCTGGTTGAAGTCGCCTGAGCCACTGCTCTTAAGCCGGTGCCCCTTCTTCTTTCTCCCGCCGGCTCAATCCCCTCCGCCATTACTGCCCCCAAATCCCATCGCGATTCAAAATCTGATCACCTCCCCGGGCCGTTTCTCTCTGATTCAAAGCCACTCCCGCAATCCTCGCCCCTCAATCAAGTGCCCCGCACGTTTCCCCCTTCCTAATACCTCTCTAATGCCGGAAATCGCCGCCTTTATGGCCATTGAAGCCTTCAACCAATTCTTTAATCCTTGGCCAATTCACTTCCTCTCTCATGTATATAAGCTCTCCTTCATCTTCTTGGTGAGGTTCCGCATCATTTCCACCCGCTCTCACCCCCTTTTCCCCGCTCGGATTCACCGTCAGTGCCGCTTTCTTCCCCAACTCCGGTGAAGCCACCTTTGACCCCGTTTCTACCATCTATGGCATCACAAGGTCGCCGGAGAGGTTCCCAATCGCTTCTCGGTGTCATCGACCCTCGAAGAACCACCCGCACCCAGCCCAAGCTCCACCGACCACCTCTTGTCTTCGCCAGCCATCCATCGCCCCTCTCCGCCATTGTGACCCCCTCGGTAAAGATCCTCGTGCCCTCTTCTCTGTTTTGCACTTTTTCCCATCGAGTTCCATGGCCGGATGCGCATTTTCGTGCGACTCCGGCGATGCTCCGGACACCTTCTACCGTCGGCCGGCTGGAGGCCATGCCCAATGCTACCGGCCCGAGTTCTTTTCCACCATCAATTTTTGGCCGTCCAATCAAGATCTAGTGGCCCAGATCACATACCCATTCACTCATAGGTAACTGGTCCACCATGGACCATGGACTGGCCTTTAGACCGTGGTCCATGGGCCCATGAACCTTTTTTGTGTGTTTTTCAATAGAAAAATATTTCCCTTTTGCTTTATGATGTCATAATCAATATTTTCAGTATAAAATTATTCGGTTTATTCTTGAAGTAATGTAAAATTTGTAGAAAAGCCCCTAGAACTTCAAAAGCTTATAACTTTTTGCTCGTAGCTCCGATTTGAGCAATTTTCATGCTCAAATTCACGTAGCAACGTGTAGAATATTTTTATAGGTTTTTTTAACTATAGTACTATTTAGTATACTATTCTTAGTGATTTCCCTTATATGTTTTTTCGGTGTGCCGATTAGGAGGTGAGTAGTTCATGCACCAGTAGGACCAAGCTTTTGAAGACTTCGAGCAACACTCAGCTGAAGGCAAGTGTTCTTGAACATCTTGCTCCTATTTTAGGGTTTATATGTAGTTATTTATCATTCTTTGCATTCTTATCTAAAATAAAATCCTATGATTGGGGTTTACTTGATTTTGTATGATTATCCTTGTCACCGTTGATGAGTGATGGGAAATGAAGGGTAGATATGCTAGTTGCTATCATGGTTAGGGTAAATATTAATCTTGACTAATATCTATGCAACATGAACTGGTATCGTAATTTTGTAGCAACATGGTATAGGGATTCTAGCATGATGATTGTGTTACGATGATGCGGGAATGCACATGCATGAGAAATGCACATTTGGTTTGTGGTTGTTCCTATGTGAGATCCTAAGGACCGGATCTTGAAGCATATAACCCGGCTAAACCATACAATCTCGAGGCTTATATGAGTACGGTCTGGCCAATTAATTAGCCACCCCTCCAATTTTGTGGGCAATAGTGGACGGTTGAGTGGCACAAAAGCAGGTTTCTACAGTGATAGAATCATTGTTAGTGGTGAAATCTTAGTGGGTGCCTACAAGTCAGTGGGAGCTTTGTAAAGGCTTTAGTGAGACCCCGATTCCACACCCCGAAAGTGTGAAGCAGCATGGAAATCACGATTCGTGGGGAAAGCTGTGTAAACTCTATAAAGTATAAAATTGATCGATCAGCCGTGCTTATGGTCAAGAGCGGCTTGGATTTCTTCTTGATTAGATGAGATCAGAGTTTTGGTATGGTTGGTAGGGTAGCCGGGTAATGGAATTACCTGGTGGTACTCGGATGGAATCCGATGAGTCATTCTTTCTTATTATAGTTGTGTTTTCACATTAGTAAATAGGATGCTTTTGAGTCGATGTTGGGTCTTGTATGGGTAGAACCTATGTTGATGCATTACACCTCCCACCTTGAGTTATGGATGATCCATATCCTTATAACCAGAGTTTAACTTGTTGTTGTCTAAATTGCAGGTCAATCGAAATGCTTAGCCATGTATAGGTTCTTCGGTAGAAATCGAGCGGTGGTTCAACCCTCATTCACGAGTTGTAGGCTTAAATAATTTCGCAATGATAACAATGTTGGGTTTATGGTGTGGGTTGGATGAGTAGTGAGAATGAGTCAGGATATGGGCGGTGTAATGGGTGTTTTCTCCTGTCCCGATGTGGAGTTTCCGGGGTAGGTCGGGAAAAGAGCCCCGACACCATAGGCCTCTTGCATCATTTAAGCATCGATTGTTATTGCAGTTGGCTCTAGTACTTTCCGTACTAACCACATATCGATCTAATGGTAAGACAAGCCGATTTTCTTTTTCACCACCATGTAAATTTTCCGCTGCCACGGTTCAACTTTCGAGCTAGACCAGCGACGAATACAATAGCCCTTGTACTTTGTAAGGACGGGATGATTTTTCAAGCTGACTAAAAAATCCATCCAGATGGAACACCTTCTCAAGTACTCTCTTGAGAATACGGAGGCGTTTGAAATGTAGGTGATCTAAGAACCTAGGAAATACGGTTAGATGTTTCACCCTAATCGGAGATCTGAGTCTACTCAATGATGCATTTAGACAAAAAAAACTTATTTTTGCTTGCCATGTATTTGAATTGTTGAAGCCTCAATTCACGTATTGATGGGGGATTGATGATAAATAATAGATAGTTACCGTATCTAGGTATCCCGTTTGTCCTATAACTTTCGAAGCATATATCTATCTTTGAAAGGAGGATCCCTGAAAAAAAGAAACTATCCGTATGTCTGAGCATAAATCAAGAAAAAAGTCCACGACTAAATTTATATTTATCTAGACTAGCTACATTCTATTATAATAATTCAGATAAATATAAGATAAACATAACATATAGTTTATCTCTTTAGAAAGGTCTGAAGCTATCTTAAAAATCTTTATATTTTTTACAAATCATGTATTTAAAATATCGTTTATTCTTGAAAAAAATTATTAGGTCAGCGATTTAAGAATTGACGACCAAGTCGGTTTGTCAACTGCCCATCTGCTGCGCAGGTTCGAGGGCTACGATGACTTGCCCACTTGAGATACCTCCCGCTGAAAGAAAAGGAAAAGGCATGGACACGTCTCAGACTCGCAGGTTTGACTGTCCAACGTCTGTCGCCTGGCAAAGTCATCGCGTCGCTTATTTTACAATTTGACTTGTGACCGGCTGGCTTGCGTTTGATAAACCACTCATCAGAAATAGAAGGGCTACAATTAGTAATGAGGACTAGCGTATCACGTACAACTCTCGCATGTGCTAGATCTCAGGTTTTCTTTTTTGGGGAAATTAAGACTTCAGCTGAATATATATTTTTTAGCGAGATTTATGCAGGTATATAGTGGCACGTCGTCAACGCTCTTGAAGAGTTGCACTGCGGTTTCCAAGCCAGAACGATGGCAGGGCTTGCGGATTTTTTATATATTCTTAAATAAAAAATTTGCAAAAATAGATGTCTGTTTTGAAAATCGCACATCTAGATTATTGTCATCTGTTGGAAAAGAAATAAGTAGGTTTAAAATAATGTAGCTAACTAATGGGTGACATATTTAAAAATAAAATAATGATATGTTTTATTACTCTAAAATTTCAAATCACTAACTAAATAGTCATAAAAATTATTTAAAATATATGATGTAGAGTATGTTATAATGTAGCTCTCCAAAAATTCAACTCAAAAAATTTATATTTATAATAAAAAATAAAAAGACAAATTTCGTTATACAAAGTTTGACCGAGATAGATTATAGCATCATCTATACCATCATTAGTGTTTTCAATTTTGAGATGAAACACAACCTTTTTATTTTTAAACATGTCGTCCTTCCAATAGGTGACAGTAGTCTAAATATGAATTTTTTCAAACCGACGTCTATTTTTGCAAGTTTTCAATTTAAAAACTAAAAAATCACTTGCGGTTAGTTTGAAAAAATTGGATAACATCCAGACTATTACCATCCGTTGGAAGAGCAATAAGTAGTTTTAAAAAATATACTCATTGCCCTACTAACAGGTGACATGTTTAAAAATAAAAAATGATTGTTCCATTACTTAAAATTTCAAAGCACTAACGAAATAGTCATAAAAATTATTAAAAATATATGATGTAGAGTATGTTATAATGTAGCTCTTAAAAAAATTTAACTCAAAAAGTTATATTTACAATGAGAAATAAAAAGATAAATTTTATTGTACAAAGTTTGACCGAGATAGATCATAGCATCATCTACACTATCATTAGTGTTTTCAATTTTGAGAGTAATAAAATATAACCTTTTTATTTTTAAATATATCACACTTCCAATAGATGACAGTAGTCTAAATATGAATTTTTCTAAACTGACATCTATTTTTACAAATTTTCGATTTTAAAAATAAAAAAATCGCTTGCGGTCAGTCTGAAAGAATTGGATAACAAGAACAAAGGGGCGCTATCCCCCGTTGGGCCTCTTGCCCAGTTAGGATTGGGGCACAGTTTGCCCCTTTGTCGTTACCAGGTCCGAATAGAGCCCAATCGTTCCGTACAGGCACTGGCCCAACCTTGGAAATACACTCGTCAAGTTTACGCGGAACCGCTTAGGCCTCTTGCCCAGTTGGGTCCCAGCTGATTCAACGAGCGGAGCCAACCGCCAGCAACCGGTGGACCCTTGATTCGTGGGAGGTTGGCAACCCGTACGCCAGATGCATGATGCCTCGGTGCACGCCAGCGGGATCGGCTTCTTCCGTTCCTCGTGCACCGTCCTCCATCCGCCCGCGCACGGCACGGCACGGCACAGCACATGCGCTGCGCGATCGGAAGGCGCCCACACGTCGGTCTTGAGGTTTTGAGCTCGGCGAAACTAAAAACGGAGTCTATTAAATTCAATAGCAACATTAAAAAATTAATTAATATATAAACGGTAAAGATAATATTCGGTATATTAAAAAATTATTTTCAATAAACCATTAAAGTATATAAAAACAACACTCACCTTAAATACTTTTAAAAGATCATATTAAATAACTTGTAGAAGATATGGCATGAAGAACATGCTAAAAATTAAAAAAAAATATTAGCAGTTGAAAACAAGTGTAAAGTTATAAAAACACTAAATTAACTTAAAGAAACATTACCAATCATCAGGTAGAACTCGCAAAAGTTTGTATCCTTAAGCTGTCAATTGTTGGTTTTCTTTAAACGGCGCACACTGATCGTCAAGTCACCGAGTTACAGATTAGGACACAAGAGTGGACGAGATGACTCCGATTAGAATAGGACTGAATGAGATGACAAGTCACTGATTAAGCTGAGTCACCGAGTCACCAAATTGTTGAGTCATCACATGGACAAAATTGTCACACTCCGTGCAACGAAGCTATACCGAGAGGAGAAGCTCGACGCTGCGGGCCACTAGAACCGCTTCAACTCTAGCACTCTACTTCCTGTTCTCAGACTACCAAAAGCACTAGCCGTCTTTAGAAACAGTCAAACACCCTAGGCCTCCAAGCAACAAGGCAGTGATATTAACTCTGATCCTTTGCATCTTAAAAAATATATATAATCCTCTGAACTATTCTGAATTCTAAAACTTATTGGAACAAGCGACGTGCATCGGACTTTAAATAGGAGCAAAACGAAGTTTTACCCTGTGTTTGCATGTGAGCTACACAACCTCACTGTCGCCGGATAGCATGGCCTTGGAGACTTCGCAGTTCGCGAGCAGTGGAGTCCCACCACCTCAAGGAGACGAGGAGTCTAGGTCTTCGTGAGTTGCGTCTGAGGCCCGTGACGAGATCACCAGCGCAATTGGCAAGATTATCCATGATAAAAGCCAAAGCTTATGCACTGATGCACGATCCAATAAAGATACTTCTTTTCGGCCAGGTAAAAGCCAAAACCCGTATATTGATGTATGATATAGAAGGGCCTCTGGGTTTTGAAGACACGGGCAGCCGCTCCGCTTGCCCCTAGCCGGCCCTAGCGCTAGGGGCAAAGCCAGCAGCCAAACTAGGGTGCACGGTCTCTTACTATTCATCATATGAATAGTAAATTGCTGTTTATATTAATTATTATTAACAACATTTTAAGATCGGAGAGGTATCTATACACCTACATTTTATAACGTAGCTCTAATTATTCATTATAACGTGCCGCCACTATCTGGCACCGACTGACTATGAGATGCAGCCAGACAGGAACTGTGATTGCTCGGTCGTTATTTCCTGGCTTGGGTTGCAGTTTTAATCAGGCTGACCGTACTGGCTGCGGCCGGCGCGTGTGCCACGACTCAGGGTCGAGCAGCCACCCGGTATCGCAGGGTTCTACTAATGCTCCGCGTAGTTGGTGGACCTGCGCAGCCTTTGATTTCTGCACGCCGCAGGCTCAAGAACTGAAGCGGGGCTGGGCACCGGGCAGGCTCCACGGCCGGACCGTGGAGCTCGCCCTACAGCAATTTCCGTCCAGATATTACGTTGGTGGTGGAGCTGTGGGAGGGTTCGCATAATCGCGCATTGAAGGATGCTCATGGGTGCGTGCATTTTCGGAGGATCTTCCGGGAAGGATAAAATCATCTATGCATACAAATGGACGCAACCAAATCATGTGTATGGGAGTAGTTTTGAACTTATGATGTCGATTATTTGAAATCTGTTGTATTGCACCGGCACCGGCTAGTAAAGTTTGACTTTTACTGGATGCAACAGTATAGTTTGACATTGATTAGTATTTTTTAGAGGATGACTTTGATTAGCTGCCACTAGAGAACGAAGGGTGCTTGAAATCACGAACGATTCTGGCGTTGCAGTTTATTTGCAACTCGAGCATATTAACATGGCACAAGGCTTGTAGCCCAATCTAAAGAATTCCTGGACCAAAGGCCCGGACCAAGTTGGGCCTCCTGGTCAATTCTGATTGACCACTTCGGAGAAGAAGCCCAACTGCTTCAGGCAAAATAGGAGAATCACTTGGAACTTCAGGCTGAGACAGAGCAGAGCAAACAGATTCATGCGCAGGGAAAAAATAGGGAAGCATACAAACTAATCTGCAATTTACGAACACCAATTCATTGGAACGTAACCGAGAATCCTAAAAACAGACAACTGGACAGGTTTGGTAACTCCAAAGACCAGCCATGTTGATTTCTTCAACGAATCCCTTTTCTTTTGTCCCTTCGTCACTTCTGCCCCTGAGTGGCTACAACGAGCGAACGGTTCACTGGTAAGACTCACGAAGACGACCTTATGGATCCAGGGTTCCAATGTAGGTTCCGAAAACAGGACCCAGCTGTAAAAAAATGGCTGCAGCGAGCTGTGCCAGCCAAAATAGATGCTTGGCCGGCAGTTCTCCCGAATTATGAGTCACCAAGACACGCTTGATATGACCACCCCAGCACAGGCGCAGAGTTGGTGAAAAGAAATGGATCTGCTGAAAAGAAAAAGAGTAAATTTTAAAAACTTATAACTATTTTAACATATATTATAGAAAACTATAATTTCTAATGTTTATTTTAAAAACGTACAATTATTTTGATATATATGAAAAAAACTATAACTTTCTCATGATAAACCTACCTATCATCTTCTATGATATCTAATAAGAGTATTAACTGTGAACTCATTACTAGAGAATAACAAATGAGTCTACGGTGAAAAAGATATAATTTTTATAACATATATCAAAATAGTTGTAGGTTTTTAAAATGAACATTAGTAGTTTTTTACAATAAGTGTTAAAATAGTTATATGTTTTTGAAATTTACTTAAAAAAATGAAAGGAAATGGATGATTTGTGGCTGCCACAATCATGTTCAGATAGCGAGGACCGAGGAAAAAATTCAGGGTAGGAGGTAACTGTTGAGGAAAATAAGAACTTTAACGTTTTCGTGGACTTCCTTTTGCATTTGGACCTGCTGGCCCATTCATCTTTTTGGGGCCCGAGCCCATATCTTGATGGGTTCAAGGATGAGGCAGGAGCTAGGGTAAACAAGAGGGGGTCTATTTGGTTGGAAAAAAGAGAGGGAGCTAGCGGTTGTGCGGCGGCGGCGCAACCGTCTCCGGGTCCTTCGGGCTAGGGAGGATGGAGGGCACCGTCCTCGTGCCTACTTCAAGGTCAGCCTCCTCTCCATGGTAGAGCGGAAGAAGGGATTCTTCCACTGGTTTTTCTCGCTGTCTTCTCTCTGATTTGGCTTGGTCCCCTGATTTGGAACCGTGAGCTGCTTCTCTCTGGAGTCTGTGCTTCGATGCTTGGGGATTGAGCGATGGAGCATCTGCTCTAGGTGCTGGTCGGTGCTGCAAACGCCGAGGCTCACCCGCACTACGGTGGCTGTGCAGTTGAGGTCTTGTATCTCTGTCATCCGCCACTCCGGCGGCAACGACGAGTGGTTGGATTTTTGGGACGACGGCAATTGAGCCGTGCCTTTCCTCTCTGATTGATTTGTTTGAGTGCATAGCACTGTGAGTATGCCAAATTTCATCTATCTCTCTTTCTCTGTTAAATTGGACAGTTCAGATGTGCAAGTTTTATTGCTCGATGATGATAAATGTATGTAGAGATAGAGCAAATTTCTGAGTACTATAGCTATGATATGAGATGAGTCTAGTTTTGGGATTTAAAGCCTTTACCTGGAGGTTATTTCGAGTGGCTTACACTCTGTTTCTGTACCTCGAGTTCCCTGTTGGCTCTGTATTCAAGTGCATATCATATCCTCGTGATCCATGTATGTGTGCTATTATAACCTCAGTTCTGTTAATTCTCTCTGGCAATCGATACTTGGGAAGCTAGCAGTTCAGTACTGTCTTTTGAAAGTTGATTCTTGCCTTTGTGTTGTCCGGCAGTAGTCTGCTAGATTTGAGCACAACTGAGGACTCCTTTTTGATCTATACAGTCATATTTAGTATGATGATCTAGGTGTTTGAGAACTATATTAGACTCTATTTGCTATTTGGACACTTAGAAGTTTTGCTCTATTTATGATGTTTACTCTAGAATAATTAGGGAGCAGAACTTTAAAAGTTATGGGGTCAATTGTTGCTTCATTTCTGAAAGCACTTATATATATATATTACATATGCTGTCCCATTTATGTTTTACACATGATATGTGTTATTTCAGTTTTGTTGTCATGTTACTCAAAGATCATGTGTACTGCTGTTGCTCTGTCATACATTTATATACTTATTTATGGAATTTTGAAATTCATACTCTTTTTATCGCATAATATACCACAGTAACCAGTTAGAAGCACTGGTGTAACTTGCAAGTGCGACTGCACGAGCAGTCTGCAAGTGAAAGAATGTTCCACGAATGTTCTCTGACTTACTACAAGACCGTCATCTTCTGTCCACAGAATTGCGCAGCAGGTACTGATGAAAAACGAAGTTCAGCTGAAGCGGTTCAGTAGCACTTGGGGTTCGTATCTAGACGAAGAAAAGCAGAAAGTGAACGTGAAAATGAACTTTGTTGATCATCAAATGTAATACTATCAGCCGGTGGCGGACACATATCTAGTGGTAGGAGTCTATCTCTTTTTTCTACTCCACCTCCACATCCTCTTTATCCTTTTTCTTCTGTTTCCTCATCCTCCTCTACTTCTAATCTTCAATGGAGTTACAGTCGGTAAGGGATTACAGCCCCTATCTCCCTATAGATCCACCTGTATCATTAGGTCCAGCCCAATTACATTGCTATGAAAATATTTCAACTCAACTGAGCTAGGCAAATCTAGGGATAGTAATGGATCAGATGGAGTATGGACAAAGCAGATCCATACTCGAGTCAGGTTACCTGACTCATGCCTATGAAAGATGACTGATAGAATTTTATATCTATATTCATACATGTAAGATACCCAAACCCCATAGATCGCTAATGGATAGACGGCCAGCAATAAGAACAGAGACACATGCTTGATACTCATCCCCTTGCCTTTTGTAAACATGCTTGATGCTCATCCTATCTAACCTTATGAGCAAATAAAAGCAGTCACACGCCTATGTGGACAAGCCTTTCAACAAAAGACACGAGAGGGGGGCACTAAAGATGTCTAAATGGGATATGCCTATTTAGCCGATCTGAGATACGATACTGTAGGCACGGCTTGGGCATGACACGGTACGGCCCGAGTCGAGACGGTCCGTGCCTGGGTCGAGCGCACGGCACGGCACAACCTAGCTAAGTCGAGCTGGCACGGGCACGGCACGTATAGGCCCAGCTACTTTCTATTTTCTATAAATATTTTTAATTTTGTGGCTATTTTTTATATTTTTATCTCATTTTTATCTATTTTCTATTTTTTAATTTTGTAGCTACTTTTTATTTGATAGTGCCGGCTGTGCCGACGGGCCACCTGTGTGCCATTGGGTCGCTCGTGGCGTCGTGCCCGTCAGGCCGATCGTGCCGTCGGGCCGCAATCGACATATCGACACACCAGGTGCCGACAAGCAGTCTGTCGCACTGCAAAAATTGATTAATATGGTGAGCCACCGTCTGTCGGCAAGCTAAATGCCGATAAGCACCTATTGGTAGGCAAGCCTTCGATAGGTCTTATCAGTATTTTATCTGTCGATATGATACCAATTTAACAAATTTTAAGAACTAATACTATTTTTAATTTTTTCATTAAAATAATATTGTTTTAAAAGAACTCCTTTCCCATCTCCGACGGCTGTGAGACACCAAAAATCCACCACCCTCAACCTCCTCTTGTCCTGCACGACGGTCGCTACTCGTTACCTTCCTCCAGCCTGCAGCTACCGCTACGACATTTGTAACCCCTTAGCCCTGTATATTCGTCCCTGACATGCACCCTTCGAGTCTAAAAGAAAATTGAACCCTCATAAGAAAACGTGGCATATACTTTTTTAAATAGAGTGGTTTTTCCATCCGCTTGGGGTTCATTAGAAATCTTTTTTTTCTACTAATTATGTTGGAATTGATCCCAATAGGCTAGTGCTTGCCTTGTTGATTCGTAGTGCTTCTACAGTCTACACTTTGCGAAAGTTCTTTTCCCTGTACTTTGCGAAATTAACTATTGCTTGACAGCGAGACTTGGGCCACGAGCATAATAAACCAGATAGCTCAGGCTGTCCAATGAGCAGATCCCGATCACCAACAAAATTTAAAAAATACGACAATCCAACGGCTCCTTCATCAAGAAAACGGCCTAATATAAATTTATTCAATATATGGTTGCCGATAGGTCAACTCTATAGTTTTTCTTATGATGCGCGCATTGACCGATGGTCTAATTATCTCAAGCTACACATGTTTTAGTATTCCTAACTCAAATGTAGGAAAACAACTTGCACCGGCATACTGCTAACCATCCCGCAGGTTCTCCATCATCTCCCTAGAAGGATAGCAAGGGTGATGGATAGCAAGGGTGATGTTAAAATAATCTTAGTGAGTGAACTATTTTAACAAGCTATTTAGTCATAATTAATTAGGCATTTGTTTTTAACAACGGCAAGAAAACTTAACATGTTAACATCATCTAAACTCTTAACTAAACAAGACAAAGCGACAACAAGAAGTTATCATCTACTTAGCTTGATTCTTCATAACAATTATCATTCAACATGACACTAAAATATTTTTTTCAATACGAAGAAAAATAATATCAATGCAATTAAATTAAATACTTTCATATGAATACATAGTATACACATGTCATGCTCTTCCTCAATCGTCACTGTCGGAGGATGAACTCTTGTCGAGGGATCCCGAGAGACCCTTTTTTAGAGATTCGGCCGGGGGGATGATCCTGGATAAGCTTGTTGGGAAATAAGCAGGAACGGAAACAAATGCAATGGCTGGTGGGAGATGATCGCCCTGACGGGAGAAAAATGGGTGCACTAGGGTTTAGACAGGTTCGGGCTGCACGGAGGCGTAACACCCTACTCCTGTGTGAGTGTTATATCTGCCCTTGAAGGGAATTCTTCAAGGATGTATCTGATTACAAGAGAGAGACACCTACTGAGAGCTTGAGGCTCTCGTGTTCTAGCTTGGCTTGAGCGGGTTTGAGCGTCTGCGTCCTCTTCTTCACCCACCACCCCCTTTACGTGTTCTTCATTCTTTCCTTTTATAGGCGCGCCGACCTCGACATATCCTGAATGGGAAAGAGGGGATGCGAATGCCAAGGTGCCACGGAGAAAGGCGTCATCATTTCGTCTTGGCGAAGTGACAGGGGCGGTGGAGAAATGCGGCGCGCATCCGACCACCCGCCACTATGGAAGCCTCCGGGCGCCATAAAGGGGGCCCACCGGGCAGCCTCAGAGGTGCCCGGTGCGCCCACCCTGTCTTGTCTTTCTACTAGGGTAGGGTGACCGGCGGAGCGCTTCGATTCTGGTAACGTTATCCCGAGGCACCCGGGTGAAACGGGACGGGACCCGTGCATTTAATGGACCCACGCCCCCCTGCCAGTGCATGGCAGGGTCTGACACTGGGGTGTGGGCAGCTGAGAATGTCAGGATGTCAGGATGTCAGGCCGCGCGTGCCTATTAAATGCGGCATTGGGCCTTTGACTGGATGACACCCTAACGACGGGACCCTTCGGGTCGTCGAATGATCTTGCGCGAACCTTCGGGGAACCGAGTCCTCGGGGGCTGCCACGTGCAGCCCCGAGCACTCTCTCCCGAGTACTTTGGGAGGATCTTCGGGGAACCGAGTCCTCGGGGGCTGCCACGTGCAGCCCCGAGCACTCTCTCCCGAGCACTTCGGTGGGACCTTCGGGGCACCGAGTCCTCGGGGGCTGCCACGTGCAGCCCCGAGCACTCTCTCCCGAGTACTTCGGTGGGACCTTCGGGGCACCGAGTCCTCGGGGGCTGCCACGTGCAGCCCCGAGCACTCTCTCCCGAGCACTTGGTGGGACCTTCGGGGAACCGAGTCCTCGGGGACTGCCACGTGCAGCCCCGAGCACTCTCTCCCGAGCACTTCGGTGGGACCTTCGGGGCACCGAGTCCTCGGGGGCTGCCACGTGCAGCCCCGAGCACTCTCTCCCGAGCACTTGGTGGGACATTCGGGGAACCGAGTCCTCGGGGGCTGCCACGTGCAGCCCCGAGCACTCTCTCCCGACCACTTCGGTGGGACCTTCGGGGCACCGAGTCCTCGGGGGCTGCCACGTGCAGCCCCGAGCACTCTCTCCCGAGCACTTCCTTCCCGGTATTTGGGCTCTGCGGATCATCGGGGAACTAGGGTGCTCGGGAACCAGAGGCGGCGGCCCCGAGAACCTTCTCCTGGGACTTAGCTTCTTCTTACCTTGCAGGGTGGTGACATGTGGCGGATGGCCGGCCTGGTCTCGGGACTTAGGGACCCCTGGTTCTGAATACACCGATAGTCACCTTTACTCCTTCTAGATAACACAAGGGTGTGTATTGTATCCTTCTCTTAGGTAATAAACGGCATTGTATCGATACAATCACGAACATTATGCAACAAACTCTCAATGCACGAGATACATATGACATACTTTATGCATAAATGAAAAGCATAACTTCCAACACACTTCATGAAATTGCATACGAAGAATATGAATAACTAGAAAACGGCATATCCCGCTTCCTTCGCCTCACAAATCTATAATCATATAAACTTAAGTAAGGTAACATACTCGCGTTCAGTTGATTAGAATAGTTGTATGTGATGCAATTAAAAGGATCGAGGTAAACAAATAACATATTAGAGCATATCACAAGCACTATATTCAATTGCCTTCACTAGCGATGAAGGCGAGCAATAGATGCATCATGAACTAGCACCACCTGAACAAGCTCATAATTAGCATAAAAAATACAGCAACAACACACAAAATAAATACACGCTTTCTACACTCGATAACCCTGCATACATTGCATCCGAAGTTTACAGACAAGAATCTACCATTTTTCTCATATGACGTTGACCAATAACTTCCTCTAACAACGTCAAAGACGGATGAACAGAATATTAAACGGACTAACACTTGCTGAACAATAACTCGGTTTTATCAATTACTTCTAATCCGCTTATAAAAAATGAACAAAACTAGCGCCGTTGGAAGGACATTGACGAGACTTACAACTTTTGTTTAATCTTATGGACGAATTTGACACCAATTAATCTTAGTTTTCAAATTAAACCATTGCACGCAAATCGGATCAACCAATCACACATCTTGATGACGAAATCCACTGCACCTACTCATTTACAAGCATCTAAGACTAATTAGAGATCACCTTAACAACGAGGGAGTCGAATAGATGAGGAATTTGACGAAAACATAAAATTTCAATTTTCCCCTTCTTCTTCTTCTCCTTCTACTCCTCCTTTTCTTCTTCCTCCTTCTTCCTCGTTACTTTCTCCCTTCTTCATGCTCATCACTGCTTCCCTGCTATGTTCCTTATGTCATCACCGCCTGGTGATGCTCCAACGATGGTGGGGCGGCAGAGCGACAGCAGGGTGACACTGTGGGCGGTGGCGGTGCGGTAGCTAGCGCAAGGAGTGACGACAGCTAGGCTTTGAGCATTTGGCAGTGATGGCATCGGACGAGTACTGGGTGGGGTTGGGGTCGTGACTGATCTCATCCGGTAACTTAACATTTTTTTTTTCATCTAATAGTCTAAAGTTTTTGGGCTCAGTTGGGTGTTCAAACGGTCTAGATTGTTTTATTTTCTTTTTTATTCAATGAATTAACTGATATTAAATGAAATCATTTCAATAAGACCTACGTATCTATAGTCTCGGATTCCATTCGAGTAGCATATCTAAAGTTATTTTTTTACACTCTCGCAGGTTCCGTGATCATCGCCTTATTTTATCATAATTATTCAGGTACTACAGGAGGTAACACAAAAGTGGACACCTACTTTCTGGCTCAGGCATTGAAGCCTGCAATGATGGCGGTAGCGTGTTGCTCAATTGAACAAGGCAAGGAATAAATGAGACGCGAGGAGCACGAATTCTTGTTTTCAAATTCCTGCTCGGCCAGATCCGGAGTCAATGCTCCAGTTCAGAGAAAAGGTACTAAAAAATGAAATTGAAGCAGGGGCGAACGAAAACGTTCTGACTAGGGAAATTGACTGGATTGTTACGTAGTACGAAGATTATGTTTGAATCCATTTTGTCACATTGTGTCTAAGTTACTGATTTAGCTCACTTTTCTTTCAAATTTGTAATTATTTACTAAGCAGGTAAGACTATCTTCAGTAGATATTTTAAAAATCCATCTCATGTAACACTATTATAGTATCCCCTAATACTATTATAATATCATCTATTTTTTATATTTAATAGCTGTTCTATTTTTTACCTTCTATTATTCTACTTCTTCACTAGATCCGCATGTCATTTTCTGTGAACAGTATTGCGAACCTCCCATCTCACTGCAAATTTTGCGACTGCCTCCCCTCCCCAATTCACATCTGCAACACTGTAGCAGTATTTGCCGATTCCACTGGAGCGAATTTATGGGCGCTTGAGACGGTATTAGCTACTGTTGCACTTGATAAAGAATCCGCTGGAGACGGTTTTAAATGCAGTAGCATTCTGCCATTTCAGATCCTTTTCCAATTCAGAAATTACCCTGAACCTGAAGAAACCCTACTGAAGCAATGTTGAATGTACAGTAAAAATCCAAGCAAGTACAACTAGTCTACTACACACGATCGTGAAATGCTCTGTAAAAACATCAGGAGAATCCTGTGCAGTAATCCTTTTTTAACTAATACCTCGTATCCACGCAAACAAGCGCATGCAAACACAAGAAGCAGAGAAGGAAGAAGCAGCTGATCGATGCTACGATGCAAGCTGGCTAGGAGGTCGGAGGAGGAGCCGAGGACTCTGCTTCGCTTCGTTTCACAGATGGCCTCTGATCCAGAGCAGCGTCCGCCGGGCGAACGACGGCGCCTCGTCGGCCCTCGAGCTGATGCCGTGGCCGCCGCCGACCGCGGACTCGATATCCCAGTCCACGACGCTCGCGCTCTTGTCCCACGCCGACACGTTGTACTCCGACTCGGTGACGGGGCTCACCACGTCCGCCCGGCGATTCGGGCCCGCCGCCGCCGCCACCCCGACGTCGCTCGTCGTGCGCTGGGGCGCCGAGGAGAAACGGAACGAGGACGCGCGGCGCGAGGTCGAGCATGACGGAGCGGCGATGGCGCTGTCTTTCCTCCTCGGCCCACCTCGCATCCATATCCTGGAGATCGAGAAGCTCTCCCTCTTGTCCACCGCGGCCTTCGACGGCGGCTGCTTGGGCGGCGCGTCGAAGCCGCGGAAGCCTTCCCGCTTGGAGTTGCAGTCGCACTCCGACATCGCCACGCGGTTCCCCGGCACGCTCGTCGCAGGCCGCTTCTTGTCCGGCGGCTTCACGGAGATGCGGAGCATGGAGCTCTCGTCCATGACATACTCGTAGGTCCCCATGGAGTAGCACCGCCTCACGTCCTGGCCAGGGTCTGCACTGCAGCCTCCGCTGACGGCGGCGCTTCCTTCGGTGGGGACCTGGCTCCTGAACTTGCCGAGCTTGACGGGGACGACCACCTCGTCCTTCTTCTCCGCGGCCTCTGCGGCGTGCTTCCGGTCCTGCCCTGCCTCTTCTTGCTCCATGACGAAGCTGAGGCGAGCAGATGACACCGCGTCGAGGCGATCGGAGACGGAGCCCTCGGAGCCGGACTCGAGGACGAACACCAGCGGGCTGCAGCCGCCGCCGTAGGGTGAGAAGTCGGCGAGGAGGCTGCGGCGGCAGAGCGGGCAGGTGGAGTGCGACAGCAGCCAGGTGTCGATGCAGTCGACGTGGAAGGCGTGGCTGCACTTGGGGAGGAGGCGGAGGCGGTCGTCGTCCGCGAACTCGCAGAGGCAGACCGCGCAGTCGAAGGGGTCTTTCCCGCCGGCGCCGACGACGGCGCCGTACAGGAATACCGGCAGCGCGTCGATGAAGGCCTGGTCGACGCCGGCGTCGTGGAGATGGAACAGCTGCTGGAGCTGCCCCTGGAAGGCGGTGGCGTTCGCGTCACCCCCGTAGGCGTCGCCGGGGTCGCGCGGCGCCGGGCGGAGCAGGAACCGGACGAGGAGGTGCAGCAGGCCGGAGACGAAGAAGATGACAGCCAAGATCAGGATGATGATGAGGACGCTGGGGCTGATCCTGCTCTGGAAGCTCGCGTCAGAGGATGCCGCCGCCACCGCCGGCGGCGGAAACAGCGGCGGCGGCGGCGGCGGGAGGTACGGGAGGGGGAGCTGAAGGGGCGACGTGGGGGACAGGGCGGCGTGGTTGATGGTTGCATGCATGGTGTAGTGGCTCATGGCACGGGGGACGGGGACCGCCCGACTCGATCTAGACAACGAGACAGCCGGAGGACGAAGACAATTTGGAGGTGGTCAGCAGCAATGGTGGGAGTGCCGCCTAAATCGTGTGTCGTCTTCTTGTCTGCCTCCTCTTTTTGCGATGGAGACTGAAGCGGAGGAGGAGATCATCACTGGAACTCTTGTTCTGATCTTTGCAAATAGAGAAGGAAGGAACAGAGGAACAAAGGCAGAGTTATTTGGGACACAGCTTGAGAGACAGAGATAGAGAGTCAATGTATAGGATAGAGATGGATCCTTAATGTGGGGAGAGAAAAATGGAGCAGGAGACCAGTGAAAAGGAAAGGAAAATGTATTTTCCTTAATCAACAATACGTGGGAAATAAATCTCAGACATTGGCAAGAAAAAATTCTGGAGAGGCGATCCTTAATCAGGAGTTGTATATTAAAGATCTCTTTGTTTTAGTTTATAAATTATCATCTCAATCCTTAATCTGCAGAAGCTAATGGAAGATGGATTATTAGATTGTTACAATTTAACTTTTATAATTCAGCTTTTTATAATATATAATCTACCAACTATTTTTCACACCCCATAACTAAAACAAACATGTCCTAAATACTAGTATTCACGTTAAAATCACATCTAGCTGCTCACAGCGGAATAAAATAGTAGATTAGTTCCTTAAAAAACAAATCTGAAATAGGTTCAAAACGGATTAACTCAACCTTGTTTCCATCCCACCATATAATGGAGAGGAGGAGGGAATTCATTTCAAAACCTGTTCGAGTTAATGGAGACGCATGACCGAACAAGAGGGTATGCTTGCGTAGTTAGTGCACTCGTACTACGCATCCAACCTGTACAACGACACAACGGAACGGAACCAAGAACATTTTGCAATTTGCATGGGCGGTTTGCGCGATAGATTAATAAATTCTTTCAATCCATTGCCTTGGGAGCCATAAACTAGTGCAAGTTTTACTACTAGGGATTTCAATTTAGTTTTATTTCATTCAACAACGAAAAGACCAAAATTTTGATCACTTTTTTCTCTACTTTGTAGGCCCCACATGTCAGTGAAATTTTTTTAGAATTAGATATTTCGTTCTCCTCTAAATTTCCAAAATTTACAAAAATATTAGCAAAATTTGTATCAAACTAACTATAGTTATCTATAACTGGGGTGCGTGGACTTTTTAACTAAGAAGTAAGGACGCGTGGACTTTTTAACTAAGAAGTAAGGACGAAAGAGAAGAGAAGTAGAAGCACAAAGGGTTAACACAAAGTTAGGAGAAGATGCATGGTTGGTTGGATCTTAGATCATCTCCAGCAGCTACCTCAAATTTTCATCCCAAAAACACTATTACAGCCTCCCCTATCACTATTACAGCATCCCTCAATATATTCATCTCCAGCAGATACTCTATATCTCATCCACTATCTTCTCTCCCCTCTATTAAAATTATTATTTCCCAACCGCCATAACCGTCTGAGGGGCAATGTTTTGTCGCATGATCCCGTTGCAGCAGGCATTGAAACGCACGTTAAAAATTAGTGTGTCGAATTATAATTTGTTAGAAAATAAATTCGGGGACAATATATTTCCATTAAATTTTGAGGGATAAATCTGTATCGCTGCACCTGCACGTGAGCATTCGAACGTGACCTGGTGAAAAGTATCCTGGAAGCTTGTGGCGAGGCTTCCCCTAGAAGGCTCATGAGAAGTGGCTTGTCGGGGAAGGAGGGGCGGGGTCTTCCGTCAGAAGGCTCATGAGGTCCCTATATATACACGGGTGAGGTCCTCACAATTGGCAAGCCACCAACAAATGGATCGTCGCGAAGCTTGGAAGGAGACCGTGAGGGAGTTGTGTTTCGGAAATGACTCTTTCGATGAGGAAGATAATTTGTTCCTTGCCACTGTGAGCGCCTTGCATGAGTCGGAGGCATCACAGCGGGGACCTTGGGGTGGTTCAGTGCCAGGCCGTCGGCGTATCGAGCGGAATCGCCTGGAGGGTCATCATAGGTTGTTTAATGACTACTTCGCCGATCACCCGGTGTACCCAGATTACATCTTCCGTCGCAAGTAATGTTATTAAAAGGAAGTGTGTTGTCGCAGTATTATGATGCGACGTCTTATGCTCGGCACTCCTGCAGGTTTAGGATGAAATGTGACCTGTACCTCAAGATTGTTCAGGCAGTTGCGGACCACGATCCGTGGTTCCAGCAGCGGAGGAATGCTGCAGGAGAGCTCGGGCTGTCGCCGTTGCAAAAAGTAACAGCGGCGTTTCGCATGCTCGCGTACGATGCTCCCGCCGATTCTCTCGATGAGTGCCTCCGGCTAGGGGAGGCCACTATCATTGAGAGTATGAGGCGGTTTGTGCGATCCGTCGTAGGGGTGTTTGGCGACCAGTACCTCCGCGCTCCGAACGAGGAGGACACCGCGCGCTTGATTGCTACAAACGAGCGAAGAGGGTTCCCCGGGATGCTCGGAAGCATCGATTGTATGCACTGGAGGTGGAAGAACTGTTCCACAGCGTGGGCCGGTTCCTACACGGGACATGTGAACTCTCCGACGATCATCCTAGAGGCAGTGGCGTCGCAGGACTTGTGGATTTGGCATGCTTTCTTCGGCATGCCTGGTTCGCTAAACGACATCAACGTTCGGCACCGCTCCCATCTCCTCGACAATCTTGCCGCTGGCGTGGGTCCCCAGGTACATTACTCCGTTAACGGTCACGATTACACCATGGGGTACTTCCTGGCAGATGGTATCTATCCGGAATGGGCCACCTTCGTGAAGCCAATTCCTTGTCCAGTTGGGAGGAAGCGGCAGCACTTCGTCGTTCAGCAGGCGGCGTTACGGAAGGATGTCGAAAGGGCCTTCGGGGTCCTGCAATCTCGGTTTCCCATAGTCAGGGGAGCAACGAGGCTATGGGACGAGGAAACACTTCACAACATCATGACCGCCTGCATTGTCATGCATAACATGATAATCGAAGATGAGAGACCTGATGGGGATGTCGAGCACGTGTACGAGGGTGCCGGTGTTCCAGTGGAGCCATCACACACCCCATCCGCGACACTTGAAGCATTTGCCCAAAGGTATGGGATGATAACTAGCAGGCAGGGGCATCACCAGCTCCGTGAGGATCTTGTCGAGCATCTGTGGCAGTTCCACGGAGTCGAGTAATTTGTCACGTGTCCTTTGGTAGTCAGTATTACGTTAAATAATTGGTCCTGTGTACTTTGGTATTCCGTAGTATGTTTTTGTAATTTGTAACCCGTCCTGTGGCTCCTACTGTGAGGCTACTGCGTATTATTTGCAATAAAAACTGCCATGCCCTTAGGCACTTGGCACCAATGTACCTCCTCGTACTGAAGAGTGGCTGGAACTGCAACGATCATATCAAACACAGCATTGCCATTACACTATCTAATTCATACAGGTGTACACCACCATACTTTACACAAGCACAGGCATCAAAGCCATCTGAAAATCAAGCAACATTTGTACCTTATGGCAATAGCAGGAACAAGTCCCAACCGGAAGGAACAATGAAGAACAATGTAACCATAGTTCACATGACACACCACAAACAAGACAATAATGTAATCATAAACTGAAATTCGGCCATAAGGAGTTCACAACAATGGGCCTCCGGTGACGCGCCTAGCGGCAATGATGCTCTGCCTGAGGCTCTTGTAGTAGGCCTGCTGGTCCTCGTCCATTTGAGAAAGGTCCATGCTCATTATGTGCCTCTCCTCCTTTTCCTTCTCCATTTGCATACGCTCCGCCTCGAGCCTTAGCCTCTGCTGCTCCTTTTCAAGTTCCATTTTCATTCGTTCCTCCTCGAGCCTTAGCCGTTGCCGCTCAACATCCATCAACTCTGCAAACTTCTCAGCTCTTTCCTTTTCAATCTTGTCTTTCATTGCCAACTGCCGATCGAATAAGTCCGTCATGGGCCCCGAGGCTGAACTCGAAGACGAATTACCGCGGGCTTCCTTCGACCGAGTCCGACCTGGTGGCCATTTGCCACGTTCACCGGCATTGGATGGAGTTGCATCCACATCCTCCGCTCCATTGAAGCCGGCGGACGAGCCTACATTGGGTGTCGATGAGGGGCTTCCCGCGGCGGAGACCTTCTGCCTTTTGCGCGAGCTTTCTACCTGCCACTTCGGATGATCCCTCAACTCCCTCCAACATGGCAGCAAGGTGAACTCCTTGTGCTCGGCGGCTTGAAACATCGTGCACGCCTCCACGACCTACAATGTGCAAAAAAACAGCAGCCATCAGATTACGAAGTATGTGTCAAACCGAAGTATGTGTCAAACCGAAGCATTGCATGGTGGTACAATCGACACTGTATTTGCAAGACATTGCTGAATGAAAACAAATACAGAACTAATAACGACGTACCATCTCCGCCTCGGTTGTTCCGCTCCTCCTGTTGCGCTGCGCCCTAGCATAATGGCCGCAGAACTTCTGCACCATACCATTGATGAAAGTCCATCTGCCTTGAAGCGACTTCCGATTGCGGGTGGACGAGAATTTTTTGTTCTCGTGGTAGAAAGTCTCCACCCGCTGCCAGAAAGCACCCAAAGTCTGGTTGCTCCCTACCACGGGATCCATGCTCACTTGCAGCCATGCCCCCACCAGTAGAAGGTCCTCCTCAATCCTGTAACTGGCTCCACGACCACCCCCAGGAGCGACATCTCCAGTAGGCTCCCCACTCTGGTCATCCGCCGCGGGGATCTGGCTACCGAATATGCTGTCTTGGGTTAGCGGCGTAACATCGGCCCAATTCATGTCTTCGCTGTCGCTACGAAGGAACCCGGCATACTCCATCGCTTCCCTGCACACAACAACAATAGCAAATGGAGATGCATTGTAACGAAATCAGTATGGTCCAACAGATTTCCAAAGGTACATTGTCACAAAACGTAGCACATGAAGCAACAAAGTTCAACCTGCCATAAGGAGTTCACACACAAATTGGTACATGGACACATAACGTAGCTCATGAGTTCACACACAAATTGTTTAGCCTAGGGCAATCACACATGCATAACACATTACTATTGGAACACATACTTTGCAAACCATCCCCGACTAAATGCTACCAGAACGATCGGATTCGTAGGGCATGCTATCATCCGAACAAAGTAACTCATCCGGGCTCCAGTCAACGGGAACCACGTCATCGTCGTCAACGTCCAATGATGCAGAACCTTCCTGCACCGAGTTGTCGGTCCCATTGTCGTCGTGCCCAACACGGTTCAGTGCATCTTCTACTTCGAACCCAAGTTGTTGAAGGTCCGCCGCAATGGTGTCGACCTGAAGCAGTGCCATGTTCAGGTCCACGGCACCAGGGGTGCTGTCCGGGCTTAGGTTATCGCTAACCACCTTCTGCAAAGCATCAGCCGCCACCTGCACACGGCCTTGCATCTTCGTCACAAGATCGGCTAGCTCGGCGGTGTCCATCTACAACCAATGAGAGGGAAGACTAAAGCGACAAACTACAAATGTCATGAAGGTAGGATACATAAACAGAACATACTTCTAGTCTATGGTTCACTTTCAGTACTGTCCCCCCTTGGGTAAAGCTCTCACTACCATCAAGACTTCAACACATTAATTGCAGTTAAGTCAGCAGAACCTATTATTTCATTTGCATCACCCTCAATGCCAATGTCTCAGTGAATTGCACTATCACTGATCCTACAAGTATGAAGCATCAGGTGCATCAACATTGGACACAAAAACATGTATGAACACAGCATTGTCAGCATGATTGTCCATTCATAACAAAGACTTGCACAAGGTTTCATGCCTCCCCTGTCAAATGACCCCTTATTTCACATTATGCATACATGAACTCAACCTTTACTACCAGGTTTTGCTACCAGTACCTCAAAACAAAAACATTCCAATTATTTAAGTGAGATGCACTTCCACTGAATTAGGTTATCAATTTGGCACCATTCCATTTACACAGAGTTCAGCTACTTCAAATTTACAACTCCCAGCACTGCCTATAGACCCAATCAAATGTAACAAACCCACCAACCTGCAGCTACCAATTTGTCACCTCATTTGCAGGATCACTACCTGATGCTTCTCCTTCATTTGCACTCTAGGGTCCTACATACCACCACCAAATTTGAACCTGAATTTGTATTTCCTCACGGCAGCAGGCAACAGACCTCAAACATACAACACCACACCACTATGAACCAACAAGTGCAGGTACACAAATCCTAGGCACATACACACCATGAACAAATGGGATTTGGCATTCCCAAACCATATCAGAGCACCCCATAAACGCTACAATCAGCAAATGAACTCTATTCACTCTAATGATGCAACCCGAGTTGGTACAAAATCCTTCCACCCTACCATTTTTCGGCAAATCTTCAGTTCGGTTTCAATGCACAGAAAGAAATTGCTTGCTACATCAGATTTTTCCAAGTGCCACCCCCCAGATCCGTTCACCTCCCCAACCAATTTGAGAAATCCACCGAGGAAGAATCCCTACACCATTGCAAATCGCAGGAACTTCACCTACACCGGACGATTTTGTACCAACTCGGAGGAAGAATTGCACATCGGAGGAAGAATCCCTACACCGGCTACATCCGCCTATCCCCGCCATTGCCCACGGCAGCCCACCGCAGCACTAGCCCAACCGCGACGAGTACCCATGGATCTCGGCGTTTGAGGCTTACCACAGGTTGGGGGCCGACCACGGTGTCGCTAGGGTGCCGGCGGCCGAGCAGACCGAAGGTGTGGAAGCCGCCGATGCTGCGTCGTCGCCCGGGTCGCCGGAGGCAGCACGCTTGCGATGGCCCCCTGCCGTCCCCGCCTCGTCGCCGCAACCACTCGCCAGTTCAACTTCCTCCTCTCCGCGGGAGCAACGGCCGCTGCGGGATTCCGCTCGCGCACAGTGATGCGGCGCCCGCATCTCCCCGCAGTTTTGCCGACGCGAAGAGCCGCCCCGCTTCCCTGTTCACCCGGATGCGGTACCCGCTGGAGATGGATGCGGCCGGCCTCGGGGGATTTTTCTGGACCAACAGTTCTTTGCGGCTGGGATACGGGCGTCGCTGGAGATGGTCTTAGTAGGTAACCTACTTTTGACTTTGTAAGAACCCAAAAGAACTCCTTTCTAATCATGTTGCTTGGCAAGCTAAACTGATTGGTACTACTTGCACTCACTTCCTGTGGCCTTGGCTAACCGGGTAAAGAGGAAATAAATTTTATAAAATCTTATCTTATTAAATATTTTCTATTTTATGATGACATATATTTACTCCATCTCTCATCTCTTTAGCCTAATCATTAAATCATGTGATGGATGGCATAGATGAAATTTTATAAGAATCTTTTTAACAGAGTTTTATAAAATTTGCTTTCGAGTAGAGAGGAGGAGAAGCTGTTTGGTGGGTCCCACCCTTTGAGACATGGATGCGCTAGGCTCATAGGTCAACTCGCTACCCGGGGTAGGAGTCCGTATTAACAAGTGTGGATCATGTTCTTCGAATTGTGATTCCTACCACTTCACAGCGACCTATAAGATCTGATTTATAGTATTCCTAGGAGCATCAGTAGTACCTTAAACAGTATTCGTATGGAAATCACTGTATTGCACCTCGCAGAATACTGTGCTCATCTGACAATACAGTGTAGCACTCCTTCCGGATACAGTGCATGCATGAGGACAATGTGGTGGATCTAGTAATATATACAACCTCTATTCGGGGTCAAAGTCGCCAGTCATTCTAAGCCAATCAGATTTTGCCACCCCAAGTTGACATTGCTACTTTTAGAAAATGGTAGAATCAGCTGAAGCAGGTAGCGTTGTGCGAGTACTTGAGGTGAGCTAAGCAGCTGTGTACATAGTGGTTATGCTAAAGTACACAATAGACGGATGGTGTTGCAACCTTTCTACAGTATTTACACTTGCACCCAAGATCGATTTCAATATTGACCATCTTATCTTGATTCTAAGTAGAATTCTGAAAAAAAAATCCTCGCAAAAAGTATAATTATAAAATAATATATATATATCCTATAATTTTCTCATGTAGAAACTTGGTCTCGATATGCAACCCTGTCAATGATCCTATTGCCTGACACTAACGCTCACAATTTTATCCAGGATCCTAGGTGGTGTTTGGTTGGCAAATGCAAACGGTTATTGAATCGAATTATATTGGGACTGTAAATGATGTATCAGAATACAAGCACATTGGTGTTGGTCTGTAAGGCTAACTCCAACAACTATCTTAAAATTTCGTACTCTATAACACTATTGTAGTATCCATTATTATTATTACAGGACTATTTTTTCCAATCATCTCCAACAGATACTCTATACATTAACCCTATCTTCTCTCATATATATTTTTTTTCCGATTAATCGTCCACACCTCTCCCTCATCAACCACTCCATCCACCAACCACTCCATCCACCAACCGCCCCCTTCCTTCCTTCCCACCGACGTTGGCACGCGCCTGCTGGCGCTCGGTCTCGCCTAGCCACGCACGGAGCGCACCCGCTAGCGCTCGGTCTCGCCTAGCCACGCACGGAGCGCACCCGCTGGCGCTCGGTCTAGCCCAGCAGGCGGGCCGGAGGGGCATGACGCCATCGGTGTACTCGTCCTCCTCCTCGGCGAAGAACTCGATGGTCTTGGTCTTCAATGCGAGCGTGAACTTGTGGAGCATGGCTACGCCCTCTCCGGCGATAGCGCATGGCGGCCGCCTACTTCCTCACGGTCATCTGCGGCGCGGAGGAAGGCGTCCGGGGCCTGCTCGCTGCCGCCGTCGCCGTGCTGCTGGCGGTGTTGCTGTGGGCCGTGCACTCGAGGGAGCAACGGAGGAGGAAGGATGCCAAGGAGTTGATGGCCTCGTCGACCGCGCCACCGGCGACACAGCACAAGAAAGGCCTCCAAGATTGACCAGCCATGTCAATGAACAGTGATGCGGCTCCAACGTTTCTCCCGCAAAGAAGCCGCCCCTCTCTCCTCCTTTGCCGCCACCGCATTCCTGTACCACCGGATTCCGGCTCCGTTGGAGTTCGCTGCAGCTGCTACAGTAGCGTCGCAAAGCACTGTAGCACTGGAAAAAGTGGATTTGCCGAATCGGTTGGAGTTGGCCTAATGGAATCAGAAATGCTTCATCCATGAATGCCCTCTCGCTCTCCTGTCCTCGGCGGCGGCAACGGGGCATGGCACGATTGGCTTTTCTTCACGGCCTATTCCACATAAAGTTGTCGAACACCGAAGCAATGCTCCACAGCATGTACCTCACAAGCCCACCCAAGCCCTGACCTCAATGGCGCTGCCGCCCAATGAAGCCGTTGGTGCTGATCTTCTCTAGCAACACCGAGGAGTCCCTGTTTCGTCCATGCCGACCGCCACTGCTACCAAGCCATCAACATAACCAACCTCTCCTCGTTGACGTGTGCAACTTTCACATGCATTTGCAACCTCATCGCTCTCACTCCGGCGAATCCAGAGCTCAATCCATATTGGCACGCGGCGGCGCCAATTGACCCCCTCACTCTAGGAATTGTGCTAATCGAACAACGTGCACCAAGATTCTATCAAATCAGCATGCGGTGGGGTGGGTGGCAGTGGCACCCTATTGCAGAAAAGGAGGGCATGGACTCGATGATAAGATGTTAAAATGGAGAGATGGTGTTATCAGGATTCTAGCAAAGTCAGAGGGTGAACAGTGCTACGACATTAGGTCTTCTGAACCGTTATATCCGGAATGGACGTACCAGATTTTCTGCGACAGTAGAATCGCTACAGTAAATAATGATAGGGTACTGTTTATCTACTCATATTACTATGTATTTCGATGACTTTATGAAGCAAAGTTAGAAGATACGTGTCCATAATGGATTAGGAGCGGTATCAAGTTCTCTACAGTCTATACCCGATTATGTGAGACTTGATTACAAAATGGCTGGACCGAACAAGTAACGACACCATCAGTTACCCCCTGTAATCAGGTCACGTTACAGTTACTATAACCAAACACTATCCTAATTTGAACGTGATGATAGCAGCCCTAACTGTGGTTAGCTGATGTGTTGAGTACAAAAGTCCAGAAAAACCAGTACAATTTAAAAGACAATCATGAAATATGTGGGAAACAATGATGGCGAAGTAACCAACTGATCATCAAAAATGTTTTTTTTTCTTTCATTTTGCATTGCCATAAAAACGTTGAGAGATAGCCCCTAGCTGGTTTCTAGTGCGGCGCAGAGATGTCACTTCGCTGTGTAATTTAGGTATCGTTGTCATCCATAAATGTGCCCCAACTCCCGGCTTCAATGGAGATCCGTGCCAGTCAATTGCATCAGCGTCGGTGCGACCCCGCTAGAGCTGTGCATGCGTCTATGGATGCAGGAGCGGCACATTTAAGGTACACAGCTGCCTATTTATCACTACACTTGAGAGAGTTTACGCCATGCATGATGGAATTAATGAGCTCAAGATGTTAGATCTGTGTTGCATGCTAATCTTAGGATTGGCTGTTGAATGTTGATGTACTGCACAGTCATTGGGCATTTGGGCATTAAATATTTTGATTCAATATGGAACCGTTTTCACGGGTACAAGCAACAAATTAAGACAACAAGTTTTTGAAAAGGGTTTTAAGGCGGTTTCACGGGCTACCAGAGTCGTGTAAATTTCGAGAATATTTCTTTGAAAATTTTCAAGCAGATCTCTGAATGTATCATCAAAAGTTTCAGACAACTATTTTTAATAATGCAAGTTTTTAAAAGGTTTCTTCTTTGGAGATTTCTTGTGTCAGACAGTTTTTCAGTCAAATCTCTTTACAAAACTCTTATGAGACACCATGAAAATTGCTCTTTCCTTAACATTTGGAAGGCTAAATGTCCATTGAAAATAATAAAAAAAATCTATGGTTCGTGGAACAAGGTGTTTTGCTAACTAAAGACAATATGATTAAAAATTAATGGAATGAAAGTGCAGTATGGAAAGCACGGAACAAAGCCTGCTTTGAGAAAAAAAAATATTCACCACCTTGTGAAGTACTAATGTTTCATGCTTGTGCATTCTTGAAATTCTGTGCAAAACTTCATCGAGGTACAGGTGAGGAGGAATTTGACTCAGGGTCAGGGACCGAGATTCTGATGCAAGCTGCTGCTCATCTCATGCATCCAGCCCCGCCGGTTCAAGGCATAATACCTGGGAGATTGTCTTGTTGGAGTTATTCTGGAGGTCGGCTACTTTGCTCGGTGGTAGCTCGCTATATGTTTTCTTCCTGGAACTGTATGTAATCTGTTGTTTTTTTTGGGTATGAGAATACTGTATGTTTCCGTTGCTTTGGTAAAGGATTACCTTTTTCGAAATAAAAGTTTTAAAAGATTTCATCACGGTTTTTAAGATAAATGCTTAAGAAAATTTCAGAAAAAGCAACCCCAAGTTCGGAGGGTTTCAAAGGAGGTTTAGGGGACAAGTGGTACCTGGCCACTAAGTAAATGTTTCCGAAATGATGACAAGAGATTTGCTGAGATATATTAGAAGGAGAAAAAACAAACAGTCTAGTTAGTTTTCTATTCATCCCATGAGTGAGAAACCTAGAGCTTACATAAACAAGGTCTAAAAAAAAAATCCTCTCACGACTCAGTAACCTCCCAGCAGAGAGAGAGAGCCGGCCAAGCGGCTAGCCATCGAAAGGACAGGCCGCTCCAACGATCAGGGTTAACTGCACGTCTACACCTATTGCTGTTGAATCCAGATCACAGGACAGGAGGAACAAGAACTCCCATGCGAAAAGAAACTTTGCCTTTATTGCTCCTGCCCCTTTGTCTTTCCCTTTACAAAATACTTTTTTTAAATGTAAATATAGATCGTTTTAGTCTTCTCGATTATTTTTTAAATATAAGTTGTTCTTAAATTTCTTTAGACTTTTTTCTCTTTTGTTTCTTTCTTGTTCTTGTTTAATAAATACTATCCTTCTTATAAATGAATGAGTTATCTTTTTCAATACAGAATAAATAAGAAGTAACAAGATCATTTGATCTATTTTTTTAATCCTTGTACATAAATTTTAAACGACTTACTTTTGCAATCGAAAGGAGCAGAGGCTTGAAACCGGTTTGACCACCACCTCCCCCGTCTTTCCACGAGCAACGACGGGCGCGGCGCTCCGCGTTGGGTTCGTGACACGCGATTCGTGTAGGCAACGCCGCCGACCCGACGAGACGATGCGCGGGTGCATGTTGCGTTGCCTGCCGCGGGGGTCGCGTCGTTCATTCCTTGGCTCGGCTTGCCGTGGTCGTCCGTGGTAGCGCACTCAGCTACCCCACCCCGTGCCGGCCGAGAGGGGAGCCGAGCTGCCGATCGGTCCCGATTTCCGGAGCGGGCGATGTGCGACGGGTCCTCAGAAAGGCTGCGCGCTTTCCCGGCCATTCCATGCATAAACGGCAGCAGCCTTTGTTGATTATTACTATTCCACTTTGCGCCTTGGTAAGCTGATGTTTCCACAGGGATAGATCATGGCCTCGTTGTGGACGGGCTGATGGAGACTCAACCTAAGAGTCTGTTCGGTAAAGTTCAGCTCTTAGAATTTATGAAATTAAAACTATGAATACACTAAAGATATTTATGTAACCTATTTTGTTTATATTTTAGATAAAAATAGTGACTTGAGCCACTTGTTATAACCTATGACTTCAAAATCTGACTTGAAGCCTGTACCTCTGCAAATGAGATCTAAAAATAACTCTACCAAACGAGATCTAAAATAAGGGCATCATCCTCGGAGTTTGGTTCCCTGTAGTGTCCATGATTTGTTTGTTGATCAGTTGCGCGGTATTCTTATATTAACATCTTACTCCCCGTTGTAACTTCTTGGCCATGCACGAGCAGGCTTCGTCATGCGTGCACCCATCGAGATCCCAATTTGTTTAGCATCCGCCACAGTGCAATGCCACTGTACTACGGAGTATTCCTACCATACATGCTCTCGTATCGCCGTCCTTTCCAGCTAGTATCTGCTTTGGGCCAGTGCTCGGTCGCACCCTGTACATGCATGTCGGCAGTGTATCACCGGATAACGTACGGACAAGACAAGTTCAGAACTTCAGATCAGTGTCTTGTGGTCTTGTCCCTACATGTCTTCTCCTTCGCGCATATCGAGATCTATGTATACGGATACTGTATGTATATAGTACATACTCAGGTGGCTGTTCCCAATCGATCAGCGGCCGACTCGTCCCTAAGTGCGCGTGGTCCTTGGTGAGACGACCTCGGGAAGTGAGGTGACGACGACTTCGCATCGCAGTGGTGGCAGGCTTCTTGGATCCATCAATTGCATGCTGTCCGATTAATCAATTCAGTTGGGCGGGCCTAAGCCTGTCTCTGGAAAATTTGTGCTGCTCATCTAACAGCTTGGTCGGAGTAGTTGGCCGGTATATGGTCAGGAGAATTGAATGTTTTTAGATAAATGGAATATAAAATCATATCTCAGCCTCTTAAGTTTTTTTATTCATATTCCAACGAAACTCTAGTTCTGAAATCATTTTTTCTTTCATAAAAAATATCCATCATTTTTGCCGCGCAAATCCAGATTCGTCTTTTTATCAAAAGCTTGTGATTTAGTTTTTATGTAATAAGATGTATGCAACCGATATTTGTTATAAAGTTTTAAATACCGACCGGCAAAAGAAGTCCGGAGAATTGAATGTTTAGGAGTGGTGATTAACAGTGTGTTGCCATGCAAGCATGCTTGTATTAGCGCATAAAAGCAGTTTGTGACACATCTGGTCCTGCTATCATGAGACGAACGACAGTGCCAGGCCATTGGGGATCTGGAGAGGCAAGGGATCGACGCATCCATTCCCGCGCCCAACAACCAGCTGCGAACCACCTTATCTAGGTAGGCTCACTTATGACTATGGGATGATCACCTCAGTGCTCGACGCCGTGGCGCGCAGAATTGCGTGCTGCCAAACTGGTGCCTGCTCTCTGGCATGGCCCTTTACCTGCCCCTCCCCAGCGTTTGCAGATGTAGATGCTCTCCTGTCCTGTGCAACGTCGAGCTCATGGCAGTAGAATGATACGTGCATCCGTCGAGTCCACCACCATCAGGAGTCACTAATTAGCAGCCGGGGTGACAACTGACAAGCCTAGTTTGTGCTAATTGTTACTATGCGTTTTCGGCCGGATGGGCGAGGCCAATCGGGCAGCGAGCAACTCGGAGGGCTCGCCGGCGGCTGGAGGCTGGCGCCGGGGTCACCGGAGCCAGACGCCGGAAACGTCGTTGGAGCAGGTAGGGTGCGGCCAACCGTGATTGAAGGCCCATATAAACCAACCGTGATTGAAGGCCCATATAAATCAAGTAGGAAACGCACTAACATCATGAAGCACCAAATTAATGGACCGGTGTCTTTTTCTTCTTCTTTAGAGCATGCTGCCGGTCCTTTGGTTTCGTTGAATAATCACGGTACAGTTGCAAACCATTGTAGGAAACCACCAGCTCATGCCATAGCCTTGTCTAAACATGAACTAGGCTGTACTCCTAAGAGTACCTACTCCATACTGTAATATACTCATATAAATAAACTGAATATACTCGTTGTAAGTTACTTTAATGTGAACTATATGAAAAAATTGAAAAGAAGTCTATCAATTTTAATAAATTTGAAAATACCTTTATATTTGTACATAAAATGTAATATATAAAAAAGATATGTGCAAATCACTAAAAAAGTATACATACCACTTGGATAATCTTATATACTCATATGCTCTATGTACATACTATTTATCACATAAGATACTCCCTATATATATTCGACGAGTCTATTCTGCAACTATGCACATTATAATTTAACACTGTGCATACCTCCAGTTACAACTTAAAAAATTATCAGTTGCAATCCACTATGTAGAACAGTTACAATCACACGTCCAAAAGTATATAATTGTAACACTACAAGCTAACGAGTTATAATCAGTTACAATATATATATATATATATATATATATATATATATATATATATATATATATATATATATATATATATATATATATATATACACGTTTTAAATTGTACTACGACTATAATCATGTTCCTTAGGTTGTACATCATTAGACAAGAAATTCGTTAGGAGTTACGTCTATTCATAATGTAATTGTAACTCAATTTTTTATATTTATGTCCAGTTGTAACTCCCTATCTAACGAATGTAACTCTCCTATTTTTTAATTATAACTTGAGGTCTTGAGGTGGCAGAACAATCACTAGAGTTAAATCTAGACTATATATATGTATATGTATAATATATATACAAGTAAGAAACGTGGATGTAACTCTTCTATTTTTTTGGATTATAACTCGAGAGGACACAACATTCACTAGAGTTAAACCTAGACTACACACACACACACACACACACACACACACACACACACACACACACACACACACACACACACACACACACACACACACACACACATATATATATATATACATACATACATAACTTAGCGCCCAGGCCTTCCCGCGCCCCGATTGTAGCATCGCACTGCTATTCTTAGCGCTGCGCTAAGAATACTAATTTAGCACCCAGGCCTTCCCGCACCCCGATTGTAGCATCGCACTGGAGATCACCACAAAACCGTAAAAGTAATCTCCACAACCGTAAAAATTGTTTCAGCAACCGTAGAAAGAAAAGTCGTGGTCCAGATTAGACACCTGCAACCGTAAAACACGGTATGAATAGTCCAGAACCGTATAAATAGTGTTCATAACAGTAAGATTGTTATCGGCAACCGTAAAACAAAGATGTTGGGTAAAATAATAAAAATATAACGCCCAACCGTAAAATAAGAAAAGATATACGGTTGCTAAAACAATTGAATACGGTTGATTTGACACTCGCAACTGTAAAACACAGTTTGGAAAAATAAGAATTAGTGTCTTCTCGATTATATGGTGATGAATCACTTGGCCGTAAAAAAGAATCAATTATAACCGTAAAATGCTGTGAATAATACGTATGGTGGTTCGGCCATTGCGGAGTGCGATGCGGGGTGGATCAAAAAAGGGCGCCATTCACAGAGTAACAAGTACGTGGTGCGGGAGGAGGTTACAGAAAATAGGAAGGCCTTAGGAAAAACCAGCCAAATCAAAGGCAATACTCACGGAATAGTGAAATAGAATTAGGGTTGGAGCGATCCACCATAAAAACAACGTTACGTAAGCAGCGCCGGAGAGGGGCAATTTCTGTGCAAAGCACTCTACCGACGTGCCCATCGCATGCTACGTCGCAGCAGTTTGTGAGAGCAGGGGAGGATCGCAGCGATTTCTGTGCTCGTACCGCGTCTGCATCACAACCAACACCGAAGAGGAGGATCGACCTGATAGCTCCATGCAAGGGTCATGTAGTGACTCCATTCTCATTATCTTCACATGCATCGGATACAAGAACACCTCCATCAACACTAACAACGAAGGAGATGGCAACGCCTGATGAGGGACTAACTTTTACTCAGGTAAGTTCAGTGGATTTACGGCATTGTATTTCCTATGTCCGTCACATAATTTCCTAGGTATCTGTTAGATGAGATATTTCATATGTCTGTCACATTTTGATCGGAAAATCTTATCACCGACACCGTATAATCTTCTTACTTTGACGGTCATGAAACCACGACAGTAAGATCACTCCGAACACTGTGAAAAACAATATTAGTTATTGATGTATATTACTGTTGCGATATCTCATTGTAATTCTATATACATAACAACACAGTAAAAGATTCTATTAATTACTAGTTGACAAAAATCAGTGTACGATTATGCTAGATGGAATATATTGATATAATTACATTGTTGTTACTGTTTGATAATGAAGGGAGACAATGTGGATGAGTCCATCATACTAAAGGTGGGCATGTTCTTTCTAGCAGAAGAGGAGGCATATGAGTTCTACAAACGGTATGCTAAGGAGGCTAGATTTGGAATAAGGTGGGACAGGACCAAGAAAACAATTAGGGAAATATCAAGCTCATTGGTAGGGAAGTGGGAGTACTTCAAGCCAGGGGAAACAAGGAAGCGAAACAAGTTCTCTAAAAAGACAGGGTGCAAAGCATACATGAAGTTGAAGGATGTGGAGAATGAGGGTGGAGAGTATGATGACAAGGTTATGGTCGAAAATATAAGGCTGTTACACAACTATCCGCTAGCGAAAATACCAACAGTAACAAACCAGATGGAGTGTCACAAGCATAAGGATGAGACGGTGATGTAGCTTGTAGATGAACTAAATACAAGCAATGTGCCGACAACTGTACGAGAAATGTGCTGAGCGAGATGCATGGGGGAGGGCAGAACGTCCCACTGACAGCACGGGATATAGGAAATAGGTAATAAATCGTTTTAATGCATTGGTTATGGTAACATGATATCAATATATACGGCTGTGTTGTATTGAAAAATATTGTTTGAATGCAGGAAAGCAGCTAAGACGCATGAGGAGAATGAGGATGACATAGGGAAATTGATTGATTTTTTCCATTACTGTCATGAACAAAATCAACAATTTTACTGGGACGTTGACTGTGATAAAGATGGATACATCAAGAACATGCTTTGGAGCCATGCAAGCATGCAGGGGGACTACACGGACTTTGGTGTCAATGACGCAATGACCTTTGACACAACATATAAGGCAAACACATATGACATGCCTCTTGCAATGTTTATTGGATCGAACCATCACAACCAGAATGCTATATTTGGGTGCACACTTTTGCGACACGAAACAATTGATGCCTTCAGATGGTTGTTTGGGACATTCAAGTGGTGCATGGGAGGGAAAACACCAAGATGCATCCTAACAGGTATTTCTTACGAATCTGGCAACAAAAGAAATATTATTTAAAAACTTTTATTCAATTTTTCATGAAATTTAACTGTAATTCATTTTGAAAAAATGCAGATGAAGATCTATCAATGAAGGTGGCTATACCTGAGGTGTTCTCATGGATAATACACCGGCTATGCAGATGGCATGTGACAAATAAGGTGCAGACTAAACTCAATGAGCTGTACGAGCTACACAAAGAACTCAAAGATGTGCTCAATTCAACCATAAACCATCCTCTGACGCCAACAGAGTTTGAGAGTGCGTGGGAAGAGATGTTGTCAAAATTCAAACTACACGATGACCCAACATTGAGAAGCCTGTACGATATACGGGGAAGGTGGGTAAAGGCATTCTTCAAGCAGACATACTATGGAAGGATGACATCAACACAATGGAGCGAGAGCACAAACATGATGGTTAAAAACAACTTTGTGAACCACACAACGGTGCTCCACAAATTTGCCAAGTAGATGATGAAGGCTATCCAAAGGCGGAGGGCAACCGAGGCAACAGAGGAATACGGTGGCATGGTGAGTGTGGGAGCAAATAGAAGTACTATCATGGTTACATAAAAAGAATTCTAACATTTTTTATTAATAAATTCAATGCAGAACAGATGAGAGTGGCTGGGAATTTGTAGATCAGCTAAGACAGGTGTATACAAGGAGCGTGTTCGAGCAGGTAGAGAGAACAGTGACTGGAGCAACAAGATACTTAGTTGATGATGACCCTGTCGAGGGCAAAAACCACTACCTGGTATCACACACTAGACGAACAAACAAAATAACATGGGGTCAATATCAATTCAAGGTGTGTGTCAATATTGAACGTCAGCAGTTCACGTGCGAGTGTAGGACATGGGAACACACACGTAACATCAATTTTTGTTAGGATGGTAAAAGTAATGACTGATTACTACATCATTCCTCTTGATTTTGGGAATATACGTGAACATGATAGCTTTTACACAGGTTTATTCTGCGAACATCTGCTTTGAGCATTCATGCAAGCACAGGTGGAGAGTATACCAGAGAGTTTTATTCTTAGGAGGTACACCAGGAATGCAAGGATGGAGCTTTCATTTGACCATCATGACGAGAGATTGGTTGGACCAGATGGGACAACACAGAAATACTGGCAAACAACACTGCTCGTGGTAGCAATGACAATTGTTTGTGCAGGAAGCATGTCAAAACCAACATATGACAAGGTAATGAAAGATCCGAAGATTCTAAGAGGACAGATTGAGAACCTACCGGCAGACATTGGACATTCACAAGGACATACCAGTATAATAAACAAGACACCGGCCTGGGAGCAACTAGATAGCAGCCAGGCAGCAGATGGCATAAGCACATAACAAAATCGAGAGGAAAACTTTGACAGTACAACCGTAAATGGAATGATGGAGACAAGAGCACCATATATAATCAATATGGTCAACCGTGCTCCACCTCCAAAGGCCAAAACCAAGGGACGTAGGGTGGAGGAGGGAGAGAAGCGAACACTAGGCTCAAGAGGGCCCAAGAAATGTAATCGAGCTTGCAAGATTTGTGGAATCGCAAATGGACATAACAGAGGCACCTATCCAAAAAACCTGAAGAACAAGGAGAGGATTGCCAAGCTGAATCAAGGTCTTAGAAAGAGGGGGAGGCCAAAGAGTAGCAGGAAGTCAATGGTGTCAGGCAATAAAAGTAAGGTTCGCCGGTCACTGGATGAAGATCTGCACATTCTTAGAGATGCTGAGAACTATTCTGAAGAAGAATATTCAGGCGGGGATGAGGAAAATGCAACTATGATGGATGAAGAGAAAGAATGAATTAAATTACTGTTATAATGATTACATTGTAATGGTTAGGAAAAGATTGTATTTACTGTTGTGACTGTTTCTTTTATGCACTTTAAAACTTGAAGTAATTAAATTATTTAAGATGGTACAAACATACATGAGAACTTAAATGTATGCTTCAATCGTCGCATGATATAGATATTATCAGGGTAATAACAGCAGATTGTAATTAAGATTTTATGGGTGCGAGGTTAGGAGTTTACAGGTACAAGGGTAGGTTTATACGGTCAAAACTTGAACCCGAAAATAAGAGTCCATGACCATAGAAGTAGTAACACTATTTTGGTTGAGTGGATAGGATTTTACGTCTAAAACTTGACTGTGATAGGAACTTAAAGGATTTTTTGTTTTACAGTTGTGTGGATAAGTTATTTTCATCAAAAAATATGACTGAGACATAATCAAAACCTCAGTTAATTGAGAACTAGCGAAGCTGTTGAAATGTTGATGAGATAAGAATGGAAACAATTTTATAAGGTTTGATTCACACAGTAAGTAGAACTGAGATATCATTTAACATTCTTGTCAATATACATATAAGGATATAACCGTGATGGTAGTATGTCAGCTAAGTGCATCATCTATGCGATGCAACAACTTGATATCGTGAGTTAAGTTATTTACAAACAAAAAATCAGACATATTTTGAAGATGAGACTTAATACTAAATAAGAATCAAGAGTTTGAACTAAAACGGAACTCCAGATAGACGGAACTGCTCAATCTCAGGTGGGAATTTTTTTATCTCGTTAAGAGGGTGGTACAACAGGTAATGGAGCATCTCGGACCGGAGCTCACCAGACTTCTCCTGTGTCAACAATATAAAAATAGTAAGAAACCAATGTAAACATAGGAAACCAATGCCCATCACAACAGAAAGGAAAATGTGCATATAATACTAACAGGCACAATTGTAGTACGAAGTGAAGACTCCTCTCCATTTAAGAACTCTATGAACTTCATAGAGAAGAAGGCGCAGTCATTCTTGTTAACCATAACAGGAGCTTCAGTGAAAGGGACTCGCCTCATGTTTGCAAAAACCTTAAAATCTTTCTTAGAAATCCTCTGAAAAGAGTCGCTCAGACGCTGCATCATGAGATCACAAAATTCCTTGTTGTGATGGGCATCCCATGCTGTTCCCACGGATTTGTATATCAATGCGAGTGTGCCGTAAGTTTATGCAATAAACAGAGATGTGCTCACGGTGGCACATCGAGAGGAAAACCTATATGTACGAACGTTAGAAATATTGTGATTAAAAATATTGTACGGTTTAGTGTGCATTGCAGTTACATAAAGGAATTAACAATTATTATGTCCAATAAAGTCACCAGTTTTGCCTTTGCCGAATCGGTGGGAGGAAGGTTCTCCCTAACTAAATTGTTTAGCACGGTAGGGTCAAACACTTTAAGACTGCCTTGGTTGAGTTCCTCATGATTCAGTACACACTACAGGGGAAGCAAATATCAATTAGGTAAAAAAATGTTAACCAGTGGCAAGCAAAGATGACAAATGAGATAGGGTACGCACACAAACTAAAGGCGGCATAAAAACCCTGTAACCGTACGGTTCTGTCCGGTGCAACCTGTCGTCTTCCGCCAAGTAGTGAACAAAATAATCGATTAAAAAGCAATCGGTCATGCGTCCATCTGAGAATGAGTCAGCAATATCTGAATGCATTAAGTAATCTCGCAAGGAAAAAAATTAGTAACCAACATAAAGGATACATATATAGGAATCAAATATTTATTACATGTTTGTAAATAATTGAATTGGAATAGATGTTACCTTTTGTATGGGGAATCTGGGGAGCATAAAGTGTCTCATAGTGCCATTACATGCGCAACTGCAGGGACAGTCCTGCTCCTTCCTGCCTTGAATGGCAACGAGTATATGGAAGGTTTCCGTACAACTCTCTTGACATGAGGAGGCAACACATTGTCGGCTAACAAACTAGACATTTTCGTCCTGTGAGCTGGTGGTGGCAATGGGTTCACATTAAACTTCTGATTTGGGTGCTTTTCCCGAAACATTGCCTTAATACACGGTATATTTTCCTCCCTTGCAAAAACATGCTAGGTTGGTGGCTGCTAGGGTCACAATAGAAACCAAAGCATAACAAACAATAAATTAGGTTATGCATATGTGTCCACCAGATCATAATTGGTTGTGTCCAGCCATTAATAAGAGTACGGTTGATTAGTTAATGGGTATACGGTCAACAAATGCTAGTGGAAAAAGAAAAATTCAAGATGTGCAAAATTACGGCTGGTTTGTAAGTTTATATGACCACAGAGAATGTTTGTGACCAATTCCTTACCAGAGAAGGTTGGCCTGTCTCGTCGTTGAACTATGCATTGAAGTTGTCATCTAGTTGCAGTTTTGAAATAATATTGTCAACAACATCTACATTGCCATGCTGGCCTGTAGAAAAACAGAAATGGTATACGATCCAGTCAATTAGTGATAATTGTCGTAATACATTAAAAAAATTGAGACAAAAAGTTAGAAATGATTGAAAACCTTCATCAGAAGCCGCTAATCGGGGATTTTCCGAGGTATTAGCATGGACCTCCTGGTTCGGTACAGTTGAAAGAAATCCCGCACGTTCGGATCCTGCAAATTTGGTGCGCATGTATTAAAAAAGTAAATTAAAAAAGGTTGCAGTATAAAATAAATGTGCTGGAAAATGAGAGAGCAACATTGTTGAGGCGTGGATTTGTCTGCCAAATTTGGTTGTTGTTAGGGTGGGGTTGGATCATTAAGAAAACTGAAAGCGCCATTAGGGTCAAAAGTATCCTCATTAACAATGGCCTCTGAGCGACCAGAATCAGATGACATGAGATGTATGTGCATGGACATTGGGGATGACATGAGGTGAGGAATCATTTGCTCCCGGTGACGAGTTAGCACCTGCTGGTGGTAACTCCTGCTCCTCAACAGTAGTAAAATGTACATGTCCCGCGATGCCTCCAGTGGCTACACAGTTAACATACGGTTTGGATGAATAAAATATTTATTATATGGTTAGCAAGCATGCCAAATACATTATGTGAAGGTGTGTGGGGTTATTCTACATACCTGGGTCAGACTCTTTAGAAAGGATGGGATTAACAACGGTGGATGTCGGATAGATGGCAGCTTCAACATTGCCTTCAGCTAGGACATTATGAGACAACTGATGACAATCATGTGGAGGTGGATGGGATTGCTGCCCCCCTGCAGTCTCAGGAAGTTCTGTAATGGTTCGGCCATCTGTGACAAAAAAAAGGAAAAATGCAAATGTTATGAATAAAATACTGGAAGTGTTCATGCAAATCAGAAAAGGAACATTATGGTCCCGGCCTTCAAAAAGGCGACGCAATTCATCTGCTAAATGACCCTGACGGGACGCTATGTCCTGGTGAGCATCATCAATAACACACATCTGTTCGCTTATTTTGTGCTTAGCATTCGATACAATGGCCAACCTTGCACTGATGTATGAGTCAAGTGAGGCAACCAGCGTGGCAATTGTTTTTGCTCTATGCCTAGTAAAATTAGAGGTGAGACCAGACAGTAAATCACTCAGAGGTGGGACATCTGTAAACTCCTCTGATGTGCTACGGTGGCTAGGGCCAGCCAAGAGAGCTAGATGCTGCAATTGGTAGCACGATCCCACCTGACTCTTGAACTGTGTAGAAAATTAAAAAGAGGAAGGTAGCTGCGAGGTTAAAAATAAGAAGAGGAAGGATGCTGTGAGATTACTCGGAAAATAAATTGTGCGATAATTAGGATTAAACTAGTAAAAGAGTACCTCAGTAGCACTATAGACCATTTTTTCATTTCTGTCAGTGAATCTATCATGCATTGTAAGGTGCTCAACCTTGTGTTTGTCGAATAATGCTGCACGAGGGATTGAAATCCTATCGCCTTGGTTCAGCTCATGATTGAGATTATCCAAATAATATATCTATTACGCAAAGGACCAACAATTAGATATAAAGCAGCAATTGTAACCTCCTTGGTCTTGGTAAAGGGGAGCTCTCCACCACCAATTGGTAAACCAAGGACAATGTGGACTGATTGGGCAGAAATTGGGAGTATTTTATCATGAGATAAATTCAGATTCATGTCAACTATATCAATATGATCCATAAGAAAACAGTAAAGGTCATGACTCTCGACAGCATCAATTTTGATTTCCAAAAATTTATCCCATCCATGACGTTGGATCTCTGCCTCTTGCTCACGAGAAAAGTGATCTGATGGCTTCCAAGACATCTTTTGGATTGCATCTAGACATGAGCTTACCCTTTTTACCTTCTTTACCCTAATGTATGCACGGGAACAGAATAAATAATGCCATTGAAAATTGGAACTGCATGCAATATGCGTGAATGGAAAACAAGTGCGAATGGATCATAAAAAATACCTCATGCAATGTGAGGTCATGCTGGAGGCATCTGTTCACATTACGTCACGGTGGAGACTGGTCAGAAGACCTTTTCCTGTCCGGGGCCTTGATGGTGCGTGAGTCATTAGGTACCTGTAATGTAAAGAATATTGTGACAGTAATTGTATGGTCATGTGAACGAAGTAATGGAAAGAATATTGTGACAGTAATTTTCTTACATTGTTGTCATGTGTCTTAGGACGGGCTAAACGTGGTGAATGACGAGTCGTAGAAGCCATCTTCTTCTTCGTAGGCATTACTGGGGATGATTCAGAATCCTCAGATTGACGATTGCGTGATAGCGGAGCCTTACAGATAGCTGTCCTCTTTCTAGGTACTGGGTTTACAAAGTCGTCATCATCATCTGGTGCATCCTGATCAGTATTGTGGGCGGTGCCAGTTTGGTCACGACCTGAACAAGCTTGCTCAGATGGTCCAGATGTTCCTTCATGGGCCTTTTGCCCGCCAACAGGCATGTCGTAATAAACCTGGCTGTTCATGAAAGCGACGCGGGTTGTGCGTTCCGGTATGTGGTCAATGCAACGCATCTACGATGTCAACCTGTAGCAGGTGGGTATTAAAGAAATACCATATGAAAATATAAAAATGGATAATTAATCCCGATGAAATGCTCCACATTGCATCTAATATTCTAAAGTATGACTGCTGAGAACGAACACTGGATGCAAAACAATAATGGGGTGGAGTAAAACTACCTAATTGGATATAAAATCATTGACAATGAGTAAAAAACCAGCAAAATTTATATTGCAATAAAAACCTAGAACTAAAAACAGAGGCGGGTCGGGGATCGAATTACCTGTGATGGATGCTTGAAAAGAGGCCCAGTGGGTGAGGCCGTGGCGCCGCTCGCCGGAGGAGAAACAAGGCGGCGGAGGAGAATCACGACCTCACCCTCTACGGGTCCTCCGAAACAAGGCGGCGGAGGAGAAAGAAGGCGGCGGTGGGGGAGAAACAAGGCGGACGAGGACTGATCGATGCGGGAGGTGTGTATGATGGATGCTTGGAGTTGGTGGCCTCAAATCCACAATATCACCCACATGGATCTTGAATCGTCGGAGGAAAATTTCCGCCTGAACCCTAAGCCGGTGTTGAATGCACATTGACTAAAAAAAAATTTGTAACCGTAATGTGGAAATCCGCCCCACAACGCACGCCACAAATGGCGCGGTTTCCAAAATTTTTGGGAACAAATAAGAATCCAAAAAAATAAGCCAATAATTAAAAAATATACAATCACGTTATATTGGAGTAAAAGTTTATGGTTAAACATCATTGACAAAACCGACAGGGCAACATTTTTTTAAAAAAATATTGTTGTCGTAATATATTTACGGTCACAATAAATGAGCTTTAACCTGTAGCAATGGATGATCGTAATGGTAACGTCCAGTCGTAAAAAAAAAGAGCACATTTATACAGATAGATTGACTAATTCACTAAGGTTATGGGACGGGATGGGAGCAACGTGTCTGATGGAGTGGAGGGTACATATGTACTGTCATAATGAATAGTAATTTATGTATGGGAAACAATGCGATTAATGGTAAGGTCCTGCCGTGAAAAAAAAACATATATACAGTTACAATAACTAAATCAATACTGTTATGTACCGGGCTCATGGGAAGCAACATCCGGCCATGAAAAAGAACATATATATGGTTACATTACCTAATGCAATACGGTTATGTACCGGGCTGGGGAGCAATATGGCTGATGGCGTTAGGTTAAATATTTACGGTCATAAAGAATAAGTGTTTACTTATAGAAGACAATGCGATTAATGGTCATGTCCAACCGTAAAATAAGAAAGAAATATACAGTTACATTGAGAATTGAATTACGGTTGCGAGCTGGTTCGAGGCTGGTTGCGGGCTGATTGGCGGGGTGGTTCGGGGCTGGTCTGGGTCGGAGGGGCAGTGCGGCCGGTGTGCTGAATAATTATTTTTAGCACAGGGAGTAGAATAGAGAATATATATATAGAGAGAGAGTAATTGATAGTAACTTGTTAGCTTGTGTTGCAATTATGTATTTTTGGATGTGCAGTTGCAATTAGTCTACTAGCGGATTATAATTGACAGTTTTTTAAGTTGTAACTGGAGTGGTACAACAGTAACTAGAGTTAAGCCTATTCTGTATATATATGTTTAGATATATATATATATATATATACGTATATATATATATATACGTATATATGTATATATATATGTATAGGTATATATACATATATATGTGTATATATATTGCGAGTCTATTCTGCTCTTAGACTCAACTATAGTTACTGTTGCATCACCTCTAGTTACAATCAAAAAATAATATAGTTATAATCCACGAGACAGTGAGTTACAACCAGAAGTGAATAAAAAAATAAGTTGCAAATGCGTTATGAATGAACCTAACTTCTAACTAATTCCTTGTCTAATGATGTACAACCTAAATAACACGATTATAATTGTAGTATAATTTAAAATGTAACTCCGATCCTTATATATATTAATTATAACTGATTGTAATTCGTTAGCTTCTCGTGTTGTAATTATGAACTTCTGGACGCGCAGTTGTAACTAACAATTTTTTTAAGTTGTTATTAGAGTTGTGTCCAGTGATAGACTATAATGCGCCTAAACGCAGAATAGACTTGCAGTGATATTACTGTAGCAAGAGCCCAACCCACTCACCCGCTGGTTACTGTAGTAACAGGCATAACCAACTTCCCGCCGGTTGATGTAGCATCCAATACGTCTTCGGTAACTAACAAGTGTGAAAATTTAATAAGACTTAGATTCGTCAGTAATTTTACTACTGGGTGAATGCTTTTAAATACAAGTGTAAAAATTTATTATGAGTTGGAAATTAAATTTACTGTAGTTTAGATGGTGTCAAAATTTACTATGATTCGGATGCTTTAGTAGTTGTTAGTAGTTTTTATTCAGTAGTTATGTCAGTAGTTGTCTACTAGTTTCAAGTCATAGAAAAATTATTCAATAGTGTTAATAGTCATAAGTATTCAGTAGTTTCAAGTTATAGGAAAATTATTTAGTAGTTTGTATCCGTAGTTTAGTATTCAGTAATTTTAAGTCACAGTAAAATTGTTCTATAGTTTACGTCAGTAGTTCCATGTTATAGTGCATTTGTTCGGTAGTTCTTGTTAGTAGTGTTAGTAGTTAACAGGAGTATCAGTAGCTTATTTATTAGTGTTAGTAGTTTTTATTCAGTAGGTTTGTTTAGTAGTGTTAATAATTGTCGGTAGTTTCAAGTCATAGTAAAATTATTTAGTAGTTATGTCAGTGGTATTAGTAGTTGTCAGTAGTATCAGTAGTTTATTCAATAGTCTTAATACTATGGACTTGGGACTACTGAATACTAAATTAGGGGTACTAGAACAACTATCGTATAATCAACTTTTGTAGTGCTCAGTAGTGTTCAATAGTTCAATAGTCCAGTAGTATCAGTAGTGTTCAGTATTTTATTTAGTAGTGTCAGTAGTACTAGAAACTACCGACACCTATTAGATGGCTAGGCTTGCGAGGCACGGCTAGCATGCCACATGGCGCACACTAGCGTGAGCGCGGGCATGGGCACGGCTAGAGTGCCACGTGTCACGGGCTCGCGGGCGTCGGTGAGCGAGCATGGGTGCAAGCGCGACTGGGGACACGCGACGTGTTCTAGTTTGCGCGACTGGGGACACTCACTGATACCATAAGAAAAAAATACATCAAACCGAGTTTGCGCTCTCTAACTTATTTATATTTCACACTTATATATTGCATTGTTTAATTTTTGTTTTTGTTTTTTTTAATTGTCATGTGTGTAGTTTGTAACATTGTAACCTAGCTACAAAACTTTGTTACATAGAGAAGCCACGCTAGAGCACAGTTAGATACAACTAGGTGGATTGGCGCGCTTATGCCACACCTATTTTTTATTGTATGGAGCATAACAAAAGAAGACTAAAAAATTAGGTTCACTAATTTTAGGCATCTCTATTATTTATGAATTTATCAATATTTAATACATTCATTAAATTATGGAGAAAACAATGGTACTTTCATGCATGCACATAATATTAACATGTATACGATAGTAATACAAACCTAACTAAATTTGTTTCATATTTTTTGAGTTTCAGATATTTTCCTATACATTTTAGATTATTTAAACCGATTTCTCAAAATAACTACTATTTAGCACCATTACGTCCGTTTGTTTCGAAACGATTTGAATCGTGGGACGATTTGAACCTTGGACAGTTGATCATCTCGCTCTGATACCATGTAGAGAGATGATCAACTGGACAATTCTATTGATCATATGGCGTGTGCATATATAGATTACATCAAAGGCCTTTTGGCCAAGTCTGTACATGCGCATACAGTTACAGCGAGAGCGGGCGAGCGCGCAGAGCGGGAGCGTGGGCGCCGCGGAGACCGGGCTCGCGTGGGCGCGGTGAGCGCGGCGAGTGCGCACGGAGTAGCGCCGAGTCCGCGCTGGTCGTTGGTGATCCGAACAGCCTGGGCGCTGGGCTTAGCCGTTGCTGAGTTTCCGTTGACACCCCCCCGCAGTCTCGACGTCGGCGTTCGTGACGGAGAGGCTGTCCCTGAAGTCGAAGAACAGCGCCGAAGGCAAGCCCTTCGTGAACACATCTGCGAGTTGCCTTGCGCTGGGAACGTGCAGAACTCGAAGCTCGCCAATGGCTACCTTCTCGCGGACAAAATGAATGTCCAATTCTATATGCTTGGTTCGTCGGTGATGGACAGGATTCCTGGCCATGTAGACGGAAGAAATGTTGTCGCAGAACGCCACGGTTGCGCTGGGAATCTTGCACAAGAGTTCGCCGAGGAGATGACGAAGCCAGGAGCACTCGGCCACGGCATTGGCGATGGCGCGATACTCCGCTTCGGCGCTGGACCGCGACACCGTAGTCTGTCGTTTAGACGACCACGATATCAGAGAGTTGCCGAAGAAGACGCAGAACCCGGACGTAGAACGTCGCGTGTCCGGGCAGCCGGCCCAGTCGGCATCGGAGTACGCGGTGATGGTCGGCGTCGGAGCTGCGCGGAGCTGAATGCCGAGCTTGACGGTGCCTTTGACGTAGCGGAGGATGCGTTTCAGCATTGCCTGGTGAACATCCCGTGGGGCGTGCATGTGAAGGCACACCTGCTGTACTGCATATGAAATGTCAGGGCGCGTAATGGTTAGATATTGCAGGCCGCCGGCGATGCTTCGGTAGGCGGTGGCGTCATCGATGAGCTTGCCATCAGCTTCAGATGCTTTGGGCTTGGTGTCGGCAGGTGTGACGGCTGGATTGCAGTTGGCCATGCCTGCACGCTCCAGGAGGTCTTCAGCATAGCCGGATTGAGACAGGAAGAAGCCATCCTGGGAGCGTCGCACATTGATGCCCAGGAAGTGGCTCACCGGTCCCATGTCTTTGACGGCAAAGGCATCGTGGAGCCTGGCGATGAAGCGTTGTAGCAGTGGCGTCGTGGAGGCCGACAGAATCATGTCGTCGACGTAGAGAAGCAGGTACGCCGTGGCTCCGTTGCGGTGGTAGATGAATAGCGACGAGTCGGCCTTGGACTGCACAAACCCGAGGCTGGTGACGTGCCCGACGAAGCGCTCGAACCAGGCTCGTGGTGCCTGGCGAAGTCCGTAGAGGGACCGTGACAGGAGACAGACAGCATCCGGCCGCTGGGGGTCGACGAACCCAGTCGGTTGTTGGCTGTAGACGCGCTCACGAAGGTTGCCGTGGAGGAAGGCGTTGGAGACATCAAGCTGGTGCGCCGGCCACTTGTACGTCGCCACAAGCGTGAGCACCGCGCGGATCGTGGCCGGCTTGACCACCGGCGAGAAGGTCTCGCCGAAGTCCACGCCGGGCCGCTGATTGAAGCCGCGGACAACCCAGCGAGCTTTGTATCGCTCGAGGGTTCCGTCGGGGTTCAGCTTATGCTTGAATACCCATTTGCCGGTGATGACACGGGCGCCTGGTGGTCGCTGGACGAGTGTCCATGTTTTGTTGGCCTACAATGCATCATATTCACGTTTCATGGCAGCATACCATTGAGGGTCCTTAACGGCTGAGCGAACACTCCGTGGAACTGGGGAGATGGCCGGCGAAGCTGCCGCCGAAGCTGCCATGGCGTACTTGGGGTTGGGCTTGTGAATCCCAGCCCGAGCACGAGTGACCATCGGATGGCCAGTGACAGCACCGTTGTGAGCCGGAGAGGTGTCTGCTCGAGGTGGTGTTGCAGTGGGTGACGCAGCCTCGATGGACGCTGTGGCCGTGGGCGACGTCCCAGCAGGCAACACCGCGGCGCTGGACGTCCCACAGTTTGGCGCTGGAGAGGATGGCCCGGCCATGTCGTCGTTCGTCGGTGAGGATGCTCGCCGTGCCGGGCGAGCGCTCGGCTGTAGTCGAGGCGGAGCAGCATCGGGGCTTGGCGGTGTAGGCGGTGATGTGCGGCGGCGCACAGCACGCGCGTCGTGAGCTGGAGGTGGATCGGCGCGCGCCGAATCATGTACTGTGCCGGCGGTTGGCGTGATGAAGTCGCGGAATGGGTAGACTGATTCGTCGAAGACCACATGGCGCGATGTGATCACCCGCCCGGACTCAAGCTCATAGCATCGATAGCCATGGTGATCAGCCGGGTAGCCGATGAAGACGCAAGTGGTAGACCGCGGCGCGAGCTTGTGTGGCGACGTGGCGAGCATGTTGGGGAAGCATCGACAGCCGAATACGCGAAGCCCGTCATACGATGGTGCAACACCGAATAGGAGGACGTACGGCGTCGCAGTGCCCGTGGCTCGGCAAGGACGTCGGTTGATCAGGTATGTCGCCGTGGCCAGTGCTTCAGCCCAGAACGTCAAAGGTGCTGCACTAGAAATTAGCATAGTACGAATGCAATCGTTAACAGTCCGGAGGATTCTCTCGGATTTCCCATTCTGTTGGGATGTGTATGGACAAGAGAGGCGAAGGTGGGTGCCGAGAGAAGACAGAAGCAGGCGCATGGCATAAGAATCATACTCCCGGCCATTGTCTGTCTGAAAAGCGACGATGGGCAATCGGAACTGTGTATGAACATAGGAGATGAAAGCGCGAACAGTAGGAAGAACATCCGATTTATTTCGTAAAGGAATTGTCCATAAATAGTGAGTGTAGTCATCAAGAAAAGCAACATAATATTTATACCCTGAATGACTGTAAAAGGGAGACGTCCAAACGTCTGAATGCACTAGCTGAAAGGGGAAAAACGATTGTGATGCAGAATCGGCAAATGGAAGACGAACATGTTTCCCAAGCCGGCAAGAGGAACACGAATGAGCATCAGCCTTATTACATTGAAACTGAAAACTCTGGAGAACTTGTGAGGTGATGGAGTGCCCGGGGTGTCCCAGCCGCTGATGCCACAGGGACACCGAAGCAGCAGTAGCGGTGAGAGCCTTGTGCGGAGCGCGAAGAGGGTAGAGTTCGCCGCTGCTGTCACATCGGAGCATCTCCGCCCTGGAACGAAGATCCTTGATAGAGAAGCCAGAGGGGTCAAACTCGATAGACACATTGTTATCACGAGTCAGACGGCGAACGCTAATCAAATTTTGGACAAGGCGAGGGCAAACAAGGACATCATTCAGTTTTAGAGGAGAGGTGGCAGTGGGAATGAGTGTTTGTGCTTGATGCGTGACAGGCAATCGAGCACCATTACCCACTGTGATAATGGAGGATGAAGGTCGGAGGGAGGAGGAAGAAAATATACCGGAGGAGGAAGACATGTGGGACGACGCGCCGGTGTCGAAGTACCAATCAGCAGCGCTTGGCGGCTGATACGGAGCGCCGGCGGACTGGAGCGCAGTGTACAAGGCGCTGTTGTCGAAGGCACCGCCGGGCGAAGAAGTGGGCAGATGGGTCGCCGCCATGGCTTGCTGGGGCTGGAACGGCGGACGAGGGCCGAGCACGCCTGCGCCGGGGGCCCGGAAGGGCATGGGCCACGCCTGCACCATGCCCTGCCAGGGGTTGTAGCCCGCAGCCCACAGCGCGGACGGGTTGGAGTTGTTGGAGCGCTGCCCGCCGCCGTTCCCACGGCCACGTCCGCGGCGGCGATCAGGACGACCGCCGGAGCGAGAGTTGCCGCGGCCGGTGGTGGATCGAGGCGCTGTGGAGGAGGAGAAGCCGTCCTTGTTGCCGGTCGCCGAATTGGAGGACCCGCCGGACGAGTCGTCGTGCGTCGCGGCGAGTGCCTGGCCAGCCTCAGCAGTCGCATCATGCTGAACGCTGAGCTCTTCGAGGATGAGGAAGGAGCGAGCACTCTGGAAGGTATGCGGTGGGTGCTTGGAGGTGATCGTCGGCCGGACGTAGCGGTACCGGGGGTTGAGGCCGCGGAGGAGGTTCAGGACTTGACTCGGCTCAGAGACAGGGTGGCCGATGTCGCGGAGTTGATCGGCAATCCGCTTGAGCTTGGTGCAATATGCAGTCATGGACATGTCACCTTGTTGCAGGGAGCGCAGCTCAGTCTCCAGGTACACAGCGTGCTGCAGCTCATTATCCTGGAACAGACCTTCGACGGCGTGCCACAGAGTGAAGGCATCGTGGCGGTCACGGCGCACGATGTCGAAGACGCCCTTCGAGACGGTGGCGAGGATCCAGTTGACGACGCAGGAATCAACCCTGCGCCACTCGCCGTTGCGATCGTCGGACGGGGTGGTGGATTGAACGTGGCTCTCCAGGCCAAATTTGCCGAGAGTGGATTCAAAGAACAGGCGCCATTGACCATAATTTCCTTCGTCCATGTCTAGAATGACAGGGACGTGATGGCGAATGGAGATGCCCTGGATGGCGGAAGCACGAGCGGGAGCGACGGAGAAGTCACCGTCGGAATCGGAATCAGAGAGGCCGGAGGGGATGGAAGCGGGCGCCATTGGAGCAGCAGAAGGATTTGTGGCGAAGGGATTTGCAGGTTAGAACCTTGGACAATGATACCATGTAGAGAGATGATCAACTGGACAATTCTATTGATCATATGGCGTGTGCATATATAGATTACATCAGAGGCCTTTTGGCCAAGTCTGTACATGCGCATACAGTTACAGCGAGAGCGGGCGAGCGCGCAGAGCGGGAGCGTGGGCGCCGCGGAGACCGGGCTCACGTGGGCGCGGTGAGCGCGGCGAGTGCGCACGGAGTAGCGCCGAGTCCGCGCTGGTCGTTGGTGATCCGAACAGCCTGGGCGCTGGGCTTAGCCGTTGCTGAGTTTCCGTTGACAGGAGGAAGATGGCCGTCCGCGTAGGCGGCTGGCGAGGGGTCGGGGCAAGCGGATCTGCGTGGTGAGGTCGGCGACGGCGAACCAAGCGAGAGGAGCCGAGAGGGCTGGAGAACCTGATGAGGCGAGGAGGCTTCCGTTTGTTTCGAAACGATTTGAATCGTGGGACGATTTGAGTTGAATGCAATCGTCGGCGACTGCTCCAATTAGTGATCGTTGGGCTCGTGATCGTCGAATCAGATGCCGGAGAGGAGAACCGTTCCGTGAACTTTTTTATTTTTATATTTTTTAAATAAAAATTGTAAATACATGTGTCTACTTTAAAAATTACAAATCTAGACTTCTATCATCAAATCAATAGACGATAAGTAAAATAAATATTATATTCTAATGCTCTCAAAATTTAAAATACTTAGAAATAGTCGTGAAAATTTTAAAAGTATTTTGTGATGTAAATGATACTACCTTATAGCTTTCTAAAAATTTAAACTCAAATAATTACCTGTGCAATTATTAAAAAAAGACAAATTTTAACTATCCTATAGAAATCATACTTTTATTTGGATATTTTTATAGAGCCAGATGATAGCATTCCACTACAGAATTTTTCAAAACAGGCAACAGAAGTCTTGATTTATAATTTTCAAAATTAACATATATATTTTAAATTTTTTGATTTAACAAATATAAAAAATCCACCGTTTTGTCATCAATTCTCAGTCATGAGCCCATCTGTTTCTGGTCTCTTCGGCCTTGGATGCCTGGAGGCACACACGTCTCATGGGCCGGGCCTGGCTTTTTGTGGCGAACTGGTAATGTTGTTTCGCTCTGGTTGCTCCATAACCGTTGATAGAGAAAGGACGACTCATAATAGTCAGAGTCCTCGGCAAAACACTTCATTGTTTTTTCCCCTTAGATATGCGGGGAGCTTCATTGTAATTGTTGGGACCATGTGTTCTACCGCTGGGTTCCCATGAGCGCATAGTTTTAGCAATACAATTTTATTGTTCAGGAAGGAACATAACCTAATTTCTCTGATATGAAGGGAAAAATTGATGTGGGAAATTGTTATATCGTGGTTTTTGCTTCAAGACACTACTAAAATATTAACAGTGTCCTGGAGCAAATAATTTTTTTACGTAAATGTGGAGGGTGTAGGGTGTACAACTACATTTTTGAAGGTGGAGGGTGTACGACTACATTTTGACGTAAGTGCATATAGTATCTTTATTATATATCTTTTAATGCATATGTGGGCGCATATAAATAAAAATACACATATACATAAAAAAGAGAGAGAAAGGATAGGGGAGGCTTGCTTTCACTAGGTCGCAACAGCCACAATGCCACCCCATCACTTCACCCAGGCCGTCTATTTTTTTCCTTCTCTGGGCCATAGTAGTTCGGCCGGAGCTCTCCCCCTTCCGGCCCAAGCAAACACAGGCCGGCCCAGCTCAGCCCCTAAGCCACCACGCGCTATGCTTCTTCAACCTCAGCCGCACCTGCTCCCGGGAGGAGACCTAGCTCGGCCGCCTCCAGACCGAGCCGCCTGCTCCTCTGTATCCCGATTTCTAGCAGCCAAATCGGATCAAATCGAACCAAAATCGCTTCTGCCCCTATCTCCAAGCAAATCAAAATCGAATCCCCATCGAATCCTAACGGATTTTGAGCTCAACTCCCTCTATCTCTAGCTCTGCGGCTGCCTATATATATTGGGGTTCAATCTGTTGAAAAGGGGTAAGGAGGGGCGGGCCCTCCTGCGTTGTGCCCCTGTTCGAGCCTGTCGACATGCTGCATCGCGCAGAAGGAGGGAAGGGCGGCGCCCCTGCCCCTACCGTGGGGAGCGCCCGAGAAGAAGACTGGCTGGAGCTTCCTCTCCGCGGTCGTGCCGCTGGGCTTGTCCCTGCTATCACCAATATGGAGGGAGATAAAGGTCGGGGCCCTCCACCCTGTTGTTGCTGTCCAGCCAGGCCGGCCCTTTTCCCACCGTCGTCTGTCAGTCCCGATGATGAGGGAACTGAGGCCCCAGCCGGCCGCGGCTTTGCTGGCCGCTCAGGTGCTGCTGCCGCCGTGCCGGAGGTCCCTTGTGCCAAGATCCCGCTGTCCTGCTACGCCTAGGCTTGCTGATGCCCACTGCCGGCCAAGGATGCCATCCCTGCGCCCCTGCCGTGGCCTTGCTGCGCCAAGGCCCGGCGGCACGCCCTTGCTATTGCCGCATCCCTCACAGTGAGTACCCAGCCGTGACTTTTCCTTCCTACTCCTCTCTGATGCCATGTGCCTGTGGCCGGCCATCGTGCCGAGGTGTTGTTTCTGTGACCGGCCTTCGTGCCGTGGATGCTGAGCTCAGGCCGTGTGTTGTAAGAAGCTCTGGTTCCAGCCGTGTGTGGTCGAAGTAGTGTACTCCACGCTAGCAAAGTTCGGGCTCTGGCGACGAGTCACGATAGCTTTCCTGTCGTGCCACCCATGCTCGCCGTTGTGCTCCTCTCTCTCTGGAGCCCGGTCGCTGTTCTCCCTGTACTCCCAGACGTGCTATCTCCCCCTTGTGTTAATGCCTGAAGGGTTGACAGAAGCCTCGAGCAGTGGCGAAGTTAGAGCGAAATAGAGGGTGCATGAACTTGCTCACGCACAGTTTTACACTCAACGGTCTGCGGGTGCAGAAGTTTGAGTCGTTGGAAGTGCGATAGAGATAAAATTATGAGAGTTAACATTGATTTTTGATTTTTGTGTGGATGCATCTGCACCCTGCTCTCCATGTACCTTCACCCCTGGCCTCGTGGGCTCATGGTAGATCCTCTGGTGTTATATGGTCGCTCAGTATTGTCTTTGCTACTTTGCTGACCTCGGTTTAGCGATGGCACTAATGAACTGTGGTCAGAGATGCTGCTTATAGCTTGTGCGGCCATTTGATGAGTAGGATATTGTCGCTAAATTGTTGATGGGCACCTGATCCATTGCCCCCTTGAGTATTTGGTGAAAGATTGGCTTGTGCTTGGGCTGGGATGTTGGCCGGCTGGGGATATTCACCTGTGGTTACCTGCTGCTCAATAACCTGATTGTGTTGGCTCTTTGTTTGCCTATGGCCATCTCCCGTTGCCGGATCGTCAAACGGTATTTGTGGTGCTATTTTAGCTCCCACTGTCCTGTCGCTATTAATCTAATTTGAGGACTAATGAGGGAGCACTTTTGTTGGTACCCCTCACCGTGAATACCAGATGTTGATATCAATTGCAGAGAAATGTGATGCCCTTGTGGCGGATGCCTTTGTGGCTCACGGTGATTTCCCTCTTGCCTTGTGGCTTTCGCCTGTGTAGCGGAACACCTATGTGGTTGTCGAATAATGTTGATTGTAGAAAATATATGTGCTATTATGGCAAGAGCTTATGTGGCCTACAGTGATCACCATCACCTTTGTGGCTTTTGCCTTTGTAGCATGTTGCCTTCGATTGGCTGATGAGGACAAGTCTGAGACTCGAAGAGAGAGTTAGTGAGTTAAGCACGGCGTAGGGCTCTTGGTCGTGGCCTCGTTGTCGCCTCATGTCGAAGTTACGTGTTGTGTCGGACTCCTGACTCACCTCTTCATATATACATAATTCTAAGGCCTATATATGACCAATGATGATCTAGGAGACATAAATAGTCCAAAAAGTTCATGCTAGACTATTATCTAATTGTCTTTCCGCTTTGATTTCTAATGTCATCACTTTGTTGTCTTTGTTACGTGTGACTATAGCCTTGCAGACTCGAAGACGACCTTAAGATGACGACCACCATCGCAGCTTAATCGGAGGTAGCCCAAAGAGACGGGCATAATTAACCAAAGTCGCTTCACGAAGTCCCGAGAACCAAGATAAAGCAATCATCAGATCGTATGCGATAGTTAAATAGCATATGCGTTGTGGAGTGACATGTATAATATGAGAAACTTGTACTTTATTATTTTGACAGGAATGAATAAAGTTTACATATTTCTTATTATTATATCATCTCATTTTTCGTATATTTTGTATACTGGTACGCCCGCAATATTACATTCAAAGTTATAATATAACTTGATGATGCTAGTTTCTCTCGAATTCGCGAAACAGAACGGCACGCTCGGTGAGACCTGGTTTTCCTCCCATCTTTGTTGCATTGCGCTAGTCGTCATGATGGTCTCCCGAGTCTCCAAGTGTTGCTTGCGAAGAGGTCGTCGGGAAAATAGTAATTAAGAGACGTTGTTGTTGCAGTTGGATTCATCCCTGCTCGCGACTCGATTCCCATGACCCTACAGCTTGGAACATTCCTGCTTGTGGTCATCTTCGATCTCGAGGGTGAAGTTTACTCAAGGATGACGCAAAGAGCTAACTCAAGCTCCTGCAATAAACAAGTCTCAAAACAGAGCTTTCACAAAAATTAAAGAAGAACGCTGCAACGTTATCGTTGAGGCTAATGCCATGCTGAAGGGATCTACCCTTGCAAACAAAATAGAGGTCGAGTTGGTCATCGCTTTAGATGCAGTTTGCTAGAGCTTATGTCAAAGCACTTACCTCATCTATCAAGCCGGAAGACCACATGCATGACGAAACTACTGGTAAAATATCGTCAAGGCCACGAGGCTCTTATAACGGATTGTCCCTCGTCTCACATCAACGGATACTATAGAAGAGGAAGAGGCTTCAAGTGAAGTCATCACGGATGGACTTACATCAAGAAGCCATAGTGGAAGAGTTCCTATCTCAACGCCTTGGAAAGAGTCGCATACTCTATGACCCTAGTACGCCTGTGGCTTTCAACACTAGGTGCCTTGTTTCCATGTTGGCATAATGTTCGACCCATCTACATCCAACCACAACACAAATCAATTCATCGTACTTCCAAGTGAAGTGTCGGTGCCTCGTCATGATGAACTACAAAGGCAACTATTACAACTTAGAGACTAAATGAACGGTCTTGAGAGACAGCTTCGTAGCATTGCTGCATAAGAAACTCCACGGACTGGGGTAATCCCTGTCCTACAGATTATTATGAATAGCAAGATTGTCATGTTGAGGCTCCTCGACAAAGAGGTCCTCGACTTATATCACATCGGCCATGCCAAATGCGATCACCCACTCGTTGGGATTAAGAGCCACATCGTTAATATTGCTCATATTCGAGAAGGCTCTTTGGTCGCGACCGGAGGCCCTCCTACAAGGCGGCTTCCTCCAGTTGTGAGGCTCCGAGGCGCGAGGCTCCTATGTGACTGGCACGTCGTTGCGCATCACATACAAGATACCTAGCCATGTATACTATCAATGAGAATCAACAGAGGCGTGAGCAAAGGAAGAGAAACCAGCAAGCCTGGTTCCAAGAATTGCAAGATCTCGTGATACATCACGTTCACATTCACGTCTAGGCGGATGGCCAAGTACGCCCGGAAGCCAGAAGAGTAAGCGTTCAGGTAACCCTAAACCTTGAACAGAACCCGAGGTACAAGTTCCTCTTAGAACGCTTGGCTCCAAGACCACGACAAGCTCAAGACGCTAGCATCATCCCTGTTTCAACAGGGCCTGCTGCGCAATAGCAGAAGGTTAGCCCGCCTCAACCCTCCCTCATCATTGTAACTAAAGAAAGTGAAAAGCCAGCAATGAAGGACAAACCTGCAACTGTCCCCGAGGAAACAACACTGCCATCTACTACAGAAGCACCCCATCAAGCTATAGAGCCAGGCTTGAACGCTTCGTCGAATTACGACACTACGTCTAAAAGTTCAAAGAAGTCCAATTACGGAGATGTTATGATGTGCGGCACCATCGGGGTCTGAAACCCCGAGGAATCAAATTCTGACTGGGAACCCCTTCCCGTCACACAGGAGTTGGCATACTCCTCTGAGGGGGAAATTTTGCCAAATCCAAATGCTTGCTTCGGCAGGTCCTCGCAAATTGCTGCAAGACTACAGAAGGAGGCCATAGTTGCCCCTTGCTTTCCCGTGTCTGGGAGATACAAGTCACTTGAAGGGGATCTTCTTCGTATGAGATAGTCAGATAGCATACGCGTTGTGGAGTGACATGTATAATATGAGAAACTTGTACTTTATGATTTCGATATGAATGAATAAAGTTTACATGTTCTGACTATTACATCCTCTCATATTTCATATACTTTGTATACTGGCACGTCTGCAATATTACATTCAAAGTTATAATACAATTCAACGCGAGTTTCTCTCGAATCCGTGAAACAGAGGGGGATCAATTTAAAAGGAGTTGTCTCCTTCACCCCTTAAGTCATGAAGACTGAAAGAACACGTGTGTGCTCGCCCGCGTCGCCTTTTCGGGCCATGGTCAGGACGAAGGGTGCGGGCGCACGACACTTGCTTGAATGGTTTGCCGAAACTGGGTACAGTAGCTTGTGCAAGTGCGGCTGCCACCACAAAAGTGCATACACAAACTAGGGTTTTTGCCTCTTCCTCTTTGCTACGCCGCCTCAGACAGACTACTCCATCTCGCTCCATCAGCGATCGAGAGTGAAGGTCTCTAGAACCCGTCGCCCTTTAGATCATGTATCGAGAGAGGACGAATAGGGTTTTGGGGAAGCGCTCGGCGTGACTACTCATGATCTGCTTCCTTTATGTCCTCTTCATCATCATCTATTGTATTGTCATCATGGGGACCTCTACATCTTTAGCCATGTCACATACATGTCTATGATATACTCTTGTTATTTGATTAAGCTGCTTTATCATTTCATATTCAAGATTTATCTAGGGATTAAACTAAATCTAAAAGTGTGCTTTTATACAATAATCCATAAAACTTATTGTATCGATATCTGGTTTTATCAATGCATTGAGGTCGGACAAATTTACTTATGTGCACTTTAACAGATGGTAGGTCAAAGCCATTATGTGGCTTATCGATGCACTATGTACACTTTAAGAGATGGCAGGACAAATTTACTGGTGTGTACTTTACTGATACACAATTTGTACTGAAGAGATGGCATGACAAATTTCCTCTTTGATCTTTCTCTCAATAACTACATCGTCAATGTATGCCTCAAGATTCCTTTCTATTTGAACATCAAAAGTAATCTGACTACACATCTGGTACGTAGCATCAATACTCTTTAAACCAAAAGGTATCTTTACGTAGCAATAAACTCTAAAAAGGTGATGAAGTTTTCTCCTCATCTTCCTTACACATGCTAATTTCATAATAACCTAAGGAAACAACTAGAAAACGAAGCAACTCACATCTAGAAGTTGAGTCAACCAGCCGGTTGATCCTCAAGAGTGGAAAAGGATCCTTTGGGCAGTCCTTGTTTAAGTCAGTGAAGTCCACACACATCCTTCACTTGTTGTTGGCCTTCTTCACCATGACAGGTTTGGCTAGTCACTCGGGATAAATGACTTCTCGAATAAAGCCTGCCTTCAAGAGCTTGCTTATTTGTTCTGAATTGCTTCTCAACTGTCGCTAGCGAAACAACAGAGTTTCTATCAAATAGGTTTCAATCCATGTCAAATAGCTAGATTGTGCTCGATCACCTCCCTAGCGATTCCGAACATATCAAATGGCTACCACGCAAACACATATGCATTCGCCCGGAGAAAGGTGGCGAGTTCGAGTTCCTATTTAGGATCCATTGCAAAGCCTATATGGGCACACTTGGATGGCTCTACCGGATCCAACAAAACAATATTGATGTCATCATTGGGCTTACGAGTTAACTTAGTCCTAGAGTGGTTGGGTTCCTTCTGTACGAAATTAATATCATACAATGGCAACTACTCAACTAGCTCAGGACTTTTCTTATTGCACTTTAGAGCCACACGCTTATCTCCAAGCATTGTAATGACTCCTTTTGGCCTTGGCAACTTCACGTACTAGTAAACATAGTGGGCACCAGCCTTGAATTTTGTTAGGGTTGGCCGATCGAGGATAGTATTGTATGCCATCTCGAAATCTGCTACATCAAATATAATTTTTTCTGTTCAAAAGTTCTCAAACATCCTGAAAGTGACCGAAAGCAAGACTTGGCTAATAGGCATGGCCGAAGAGCCTAAGATTATGCCGTTGAAGGCATGCTTCATAGGCTCAATCCTTTTTATATGCATCTTTATGACATCCAAAGCACTAAGAAACAAGATATTCAAAAAATTTCACCATCAACAAGAACATGGTTTTCCTTGCAATTGTTGATGGTGAGCTTGACCACGATTGAATAATAACAGCAGTGGTTGATCGAGTCAGGATAGTCACTCTTGTCGAACATGATCATAATGTCTGACCACTTGAGGACCTTTGTCATCGTAGACGTTATGGCATAGATCTCCCATTTGATACACTTGTATTGTAACTTTGACTCGTAGGTGGTAGATCCCCCAAACATATGGCTGATGGTATGCTCACTGCTTTGGAATGGCATATCATCGTCCTCGTCATTATTTTCTTCACGTTATCAAGGTTTAGAATCGGAAGGCCTACTTGAGGACTCCGTTCTCAAGTTCTTTTCCACCTTTTTTAAGTATGACATGACAAGTAACCAAGTCAATTGTATCTGATTTGTGAATAGGACACCACCTTAGGTTCATGTCCTCCTCCTATGGGGGCTCTTATCCTTGTTGGGAAAATGACGACACTTGGAGTCCTCGTCGTGAGTCACGACCATAACATTTGGCATCTCAACCTTCTTCTTCTAAGCCTTATCAGCTTTTGTCTTAAGCTTGGACTTATCGACCGATTTAAAGGTCTCACCCTCCAGGCTAGGCTTAGGCATCTTTTCTCCCTTATCAACGGAATGGCCATTCGACTACTGCTGCTGCTACTGCATAACAATCGGCCATCTCAAATAGCTCATTGACACTTTGAGGCAAACGCATGGTCATATCTTCAGTTAGCCTCATGTTCCACACTCCTTGTCTAAAAGCTCGAATTACTAAAGAGTCAGTGATTTTGGGAATTGTATTCCTAATGTTATTGAACCTCATGATGAATTGTCGCATAGTCTCACCATTCTCTGACGAAGGTGATGCAAGTCGTCTTCCTTCATGGGATGCACATAGTTCCTTGGAAGTTGGCCAAGAAAAGGTCACACAAGTGTTCCCACGAGTATACCGATTATGTAGGCAAATTCATCAGCCATGAACGAGCAGACCCTTCAAGTGTTGTGCTGAGATAATTGGCCATAACCTTCTTATCTCCTTCGACTGCTTTGATTGCTATTCTATAAATCTGAAGGAATTCTAATAGATTAGAGCTCCCACCGTACTTCACCATCGAGCCGAGTCAGAATCTATCCAGCCAGCATACTTCTCGAAGATTGGGTGTGAAATCCCGACACTCGGAAACCACCATGGTCCTTCTCCAGTAGTCGGAGGCATAACCCTAGCCATTAGGTATTGTATCAACTTGATTCCCGGAACTTGGTCTGACCCTTCTGGGAGATCTACCGCAATTTTCCACTCTATTGCGACATTCATTAATCCCGTAATGTAGATCTTGACTGAGGCAGTCTTTCGGAGGTGTCACACAACATACTCATCGGTCACGGGCTTGCACCCTTCTTAGGCTGGTCTAGCCTCTCTCCTCCGACCTGGGGAAACTGAGTTGGAATTGTTTCAGCATGTGCTATCCATATGAGTGATAGATCTTGTTGAGCTCGAGGCTTCTGCCTGTTTTTGTGCATCGGTGATAATCCTAGCAATGTCTTCCAACCATCACGCCCTTCTGGTGTATTTAACTCTTCTTGAGACAGATTGGAGAGTATAGTCCTCAAGCCTTACAGGTACTGGGCAGTACCAGAGGCAAACTGTATGTCATCGCCTTATTGGTCCAACGATCCAAAAACTAATCGACGATGTGGCATTTTATGATTCATGTGACGTTGGTCTCCATCTTGGACATGTACTGGTGAGACAAGTTTTAATAGACTCGACTCTCCTCATGGAGCTCTATTGTAACACCCTAATTTTTCAACTTTTAAAATAGTAATAAAATATTCTCTTCTTTAGTTTAGGGTGTTAATCTTTGTCTCAAAACCCTAGGTGGAAATTTATTTTCTAAATTAAATAATTAATTTAGTCTATATTTATTTTAATGCTGCATCCATGCTGGAATAGAAGCATTAGATTTTTATTGTGTGAAAAAATGAATTTTTTTGAAAATTTCGAGGCACGACGTTTGAATTTTGGAAAAGTTTGAAAATATTTCCATAAAAGAAAATCAATTTTTTTCTCTCTTTGGGCCATATCCCTTTGCCTTTTTTTCTTTGTCATTTTTCCCTTACGGCCCACCTCTCCTCCTTTGGTCCAGCCCGAGCCAGCCTCCTCTTCTCACCCCGCCTCCCCGCCTTGGCCAGCAGAAGGCCATGCCTAGCTACCACGCATGCGCACGCCCGCTACCCCGCTCTGCATGCCTCCTCCGTTGGCGCCTCTGCTGAAACCCGCCTCCACCCCGTATCTTCCTCCTCACGTCCGTGTTCGAGCCGTCCACGCCATCGACGCCTCTCCGAGCTTGAATTCCAACAAACTCGGACTAATCCAAACAACCCACGTGATATCCCCGCCTATATAAGTTTGGCACCCCTCCCCTCGAACCATTTCGCCCAAACCCTAGCCTATCGCCGCCAAACGCCATTGCCACTTGGTCGTGCTCATCTCATGCCGAAATTTGCAATGCATTGCCCAATCCAAGCCGCCCGTGAGCTTCATTGTCATCCGTTGAGTGCGTGGGTGCGCTCACTTTCGCGTCTCAGTCACCAGAACATTGTCGTCGACAAAGAACTATCCACCGCTGCCGACCGCCTTTTCAGGTCACGCCACCCGAGGTAACCCTTCAAACGGGTTCACCGTACCCCCGCCTTTGTTTTCCGTAGCTCGCTATCGTTCCACGTTCTCGGCGATGAGCTTTGCTCGTGCGCCGACGAGTCCACCGCTGTGCTCGACCTCGGCTACGCTGAGAACATCATCACCGGCGCCCCCAAACCTTCTTAGCCATCTGACCCGAATCAAGCAACCAATATTAGATCTAGGAGATACCCTTTCATCAACCAATCCAGAGTCGCCTCGTGTCATGTGTAATCCCAGTCAACCTTGCCACTTTGTCCACCATGTCAGTTGCCACCTCAGCCTTTTCGTCAACGTGTCAAGCCATACCAGCAACCCATTTACACAGTCATCTCTTATTTAATTTAATTTAAGAAATTACCACTTTTTCACTTTAGCCTCTAAACTTTTCTATATTTACTAAAAGCCCCTATCTTTTTACAGTTTAGTCCCTAAACTTTCCTATATTCATAAAAATGTCCCTTTGTTTTTAAAAAAGGCCCCTGCCCTTTCAAAATAGGTCATTTTCTTTTTTCAAATTTAACACTAAACTTGTTAGCGTAACTTTCTCGTTCTAGCTCCGATTTAGACAATTTACACACTCGTGTTCGTAGTAGCGTTTACTATCTTTTAGTACCTTTTTAATAGATGTTAGCTATTATTTGGTGTACTATTCTTAGATAGTTTATTGTGTATTTTTTAGTGTGTATTGAGAGCAGACGAGGAGTAGTTCGAGAATCTCTAAAACCAAGTCTTTGAAGAGTTTGAGCAGCAAGTTGGAAGAGGCAAGTGTCCTTGAACATTCTGATTCTAGTTTTTCAAACGCGTTCTTTATTTCAAATATTCATGCTGTTAATTCTGAACCCCACTTACTTATAGTACCTTGTTGCATATATCCCTTATCACCCTAGTTATCAGTAGTGGTTATGTTGGGTAGTTTATGCTTAGCTTTGCACAAGTGTATGGTTAGATTGTTGGTTAAACATGACTAATAAACTATGCAACTAAGAGTTGGGAATTCTGATAATTGTTATAGCAACATGGAACATAGGGATATTGAGCAGAAGGTTAGATGAGGATGGTGCGGGAATGCACAGGTGCGTAGAAGCACTATGATTGGTGGTAGTGTCTGCTCGGTATCCTAAGGACCAATTCGTGGAATAGGTAACCCCGATTAACAGTTCAACCACGAGGCTTATATGCGTACAGCTTGACCAATTAATTAGTAGATCCTTAACGTAGTATAAGTCAATGATGGTGTAGGAAGAAAAGAGTGATTCTTTCTAGAGCTACAAGACGCAAGAGGGGGCTTCTGGGTAGTGCGATGCCACTTTGACGGCGGTGAAACCTCAGGGAGTTTATTCTTGTTGGGAGGATGTTTTGTAATGGCCTTGTAGTAAAATCTAGCCACACACTTTGGAAGTGTGTAAGTGCTGTGATGACACGGGCATACGGGAATCATGACTCATGGGTAAAATTGGACAACCTCCATAGAATATAAAACTGATATATCAGTCATGCTTGCAATTAAGAGTGACGTGGTCCCTTTACATGATTAGTTTGTTTTGGTTGGTGAGTTGTTACCTGTGATGGGTAGCATTTGGATAGTTCGTTATAATAGTAGTGGATGGTTCTTGGTTACCTGTGATGGGTATCAAGTTGGTTATTTTAGGAGCCTGATGTGGATTTCATGTGGTTAGGAAATATGTGTAGAAGTTTCTAGAAGTGGAAGTTTATTGATGATTCACCTAGTTAAATAGGATGCATTTATAACTCTTGCGTTAGCATAGTTGGCATTTATACAAATGGTACATGTTATAGAATGTTCCTTTATTCAAGCTTGCATGTTATTTATTTTTCACACTTGCGAAGTATGATATATACTCACACTTGGTATTTTCATGCAAATGTGCTTCAAAACGCTGCTCAGACAATGAAGGAGAACCAGACTTCTTCACGGACGAAGATGAAGACTTCTAAACTAGTGGACCACCGATCGATGAAGATGGGAGCTTCGCTGTGTTTTGCTAGTGTGCTTTGGTTAAGACCTTGAGACCCTTTCTATTTATTTAAGTTAAATGTTGTAATAATGGTACAGTATGTGATACACTGATGAAGTCGGTACATGTATGAAACTTGATCATGTCATACATGTAGTTTACATCAGATTTTGTTACTTTATAAAACCGGATGTGACATCCATCATCACTTTTACTTGTATTGGGGCCCTAATGACCAAGATTAACAGTTGTCGGGATCATTATGTTGGCCAGTAGAGAGCGTGTTGACATCGTAATTTGACATGGTATCAGTGTCAAAGGATGCATTGAACTTCGTGAAGTAAGGTTTATCCTCCAAAATCTACTTCCCTCTATTGGCGATTACTAGATAGAGAGAGAGCTACTGGAAGTTATGTCCATAGTTGTAATCGGGTTTTCCGACCTACTAGCCATGTGATCCTGTGAATGATCATTTTGACCACCAAACCCTGGGGCTTGACAGTCAAAATTCGCTATCGGAGATTGAGGAACTTTATCAAATGCCAGGCTTCACATAGATGTCAGATCCAAAGTTGCCGTAGAATCCGTCATCGGAGCAGCCCCTTGCCGAAGACTTTATGCACTTAGTTGCTGAAAACACATCTTGTTGTATCAACATAGACGACGCCAGCTATCGACGATTATTAAAGTTGATTGTACAAATACTTATTTAAAGTAGGGGTATTTGACCATCAATTGTGGGTATCAAAGAAGATGACAAGATATTTTATACAGGTTCAGGCCTCTCTTACGATAATAACCTTACGTTATGTTCCACTTTGATTAATCTCAAGAAAAGACAATTACAATAGGAAGGTGTGTAAGTCTAGTCCTAAAGATCTCGGTGAGTTCTCTCGTGTTCTAAATTTTGAAACTATTATTTGATGAATTTAATCGTGACTCGAATCTACTATGGATCTCAATAAGTTATTTCTATTTCTATCTGACTAAGGGCCTGTTTGGCAGGGCTTCCAGAGCAACTTCTCGACTGGAATCAGGGAGAGCTCTGCCAAACAGCAGCTTTCAACTTTTAGCTCCCTGAGTGGAATCCGGGGTGATTATCTGAAATGAACTAAAAACTAGGGAGCTGAAAAAGGCAGCTTCCCCTGATTCACTTCTCGCACAGAATCACTCTTTCCATATATTTTATTTTAGAGAATCACTTCCAGCCAAAGAATCACTTCCTCCAAAGAATCTCTCCCCGCAGAGAATTTGTATCAGTGAGAGCTCTACCAAACAGGCCTTATGCTTGCTTTGTATTGCTTATCCAACTTCTAACTTGTTTTGGTCACTTCTGGGCCCTTCCTTTTTTTGCCTCTCTTTTGGACATATACCCTCCCCTCCTTATATAGTCAGGTCAAGGAGACATATCGTACTTAGAGTCTTTGAGTGTAATATTCCTAAATTATATTACTTCTGAATATTTGAAAGACTCATCCCTAATAGGGAGATGGTTTCAGTGTAGAAAATAATAAACTGTCTGGAATATCATACATATGTTATTTATCTCATAGTTGTTATAAAATATAATGTATCGAACTAAGGATATGTGTACGATAAATATCCGCCTTGAGGATATACTGTATTTCAAGTGAATATTTTAATTATTAATTTTTAAATCTTCATCAGTAACATTTTAGAGAAGATTGATTATGAAACTCTAATTGAAAATCTCATTTCAAAGAATGCCGGAAGAATGATGCTTTAAATCAAGTAAAAAATAGATAAAGTTTATAATTTGAAGGCATGTCTTTCAGCACTATATGCAATCGAGAGTGTAACTAAAGCTACTGTGGTACACTCATGGCATTAGTTAAAATATTTTGGTTACGAAGTTCAACCGAGGGCCTAATTCAGAATTTAGCACAAGGCCACCGAATTCTCCGGGACGACCCTGCATTGACCGGTGCTGCTTTTATTCCACTCCAGGTCTGTGTGGAACTGGCCGTACACCTACTCTACCCAAAAAAAAAGTCCGGTAAGCTAGACTGCGTGGCTGCCGGCAAAACAGCAGCAACCTTGGGACGCTTTTGCGTCTGACTGCAACGGCCACCACCAAACTGGAACCAAGCCAGGCAGGTGGCCCACCCGCAGGTACGCCTCGGCCCGGCCGGACACCGCACCGGCCACTACAACTAATCCTTACTAATAATATCTTAACAGGGATAGATCACGACGCACGGTAACACGCACTCACAGGCACAGCTAACAATACATGCCAATATTTTTACACCCAATCCATACCAGGCTGTAAAGGGGTTGCTTGCCCTTTGGTAAATTTGCTGTGGAACGTGGGCTCATGAGCATAGCACGTGACAGGGCAAAGGCGATATTACCTAATCATCAGTTGCACTACGAGTGACACCAGCACGATACCGTATCTGGAACTCCTTAGTTCATCTTTAACGGTTATCTTAAATTTTTACCTTTAAAATACTATTACAGTATTTTCTATCACTACTATAATATATTTTATTTTTTATCTCTAACCGCTACTCTATTTATTATCTTCTACTACTCTTTTTCTCCCTCTAAACCCACTGTCAGCTCTATAAACATCACCGCTACAGTTGTGCTACAGTGTTTCCACATGTCACTGTCCGTCCGTAAACAGTACTGCTACAGTGTTGCGCACTGCTACAATAACCCGACAGATTTACAACTCCATGCCCTCCCTCCGTAATACTGTAGCAGTATTGTGTGGTACTGTAGCACCAGATATTATACTCCTCCAGCACTTTGCGGGATACCGTAGCACTGGGTACCTCCACTGCTGGATTTAGCCTTAACCCTTACCCCATCCTACTAGAGCAAATTTCAGGAATTTTTTAGATGAGACGTTTCTCGTTTCAGCTGGTAGTACTTCGAGGAGCTAAGCCTAACCCAATTGAGTCAAGATGTAAGTATACACCTAGATTATCTAAACTTGTCAAGTCCTTTTAGACACAAATTTAATTTTAGGACACAAATTTGAATACATATTTCTAAAAAACAATTGAATACATCTGTACATATAGGATGTGTTTAGTTATCCGTATAGGTTTTCATATAGATGCAACATATATCTTAGATGAGTAAAAAGTAGACTGAGCAAATACAGTAACTAAAAAAATATTTTACAATGACAATATGAAGGTGATTAGTTGCCTATATAGATGAATACAATGAATTACATTTGAGACTAACGAATGAACTTATTATAGCACTGTAGCAGATGCAATACATCCACCGACTAAACTACAGAGAGAAGCTCGATGCAAACTTACCCACCAGACTAGACTCCAATAATATAATTACATCTACAAATACAAGAAGGAATAATATATGTAGACAACCGAACAAAATTCACTATAAAATACGAACGGACCTCCTCCACAGGAAAATATGCACGGAGAGAGTAGGATGCTAAACACACCCATAGTTAACCGTTGCCTAATCTAGCTCCAGCAACACCATCATCTTCAACCTGCAACTAAGCAACAATGATCGCTCCCTTGAACACACCTAGAGGATTTTTTAAAGGGGACCTAAGCACCGGGGATATCGGCATCTTACACCACTGCTATTGGATCCGCACCGGACATTGAATGCATGGAGAGAGAACATGAGACATGAATTTCGGATGGTGTTGGGAATATAGACAGATTGGAAATGCTAAGCATTCAATCATGTGTCCTGGTACATACAGTATGTTTTTAGTTAGATTTCGTATGGAAGGTCTGAATGGCATCGTCTTGTTCGAAGGTACAATACAACAATAAACATATGCTGCACTTTTTGCTATAGTAAGGACACCTTAATCACCTGGCCAGTCATCTTCATGCAACTTCGTAGGATACTAGAGCATTAATATTATACAGTTCAATTTTGAATTAGTTTGTATTCCATTTTTTTACTTCGTGTGTACTTGCAATGAAACTAAAATTCCAAAATATTAAACATATATGTTCAGTTATATTTTTGTTTTTGCCAAAAACCATATCTGCACTTTGTATACACTTACGCAAAGAAGTAAACACACGGTGGAAAATGGCAGGAAAAAAAGTTAACATGAGTTGAACATATCCCATTTTATACATAAATTTGATCATATGAACTACATGTTTTTATGCAGAACATATTAATACATTCTGTACACATCAAGTGCAGGTTAATCTTCAACTTGTTCGTTTAACATAGCTTATTTAACTAATTAGATGTTGTTTATTTATCATAGTTTATTTAACTAATCACAATTTGAACAGCAATCAATCGATCGAGATATACACATTCAGGGTATAGACAAAAAAAATATGCACATAAATTTGTCACAATTTTCATCACGGGATCTCTTTTTAGCTAGCAAAGATTTCAGAAGAATTCCCACGAACATGAACATATCACACATATACATCAGATGTGCACATTAATTTCCCTTGTCATTGATGAACAAATATTTGAAAATTACATGCATCATTGCAAATCCCCCCAAAAAAGGAAAATCATAGAATCTTATGTTTTAAAGTATTTCAAAGGTATATATTCAACCAATAATCTTTCCTTTTACTGAAAAGAAAAACTTTTAATACTGTTTATTTAACTGTTAAAAACAAAACTTAATTTCAATTATCCACAAGTGTAAACTTGTAATGAAAATGCTTTTATAGGTAAATTATAGTAGTCCATGTATAAAGCATGGGGCACATTTACTGTTCTCAATACATTACAAAGATATAAAGATGTAGAGTTATTCTGTCATGAAAAAAAATACAACTGAAGATCTATAACTCTGTACCAAAGAAAGACTCGGTTGTCGTTCACAGATAAAAGGAGATTTGATAGTCAAAAGGAGGAAGGAAAGTTGTTAGTGACCACATATACTCCTTGTCGTCATGGATCTTTCGATGTGAAAAAAATATATAGATGCAATCCTAAAATTTGAAATGAAGACTTTGGTTCTAGCAGATGCAAGCTCAGTGCAAATGTGGACCAAAATTCAGTGCAAAGATGAACATCTAAATGCAAATTCAATGCAAAGATGTGGACCAAAATTCATTGCAAAGATGAACATCTATACATGACCAGATCAGATATTTGTATTCTAGGTTCACAAATGTAGAAAACGCAGAGGAACCAAAAGAACCAATGTCTGCGTCACATTTCACTATCAATGCTGTCGGTGACATGGGAATCATGAGTCCTCAAGTCCCGAGACCAGAACAGCAGAGTGCCACATGGCGCCCTCCCTCGGGGATTATCTCCCCGAGATCCGAGAAAACCAAGTTTCGGAAGAGGGTGCTCAGGGTCATGAACAGTGGTCCCCGAGTATCCGAGTTCCCTGATGATCCGAAAAGACTAAGTCCCAGGAGAGGGTGCTCGGGGCCATAAATAGTGACCCCCGAGCACCCGAGTTCCCCGACGATAAGAGAAGTTAGTTCCGGGAGAGGGTGCTCGGGGCCATGAACAGTGGCCCCCGAGCACCCGAGTTCCCCGAGGACGCGAGCAGTCAAGTTTCTAGAGATGGTGCTCGAGACCGTGAACAGTAGTCCTCGAGCACCCGAGTTCACCGAGGACTAAGATAGGGCATACCCAGGAGAGAGTGCTCAGGGCTATGAACAGTAGTCCCCGAGCACTCACAGTTCTCCGAAGGCCTGAGAAGTCCTTCGCCGATGGTCACCACAAGGGCTCAGCGGTGAAGTGTCAATTGGTGAGAGGCATGTCACTTCCAACCACTTCTCCCACGCTTGATGTCAGTCCCTGCCATGATCTGGCAGGGAGACGTGGGGACATTTAATGCGCGGGTCCCATCACGTGCAATCCAGTGCGCCTTGGGATAACGTCGCAGGGCTCGAGGCGCAACGCCTGCCGCCCTGCTGTGTCAGGCTCTCTCTGACCGGGCGGGCACGCGGGGCTGCTCAGTGGCTGCCCGGCGGGCCCTCCCCGCTGCACCCGCTGAAAAGCGGAATGATGACGACAAAGACCGAACGGGGGTGCATTTTCATCTCTCCCCGTCACCTCAAGCTGCAGCCCATGATGGTTGCTTTCCATTTATGGCGCCTTGAAACTTGCGCCATCCTTTCTGGGCACGCTACCCGCCCCGACGAGTATAAAAGAGGGGCGAGCTCCCCGGAGAAGAAGACGGGTTTTTAGAACACATCGAACGAAACAAACCGAACGAGCTCAGAAGACAAGCCAACGAAGAACAAGAAGTACGAAGCTCTAGACTTAGACAAACATCCTGTAACACAGCAGATCCTCAGAGAGACATTCACTGAGCATTTATAGCATACACACAAGAGTAGTGTGTTACACTCAGTGCGGTCCGAACCTGTCTAAAAATCCTCTGAGCATTTACTTCCTCCTGCATCCGATCATCTCTTCCACCTGCATCTTATTTACTCCCATTTATTTCACATACGAGGCGGATTCAGAATCATCCCCCCGACCGAATCTCAAAAAGGGTCCCTCCGGATCCCTGCTTGTGAAGTTCACCCTCCAACAAATGCATTGAAGAAGAATCAGGCGGCCAGCATGCACGAGACGAACCCAGTTGCCAACCGTCCTATTCGTCTACGCACCGAGCCAAAACAAAACACGGTAGCGTTTGGTTAGGGATGGCCATGTTAGGCCACACCAAGTTGAGGACACTAGGATCTGTCTTACCAGCTGTCGTCATTGTCCAACCTCAACTTACCATTGCCTATAGCAGGTCGGGCCACTCGGTGATTCGCTCAGCGTTGGAGAGTAGGTATGCAACGACACGCTCCTACGTGCAAGCACACAGCATGTGGAACGCGTTCCTACGCGCGGACACGTCCGACTCGGACGCAAAGCGCACACTGGACGAGCTCCGACACGTCAGGGATGAGCAGGTCCCCATGCAGGAGGCAGCAAATCACGAAGATTGTCGAGGTGGCATGCCTCCTGATGAAGTGGTGGCGGTGCTCGAGGTTGACGAGGACAAATGGCACGAGCGACTTGAGCACCTCAGGCTCAAAGAGGCAGAAGAGGAAGCATAGTGTGACACCGCAAATGTACTCGTTGGGGCTCTAGAGGTTGCGAAGGTTCTAAAAGATGAGGATCATCTCCAAGAGTGCACGCCTAACCAAGTCCCAACGGTCGATGATCTCTAAGGTAGAGTAGGAGCAGCTTCTGCAACATGTGGTTCTCAGAGGGGAGCATGCAACAGACGATGGCGATGAAGAGCTACAAGAGCATCTCGACATTGAGGAGCAAGATGGCACGACACATCGCATCGGCCTTGATGACGCCATCACTACCCTCGAGACCCGCCTTACTCTCGCTCGCTGTCACAACAAAGCCCTTATTGAAATGGACCAAGAGGGAGCACAACTTCTCCATAGCTAAGACCATGGCGAGGCAAACCTATGACCAAGAGGGAGGTGGGTGGTGGTTGGATCTAACCGGAGGCAACAACAAATCAGAATCTAGGGGGAAGAGAGAGAGCCGAAGGGGGGAGCGAGAGAGATGAAGAGAAGAGGCCTCAAGCCACCACACAACCAAACATCCTGTGGGCCAACATTAACACCCTAGGGGGGCAGAAGAGAGAAGAAATTCTCAATTTTTTCTTCACAAAATAGATCTAGAATCTCAAAATGCGCCAAAGAACAGGACAAGCCCCTATGGTCAGCTACCGCTTTGAAACGATAAATTGCCATCTCATGCCTGCTCTCCTGCACTCGAACCTCATCAGTACCTCGGCTCACAGTCACACACATGAACGCAGATATGCATCTGCAAGCAAAAGCGAAGCACCTGCCTTCACAAAAGCAGCAGCTGCAAGTACAACGCACGGAGCCACTGGCCCGCTACACGACAAAGCAGAGCAAGCGCACCATCACACATTCATTCTCTGCAGTGAAAACGGATCCCTTTCCGTCCAGCACACTGGAATGAGAGTGGAAACAAAAGAGCTAGTCAAACCAACACAACACCATCACAATTAGCGGCAGCAGCTTCGAGTGGAGTCAAACTAGGGGGCACTTGCAAGCCCTTAAATCACCATCACCATCCACTAATTAATTGTACACATCCAATTAGCTTAATTAATTAACTCAGCAGCAGCTCCCTAGCTTGGCTTACAACACCAGCAGCAGCAATACAACAGCACGATACAGTGAACAACACGGCACATCAAATCCTCCTAATCACTCCACGAATTCATTAAGCGACGACTAGATTAACAGCGGTGGCGGCAACAATTAGAGGAAGGAACCGAAGGGAGGCCTAAGCGATTAATTTTAACAGCACCCGGTGAAGCGGAGCACACCATGGACCAGATCGAAACGAATCGTTGCTACGCCTAACCCCTCACGATGGACGGACGGGGCACCGTCAAGCCGCCGCCGTCTCGCTGGGCACGGCGGGGCGTACCTTGGGGGGCCTGCCGCGGCCGCGCTTGACGGGGGCGGTGCCGTCGCCGGCGGGGGCGGGGGCGGGGCTGGCCTTGGCCTTCTTGGGCGGGCGGCCGCGGGCCTTGGGCATGCCGGCGGTGGCCTGGGCGACGGCGGCCTCGAGAGGGTCCACGGACTTGGACTTGGGCGGGCGGCCGCGGGGCCGCGGGGAGGACGGCTTGGGCGGCGGCGGCGGCGCGTTGGGGTCCCGGGGCTTGGGCGGGCGGCCGCGGCCGCGCTTGGGCGGCGCGTCGGGGGCATCGGCGCGGAAATAGTTGTTCTTCAGGAAGATGAGCTCGCCGGTCTCCTTCATGCGCGCCAGGTGCGCGGTCAGCAGCGACGCGTGAGCCGGCGGCAGGTCGCCGTGCTTGCCCTCGATGAACTTGGAGATCGCCGACTTGTTCGACCCGTTCTTGTCGTTCAGCGCCTCGATCGCCGCCAGTATCATCTGTCCACCCAACCCCAAGAAACACGCACCACCATCAACTCACGAAAACCTCACTCCTATCTCCACAACAAGAAAACAATTTTCGTTCCAAGAAACATCCATCAAACACATCCGCATCACAAATCCAGCTCCGTCCCACGCAAAGAGCAAATCCTCCCCACAGCCAAGCCCAGAACCGGAAAAAAAAATACACAGAAACACCGCAAGAAACGGCGGAAGCAGGGTTACCTCAGGGTAGGGCGGGAGCGGGGACGGCTTGGGGGCATCCTCGGTGGCCATGGCGACGACGCGGCGGCGGAGGAGCAGGACGAGATGCGGTGGGGAATTATTTTCCTGGAGGAGGATATAAGAAGAGAGGAGGATTTGGATCAGGATAGATAAGAAATGGGGAGGAGGAGAGATGGATGTGCTCGCTCCCGTTTCTTTACTATTTTTTTCCTCGTTGTTTTATGGCTGTGTGTGAGTGTGTGTTTGTGTGTGAGATGGGATCGGATGGGGATGGGGATGGCGAGCTGATGGACGGGCGGGATCGCTAGTGGTGGCAGGATCGGGCGGCTGGGAAAGCGGGAGCACGCGGATCGGTGACGTGGCAGGGTGGGAGTATTTGCGCTAGCTCGCTTTAGTTTTTGTTTCCTTTTGTCCGGGCCTGCGGTGGCTTTAGGCAGGGGCGGAAATGACCGGGGTGCCCTCCCGGTTGGCCTTCTAGTTTTTTTTTGAAGCAGGTGGCGGTGGCTGGAATTTGGATCGTCCGATGGTTTCTGCTTTCAGCTGCGTCCATGTTCTTAGGCTATGCAAGGGATTTCTGGCATCGATAAAAAATTTGTCGTCAAGTAATTTTCGTTTTTTTATGTTATAATGATTTTTCTTTACGGTATCCGTCACGAAGAGATTTTTAAATAATTTTCTTCAAAACAGGATTCTCTTCTTTCCCTTCGCGATTCCCATTAAATGGAAGTTATTGAATATGAGAGAAAATAAAGGGAATAGAAACGAGGAAGAAAATCAAAAAGGAAACGAAATGAAGAGAATATGGTTGAAGATGATTTTAAAAAATATTTCACCGGTTTGTGCACTTAAAGGTTCTAAAGTTCTTTTGCTTTATTTGGTTATAAAAATAGATATACGTATTACAAGTATACGGAATTACATATCTATGTTTTAGAAGGAGCTTTATAGGATGACACCAAGTAAGAGCAGTAAGATATGTACAAATATCTATAAACTTTGAAAGAATTCTGCTTCATATTAAACAACTTTTGTATTATAAGGAAATAGTATTGAGTAAAAAAAAAAAGTTGTATCATAGATTACTCTATAATCTTGTTGCTTCTTTTTTCTCTAAAAATGAATGGTGTTTAATGTAGCCACTTACATACATTTCTTATCTATGTTACATAATTAATACCACAGAATAAGAATTATGATCACACAACCATACCTATATTTTTTGTGGCGAGATGAATATGAATGAAACTAAACCAATTCTCTACCAATAAGAATTTCACTAAACCAAATCATAAAACCAGGAAAAGGAATTGCCTGAATTAAGAATCCTTTACCAAAGTCCATATATGTAACAAGAATCTTTAACCTTCAGATATACTAGTTGGCATTCCTCGAATCCAATCTCTTGATCTACTTTTAGGAAAAACCCATTCTCAAACAAGAGCTTTAACCGATTTACCGATTAGAGAATTCATCCTACTATTTCTCAAGGCTATCCACTCTATTTGAATTGTCGTAAAGTGGTCAATGAACCCATTTTTTAAAAGTGGAAGTACAATTCAAACTCGATTTGGCTCACTGACCATGATCCAATTTCAGATACAGAGAGCATGATCATATAGGAAGGTGACCCGTTCAAGCTATTAGAATGGAGCGAGCTGGTTTAGCACACTATAAACTCTGTTATGGAGAATTCCTTTTCTAGAGTGCCGAAAGCAAGCATGATGTTATGATCGTAAAGGCCCAAAGTATGAAATCTTAAGAAGAGGCTAGCCCAACTTAAATGAGATATGATAGTTTCTTTATGAATTAACATTCTTGCCAATACATTATCTTCATTCCATTACAGATTATAATCCATAAAGAAAAAATAGCTCCACGAGCAAGAGCCCCTACTATGATGAACCCTGCAAATGTACAGTGATGAGTATATAAAACAGCTTGAGTAGTGAAGTCTTGTGCTAGGAATGCATAAACCGGTAAAGAGCACATATATGTTGAGCAAATTTATAGCATAAAAAAAGATTGGAATCACTATTTTGTATGCCAGGATAATCTATTTTTGTAACCAATGGAAAAGGACAGTGGAAGGAAGAGAAATAATTAGTTATTCACTGAGGCTAATTTGATTTAATGATTAGAGTTCCACGGTGATAGATAGCTGATTAAGACCTCAAGTATATTCTTTTAGACCCCAAGTATATTCTTTTAGAAGAACATCGAATATTTTTGACCCATTTTCATATACATTGAACTAAAATCACATTCAGACCCAACAATCCAAAAGAAACTTCGCACAAACCAACATACTCCCCATTAAAACTTTATATAATTTCACCGTTCAAAACAGACTCTAGACCAATTGTTGTCACGTAGGAGCAACATAAACGGTTAGCTAGTTTAACTAGTTATATGTTCTTAAGTTCTTTTATGACTCAACCAACGCGTACATATTTTTTTTTATTTTGAGCATGTATTCTTTTATACTCGGCTAGTGGAGTTTTTTTATAGAGCTACTGGAGGTATGGCGTGATTCTAGTTTCTACAGAAAATTCTTAAAAAAATTTATATTATCTTCTATAAATTTTAGGTTAAATTGCCACGGTTAAATAGTCGGGCTTGAGGGGAGTGGCAGCGGAAGTAAAAATAGGTTAGAGCATCTCTAAAAGTAGAAAAAAAATCCAAAATTAGATAATATATGTGATCGTATTTACTAAAATAGACAATATATCGTTGTATTTACAAGTTTATCATCTATATTTGATATCTTATTTACCGAAAACTGACTTTCGGTACACCATACGCAAAAAAACACAGGTCCGACCATATTCGGTACACGAAGTGCCGAATATGGCACTGTAGCCCATATTCGGCACCTCATATGCCAAAAATTAATTGTATTCGGCACATTAGGTACCGAATATGGGCTACAGTGCCATATTCGGCACCTCTTGTGCCGAATATGGGCGGGCTCGGCTGTCGTGCGGTCATGTTCTGCTTTTGCCGCGTCACCGTCACTTCGGTGTTTGCTTTCTGCACGAATGGCCAGCATGCATACATGTTGCTTTCTTTTTTACGATTCAGTGCATCATTTTGTTGTTGACAGTGCTTTCGGTGCGTCGCGTTGCCTGCAACCAACTACAAAATGAGGAGTGAGGAGGAGCAACAAAGGCAAGTAGCGGAGCGCGAGGTGAGGAGCAACAGTGCAGCGCAAGGCGGGGAGGAGTAGTAGCGCAGCGCGAGGCAAGGAACAACACTGCAAGAAGAGAAGGAGCAACAACATGAGGAGAGGAGGAGAAGCATCACGAGGAGAGGAGGAGAAGCATCACAAGGAGAGAGGAGTAACAACGCAAGATCAGTTATAGTAAGTACTTAGATTATGTAAGTAATTAATATAGATTAATAATAATAATAAGATTAAGTAGATTGTTTAAGTCGATCAATTAGATTTAATAAATTATATTAAATTGGTAAATCAGAGTATTATGTATTTAATTAATACTTAATTAGTATTAGAGTAAGTAGATTGATTAATCTATTAAATTACATTTGTTAAATTATATTAAGTTAATAAATTAGAGTGTTTAGATTATTTAAATAGTTTGATTATATGAATTTAATTAGTCAATGTAATTATATTATTGACTTAGTTTAATCAGTGTAATTAGATTATTTTCTTAGTATAATTGTATGCATGTCATTAACTAGTATCATTAAAGTATTTATGTAATTTAATTAAAGTCATTAGAGTTATATAATTAATTAGAGTAATTAGTTTAACAGAACTAATTTGATTAATTAGCTTAATCATTTAGGTTAATGTATTTATTATTTATCGAGGGGCGTAATTAGTTGTGTATCGTACATACATTTAAAAAGTTATTTTATTACATATACATTTGTTTAGCAGATACACTATGACTATCCATATTTATTATGAAGAATATTCCGCTGTTTTGCACAGTAGACTCGTATTAATTCAGAATTGCCAACGTATAGAGAGTACATTTGAGGTACCTAGATGGCTGAAATCACATGTTATGAGCATTTTACATGTGAACCAACAGCCATATAATATTATCCTAGAGGGTGTATGGCCACAGCTTGTTCCAAACAACTCGGTTGTTGTCCATACGTTGTTCGAGATGAGAAGGAATAACGCATAGACTTTGTATTCACGTAAGCCATTGGATGAGAACTTGAAATGAGGGTATACATAAACATAGTGTCACGACTAGTGTAAGATGATGCAGTGACTAGCGTAGAAGGTTTAGGCCAGCATATGATGCATGAAGAGGAGGTAGGGCATATTGTGGAGGGCAGTTCCGGTATAGAGGGAGCTGGAGTGGAGCCTTCTGAGGTAGATGCAGGATGCATGGATGATGAAGCTGGTGGTAGTGGGGATGAAGAAGCTTCTCACAATGATGACCCGGCGCTGACGATCCAGTAATTTCGCTGTGCTGGGCTGCTGGATTGTGCTATCGTTGAGTATACATCCTATCCAATTGGGGATACTAGAATAACGACATTCAGATCGGACAATAGTTTCATAACAGGGAGGAGGTCATCCACTTTATTAGCAACTATGTTGTAATCATAAGATGGGACCACAAGTGCGACTGGTCTAACTCTACAGAGTATGATGTCAGATGTATCAAGCACCCGAATTATCCTTACTTCGTACAAGCACATAAGCTAAAATATAATAACTATTTTGTCCTCAGTAGACACACCCCACATATATGCAGCGAAGAAGCTATTAGGAATATGAGCCACACCGTTGATGCGAGGTTCATAGCCCAACTCCTCATCACCCTTGTTGGCACGAACATATATTCGTCGCCAAAATCCATTATGGATGAGGTACAAACTAAGACAGGTATGCTGATCAATTACCACACTACGTGGTGAGAGAAGCAAAAGGCGTTGAAGATGTTGTTTGGAAGCTTAGAAGAGTCTTACAACTATGCTCCGAGGCTGTTGCAGAAGATTGTCATGACAAATTCAGGGACTCAGTGAGTTATGATGGATGAGTTGATCAAGCTGGATGATGGATTATACAACACTACTGATCGATATCTCATTAGTTTTTTCTAGTCTTTTGAACAGTACATCGAAGTTTTCAGACATTGCAAACCAGTTGTATACAGGGATACCACATTTCTTAGTGACAAGTACCATGATAACCTTATAACAACGATGATGACGGATGCAAACAGTCAGACCATTCCTATCGTGTTTGCAATAGTTGAAAGTGAGAACAATGATAGCTGGTTGTGGTTTCTCAACTTAGTGAGGACACATGTCTTGGCTAATAAGGAACAAGTTTTCATCATCTTAGACCACAACAAGAGCTTTCTGCATACGTTGAACGTGATGCATGACAGTATAAACTACTTCATTGTATGACCCTGATGTGGAAAGAAGGTGATGCACGCGACATTTGGACACGAACCTATACACAAGGTACCATAACGAAGCTCTTGTAAATAGGTTCAAAGTGTTAGTCTTCAGAACCAGCAGTCAAAGTTCAATAAAATATAAAAAAATTAAACAAAATTACTCGTAAGATAATAATAGAGCAGAAAGTACAGAAAAACCATACAAGGGTAAGTCTTTTTAATGACTCCTCGTAGGGAGATACAGAGTGTGCAATTTAGCTGCTGCTGTTAACAACACAGTGATAGCGATCTAGCCGTCCAGGGGTAGAACCGTCATTGCGCCACACCCATTGAATATACCCCGCTTCGGCTTCGAAATTTGAAATGGTGGCGTGGCTGTGGCAGTACTCGAAGAGGGAAGCAGAAAAAACTCCTTTGTTCTGCCCGTTCAGTTATAGGCCTACTACGCCTCAGGTCGCTGGCCGGACGCATTTGCTTCTGCCAAACGCCACCTGTCCCCCTATCCCCACCTCACAAATTTGCTACGGCGACACCCGGCGGCTTACTCGGCCCACCACTTCACCTATCAGGAGGGCACACAAACCTCCTGTAGGGTCCCACCGTCGGTGAAAGTGAACGATGTCCTCGCTATGTGCTCCGTGTGCGCGGAGGAACTGCCGTCAGGTGCGAGCTGGGTCAGTGTGCCGCACGCAAAGGACCACTACTCCGACGACGCGCAGTCTTCCTGACTCGTGGGGGCCAGGTGCTTCTGGACCCACCTGTCCGGGGAACAGACTCGTCGGGCTTCAGGTGAAAGCCGTAGCTGAGCACCGGGGGCCTGCTTTTGAGCTTCTTTTGGGAACGGGAATTAAAGCGGGAGCGCTCCCGCCTCGGTGACCGGTCCCCTGCACTTTGCTTTAACCTCGTTTGGATAGTTTTTTTTTTCTTAAAAAGCTAGAAACTATTAAATTAGTTGTTCTTCCTTGATTTTTAGTGATTTTTAAATGGTTGAGAAAGTAGCTGTAGATAAAATGAACTAGAGGTTGAAAAACAGGTTAAGATAAGTTTTTTGATTTTTAGTGTGCTAAGAAACTAAAAATTTATTCTAAAAATTAAAAACTAAAATTCAATAAATACAACCGTTTCCTTAACTAGCCAGAAGAGAAAAAAACAAAACTTAAGTCAACTTGTTTGTCCACGCGCCACACTCCACAGTGACTAGGAACATTGACGTGAGAAATTTTCCAGTTTTTTCCTTTCTTTTTCACGTGAGGATGAGGAAATTCCCCAGCTAAAATGAGGTGAGAACGTGGCAAATTGACCGGTTTGTTTGGATGTTTATGCTGTTTTTTCTCTCATGAAATTCTTACCTTCTGAATGGAAATCAATCATGCTTGTTTGTTTGAGTCCAATGAAATAAAAAACAATTAAGGCTAGTTTTGGATCAAAGGAATTTTGAGAAAGACAGAAATAAATGCGTACTAAGTGAATTTTGAAGGAATGAGTATTTGGAATGGAGGTTAGCATCATTATTTCTTTTCCAAGTTTCATCTTTCTTATGGTTATGGAGGAAAGGGGAAAATGAGCTGAGAACTTGTAACATCCTGAGTTTTTAACAAATCAATTAACTACAAATTTTATTGCAAATAATTTTTTTATTCATTAAGTCAACTACAATAAAGGAAAAATACATATTCAAATATATTAACTTGATTAGGTATTCCAAAATACACTAGAGTTATTTTCAAAGTGATCCTAGCATTAAATTGGTTCGTATGCATTGTTTTATGGTTTTTATGGTTCTTTGCGTGGAGATTTGAAATTAAATATCTCTTAATTTCAAATCTATTATTAGATTATATTCAGCTCAAATTCAATTAATTCAAATCATCTTCAAAATTTTAGAGCTTCACTTCTAATTCATAATTCAAATATTTTCATTTAAATTGATCCTAATCTAAAGTCAAATCCAAATTCAATCTCGGCGCGGCCCAGTAAGTCAAACCTTCTTTTCTTTTCCTTTTCTCATTTTCACCCAAGCCTAATCCCTTTCTCTCCTCGGGCCGCTTCTCATTTTTTCCCTCTCGGCGCGGCCCAGCAACTCAGCCCAACCGGCCCAGCTCCCTTCTCCCGTGCCTAGGTCGCAATCGCATTGCCAGCCCAGCTTCCTCACGCGCCGGCCAGCCTGCTCGCCAGTGCCCGCGTGTGAGCCCTGGCCGTCCACGTGTTGCCCATCCCGCGCTCGTTCGCCAGCGCCTTCTCCCTCTCCTCCAGCACGCCACTGCACCACCACGACGGCCGACGCAATGAATGTGCCGATGACTTTCTCTCCCCCTCCCCTCGCGACATCTCTTCGCACTCTCGTTCTCTCTCTTCTCTCTCTGCCCTCATAGCACGCCGCACGAGCGCCTGGTGCCTCCAGGGCGTAGCCACGTGCCACCGAGCTTTTGCTCGCCACCAGTGTGCTTGTGCCTCTACTTGTGGTCCGACCATTATGCCGTGTAGTATAGGGAACCTTATGCTCCTTTTCTTGCAGGGAGATCACACGTAGTTGAGGGAAGATGCTGCCCAATTTTGCGCCGTCACTTAGACCTACTCCTACCGTCGTTTGGCACTACTCCAACCACATCACATCGCTGATAAGCCTCTAGCCGAGTCCGCCATGTAATGTAAAAGCCCTATGTCCATTCATCGTTGATAACCTTCGGCGAAAACCCCGTTCTGGCAAGCTCGCCGACGCAGCTCTGCCATGATTCCTCATCAACGATCAATCCCCTTCGCCAGTCAGCCGCATTGTGCATCGTGCGCCCGCACGCGTGCGTGGCCAGGCCACTATCCGCGCACCTCTTGTCCTAGCCAAGCAGGTCGTGGCCTAGGCCCAGTAGTGGCTGGCGTGCCAGGCCGGCCCAGCCACCAAAGGTCGCACCCCAATAGGCCGGCCAAGCTTTACAGCCCGCTAAGCCAGCTAGCCCAAACCCGAGAGGGCCAGCACTATGTAGCCTAACACTGTGCAGACCAAGCCCTGCCCAGCCCATCTAGGCTCAACCCGGCCCAATCCAAGCCCATTTTAGCTCAGCTGTACTGTTCATGTGGGTCCCACTAAGTCATTATTCATATTGGCCCATGCTATTGTTAAGTGGGTCCCACTGGTGGGCCTCAATCATGAATAGTGTAATTTCATAATTTTCAGATTTAATTTAGATTAAATTTTTCGTGAGTCATAACTGCTCTGTTCTTGCTCCAATTTCGGTAATTTTTTTGCCAAAATTTATTTAAATTCGTGATCTACCCATCTATCACAGTGGGATATTTATTAGGGCTTATTTGGCTTTTTATTTGGTGTTATTTGATTTTTCCATAGTATAGCCCGTTAATGATCGCAATCACAATCACAGAATTGCTAGAATTCACAGAAGGTGAAGACAACGATGAAGAGTAGTCTTAGAAGTCTCGTCCGCACCCTAAGCTGCTTGTGGCTTGGGCTTTTGCTTTTCGTTGTGTTTTGTTGCCCTCTTAGCAAGGATTGTAATATACAATATGGGTTGTAACCTTTTGTACTCTGAACCTTAGTAATTATATACAAAGTTTGTCTGTGATACTACAACTGTTGTACTATGTGTACCAGCTACTTGGTCCAGGGACTGATACAGGAGGCACAGGAGATCCCGAGATAGGGGTCTTACAGAACTTTTGAAAAGTTTCCATTGAAGTTCAAATGCAATCAAAATCTCCCCCTCTTTCTCTCTCACACACAAAACTATGCTATTTGAAGTTAAATAAGATGTAGGGTGAGATGAGCCTAGACAAAGAGCCATTGTAATACTTTGTTTGTAAATATTATTTATTGTCTTGGTGTGCTTGTGATCCTACTCTGTTTGTTTGTGTGTGTGTCTATATATATATATATGCGAAATTACACATCCCTTTCAAATTTTACAATAATAGACTATCGTTGCCCGTTCATCGGGCGAGAGCAAGGTCTCGTCCTATGAGCGGGTGACACTTTGTGGGTCCCTCCGGTCAGAATAAATAAATAGCGGTGACATGGAGTCTTGCCTTCCTTGTAGAGACGCTCGATGAGCCCACCCAAAAGGTATCACCCACTATTTGAGCGAGACCTTTTGGGTATAAAAAGCAGTCGCACTGGCCCTGTCAACATTAGCGCCTCATTTGTTTCCAACCGAGCTGAGAGAGAGGAAGGAGAGGAGGAGAGCCTGAGTGAGGGAAGAGAGGAGAGGAGGGGGGAGGGGAGGGAGGAGAAATAGGAGGTGAATCCCTACCAAAGGAAGGAAGTACATTTTTCTATTTTTTTACAAACTCCATAGGATAGTTACTAGTGCTAGGTTTTGATATAGGTTAGATGTTTGATCTAAGATTTTTTTACAAACCCGGTAGGATAATTATTAGACATAGGTTAGAATGTAGACCTATATTTAGAATTAGGGTTAGACATAGTTTAGTAATAAGATCCTCTTTGTACATATATTTTAGCAATTAGATGTTGTATTTAGATATATGTTAGGTATTAGATGTAGGATTCAGACATAGTTTAGATATAAGTGAGGTAGTAGATGTAGGATTTAGATGTGTCTGATGTAGCAACCCGGGGATATTTTGTTGCAATGTAGATTAATTGTTGGGTCATATTTTTAATGAATGTTGTATTATTGTAGATGTATTTTTACATAATTTTTTATTTTCTATTGCAATAATGTTAGCATTTTTTGTCAATGGTTGGCAGGTATGTCAGATAAGTGGCAGTTTATGATTTTTTAGGGGGATAGTAAAATATTATATGGTCTGAAAGGGGTAGTATTGTCCGTATTTGAGTCAAAGGGTAAGGGTATCTCCAGACCTATGCAGAAGAGTGTCAAACACTTGTATGGCTAGTTGATTCTGGGTTTCAAAATAGAACCTGAGGTTTCAAGAGATGACCATTAGCATTGTGGACAACCATATGAAAGATGATGTGTACTGAGAGGAGTACCCGCTCAAGGAAGATCAAGTTTGGAGGATGTACTTGTAGGCTGTTGTGCAAAGAGATTGGCCACCTATGTTGCTTGTGCAATGGAAGAGTAAGGAGGAAGTTGGGGAGATGTAGAGTGGGGTACGCTGAGGAGGAGGGTAATGAGGAAGAGTATGATGATGATGAGGGTAATAAGGATGTCAATAAGGATGCTGCACATTCATCAGATTATCCGACTGAATTGACTGGTGAGGTAGACGAAGAGGAACAAATCCCTTCTCTAATTGAATAGATGGAGCGGAAAGATCTTGAGGCTGACGAAACTCTTGAGTATGATACGTCGAATGATGAGGACGATGCTCCTGTTCTCGAGGACTGGAATAATTCTAACTTTAACAACCTTGTAATGAAAGATGGTAATTAGGTGCCCTAGGAGTATACGCGGAATGAAGTGACCGAGGGTGCTAGGTATCCTACCAGCCAGGCCATGAAGGATGCTATGACTCAATAAGCAATATCGCTTCGGTGACAATTTTCTGTTGTCAAGTCAAGTAAGAAGAAATGTTATGTCAAGTGCGTGAAGGAGGGTAGTCCGTGGTGGGTGCATGACTTCAAGGGGATGTGGACTAAGTATTGGGAGGTGTCGATTGTGGTGGATCACACTTTCCTGATGGACGAACTTGAGCCCAGCCACAGGAACATCACCTCAGCCTTTGTCGCCAATGTGATGTACGCCCAGATTATCAACAACATGAACTATAAACTAGGGTCCATAATCAGGCAAATTAAGGAGGAGTACAAGTACACTATTAGCTACAACAAGGTATGGAGGAAGAGGAAGGCAATTGAGATGTGGTTTAGGACCTACAAAGTGTCATATAACAATCTTCCACACTTGCTACAGACCATTGTTCGAAGGAACCTGGGGACGCATTACGACATTGATAAGTATCTATTTCTATCCCAACCTAGCAAGTATGTCCTAAAACGATGCTTCTTTGCATCATGACCATGTATCAAAACTTTTAAGCATTGTCAGCCTATCCTTTGCATCGACGACACTTCCCTTTTCGGCATGTACCAGGGACAAATCCCGACAACTATTGTGGTTGATGGGAACAACCAAGTGCTACCGTTAGCCTTTGTATTTGTGGAGAGCAAGAACGCAAGCAGTTGGTATTGGTTCCTGTATCATGTCAAGATGATAATTATGAGTGCTCGGACAAACGTTTGCCTTATACATGATCGGCATGGAGGGATGCTCAAGGCTATTCAGGATTTGCATAATGGTACTAACGATGGCGTGATGGGACCTATGCTATCAAATCTGCAGAGTTGGTGGTGCATGAGGTATGTGGATGCAAACTTCTTCCGCCAATTAAAGAATAAGAACATCATGAATATTTTGAAGAAGTTGTATGGTTAGAACGAGCAACAGAAGTTTGATGCTCTTTGGAAGACACTGAATGACCTAACGAAGAAGCAAACATATGAGCATGCATGAAGGCCCGTGAGGGGACCGAAGGATGAACCATGAAGCTGCAATAACGCGGAAGACCGAGTCATCTACTAGGTCATTTAACGAGTGGATTGAGAATAAGCCGAATGAGAAGTAGACTCTGCTCTACGACACAAATGATGCTAAGTACAGTATTATAACTATAAATTTAGTAGAAGTTTACAACTGGGTAATGAAAGGTGTGAGGAGGTTGCCGCTGGTGGGGATTATAGAGTTCTAATTTCAAGGGATCTACAAGTATTTTAGGGAGCGCTATGCAATAACATACCCAATGCTAAATGATGCTTATCTGATTTATAAGACGAAGATGACTAAGTACATGAAAGACAAGACAAAGAAGACAAATATGCATCGGGTGAAGAACATGGGAACTGCACAACAAAGATACAAAGTTTTTTTAAGGGACAAAGGAAGGGGGGCAAGCGTGGGAGAGTTATCCAAAAGTGCACCCTCTTCGATGACATGTGTGTTTGTAGCTGCTACAAACCGATGCTACTGCACAAGCCGTGCTCACATGTGATTATCACATGTGCTGTGACGGGGATGATGACTTGGATGTACATTTCTGACTACTTCAAGAAGGAAGCTTTGTTCAACACTTGGAACCATGTGGTCTATGATTTCGGGATTTATGGTTTTTTAACGAATGAACCTGGGCCTAATTGTGTGTTCATCTCTGATCTTGAGAAGATGAAGCAGAAGAAAGGACGGCATAAAACTACAAGGCTTAGTAATGACATGGACGAAATAGAAACTGGCCGTCGTGTGAAATGGTGCACAAGCGCAACGGGACATGGCACACTTACAAGAAATGCACCATTGGTATACCAAGTGTAAACCCCGCAAAAGCATGTCCTTCCGGCTCAGCTGCAGATGGGAGATGCCCTCATGCTCATCGATCATCGGCTTCATCGACGCATCGAGTTCGATTAATGTTGTAATTCATGCTATGATGGATATTTGTTTGCGTAACATTATACTTTACTATTGTAGTAGTGAGTCTGTCACTATGTTTGAGGTTGTAACATGTTAAGTTGTGATTCATTAACATATTTGTGTACACTTTTAACAATCTATTCTCTCATGCTATATGTTACATGCTTACTTGTTACTTTATATTTGTTTTGCTTATCAAACTATAAATAACTTATAAATATGTAGGTATGGCGCAACAAGAGCTGCTTGACCTCAATTTGAAGTTAGGAACTGTTCGTACCACATCGTCGTGCAGGTTGAGGAGCTCCATGTACTATGACCCCGTGTGCCAGATGAGCCCATGAGGGTTGACGCGCGCTGGCTGCCGAGGTTTGTACTATTTCAATGTAATGTTTTATACGGCTTGTAATAACTATTACTCGCTAACTGGATTTTATTTGCAGGTTGTGTGTTGTTGGGCTTCTTCTGCTATGTCAGATGGTGGAGGTGGACGCGTTGGTGGGCTCAGAGGCACCCACGTGGCTCAGCTACAACAGGGTCCTACTCATAGCCCTTGTCGACAGGTGGCGTCTCAAGACGTACATGTTCCACCTCTTGTATGGTGAGATGACGCTTACGCTCAAGGACATCTCCCTGCTGATGGGCCTGCCTTGCATGGGTGCCATTGTTGGAGCAAGGGATGTGGGCATGGCATGGCATCACGAGTTGATGCGACACTTCTCCGTTGTTCAACGGAGGGACGGCCTAACCCCATTCAGGGCTTTTCCATGGTCCAAGAAAAACAGCCCGACAAAGGCCTTTCTCATTCAGTTTGTGGTACATCCGTCTCGTACTATTTTGTCATATCGTTTACGTTATTAACCGATGAACATATTTATAATTATTTCTTCTTTGACAGGCGGACAACATCCCACCACTGACAGGCGACGAGGAAGTCTCCTACCACTTGGAGGCATACCTCATGTGGTTGTTCGAGTGGATCATGTTGTCCGCCTGTCAAAGAAGAAATAATGTGGTTGCTCGAGTGGATCATGTTCACCGAGACCCATGGCAACACGGTCTCAAGGAGCATGATCCCCAACACGAGAGAGGTTGCGGACACCGACCCGGGGCGGTCCCGTAGTACAGTTGGGCTTCTGTTGTACTGGCTGTGACGTACCACGGCCCGTGCGACGCCTACACGAAGACCGATGCTAACTCGATTCGCATCGGGTGTCCCTGCTGCTTCAGATGTGGTCATACGAGCGCCTCACCATCGGCAGGCCTGTTGTCAACCATAGCGCGTACCAATACCCTGCTAAAAGTGTCGATGGCCCGACCATGGGCTCATTTTGGAGCAGATGTAGGGTAAGAGCCATGAACTTTGCACATATTTATTAATTACTTTATTTTTTGTTTCTCTAACTTATTGGTTGCATAGTCGACTTCATCCAGTGTGCATACACACCACAAGTACCCGAACTTCATTCACCAGTTCAATAAGCTGACGGTGAACGACGTCCACTGGAGGCCGTACACAGAGGAGGAGGTACTTCTACACGCTCTGGTTGGACTTTCGGTGTTGTGCTTATGGGACTAGGAGTACTGGCTCACATGGTGTGCCCTCATCTGCGATATCTACGCGGAGGAGTACTCACTGTATCGCGTGATGTGGTAGTTTGGGAAGTTGTAGGTGTTCTCACTCCCGCTCACTAGGATGGTGCCTAGCAACCTACATAGGTGCATAAAATTGTAATTACCTTTTCATTAGAGACGATGCTGCACATTTTTTCATGTGCTTATGTTTTTGTAGGTTGATGTGCAAGGGGCTCATAGCACGAGCATGTTCGTGCCTTGTGTGCAGATGTGGGTTCAGAAAATGGGACCAAGCTATCAAGGATGTCGTGGACGAGGATCAACCGCATTCTGAGGAGGCGTACGTAGAGTACCTATCCTGGTTCATGGTTCGAACACAGATTCGGGTCATGTACACACCGATCGAGCTTCCGCGGCACGTGCCAAACGTGCATGACACGTACTCAAAGCACAGGGACCAGGCACGCTCACTTGAGGTATGTTGAGCAATATGCGACTAGTCATTTACTACATTTCTTGGTAAAAAAATTGTCAAATCAAATGAAATTTTTCTTTGTAGAGGGACATATTATACCAGGTTGAGGTTGAGGCACGAGTGACCCAGGTGTAGATCGACAGTGTCCTCGAGGTCCCTAGGGCTGAGGTGAGCATGGTGTTAAGCTGGATTATCATCAGGTGCATAAGGTCATTAGGTCGCTTAGCTACAAGTCGTCCTCGGATGTTGTGATGGGACCATGAGCGTCGGATCCTCTCCTGCCATGCCACTCGGCCACGTTCACCAAGCCACCGCACCCACTGGTACGTGTAACCTTCGTTGCCGAGTCGTCGAGGTTGTCTTCCACCCCGACTTCTAACCCCTACTACAACGGTGTCTCGGTGAGGCAGTCCTTCACTGGGGTAGTGACCCACACTACAATGGCACCTGAGCTAGGCATTCTTTCTTTGGCGCTGGTGACCCTCACTACGACGTCACAACATCGAGGTCAGCCTTCACCGATGCTAGTAACCGCTTGTACGCCGTTGGCGGGTCCATGCATCATTCTTCTGCGGACTCGGGTCCTTTGAGTTCTCGTATCCCCGCCTCATGTACGACACTCGCTTCATGAATAACCAATTGTTATGTATCTCACACTTTATTGGTGCTAACATGTTTTCTTCGTTGTTCCATGTGTAGAAATCGACGATCTCGGGGATGTAGAGGTGCAGGGTAGCTACATGGAGATGCTCCTCAGGAACAGTACTTAGGTCCCTAGGAACTCCTACATCTTTGGACAGAGTGACGAGCTCAATGCTTCGCAGCTACCTGGTGCGCCACTTACAGGGACACAAGCCTCTCAGAACGACTATGTCACTCCACCGCCCACTGGACAGCCTGCGCGGGCGACCATTCCACCAGAACCGCTCACGTACTCAGCTCACCAGGTGAGAGCGTAGAGACGCAGGGTCCAAGAGCGCAGATGGCGAATTACACCGCTTGTTCATTGGGCGACACCTTGCTGTCACCCATTCACTGGGGGTGACCAAGGTGAACGGACAACACGTGACATGTTACAACCATTTTTTTATTTTTAACTGGTGGGGCCCATAAGGTGTCGTCCATTCATGGGGCGAGGCCTTGCCCTCGCTTGATGAACGGGCAACGGTAGCCTATTGTTGCAAATTTTTGAGACAGTCGTGTAATTATACAAATATTATTTATTTATTTATTTATTCTATAGGTATGCTCAAGTCCCATGCATATTGCACACATGCACTCCCCGTGGGTCAAATGCATCCCATGAGCCAACTCCTACCACTCCATATATGGTCAAAGGCTGGTAAAAGGAATCCCACCATTCCACCTCCTCCTCAATCTAATTTTTGAAATAATATTTCTCCTAAACCGTAACTCTGATTGACGAACCATTTGAAGCATCTTACTTAAAAAATATGCTTAATAAAACTAAATCCATCATGGATATGTTTTGACAAACTTTAAAACAATTGCAATCATATAGTCATTGTAACTACCCATTGTAACTATAGGCATACATTAGTTGCAACTATATACATAGCAAGATTGCAACTTACCTATCCAGTCTAACTGATTGTAACTAATTGTGACCATATTACAATCGGCAATATTGTAACTATATTGTTTAGCATGTTGTAACTAGGATGTCTACCATGTTGTAACTAAACGACACTTGACAATGCATGTCGTAACTAGATTATCTATCATATTATAACTAGAGTGTTCACTATGTTGTACTAGAGTGCCTACCATATTGTAATTAGTACTCACTCAACATTGTTGCGACCATATTGCAATTGATAATGTTGTAACTATATTGTTCAGTATGTTGTAACTAGACCACACTCAATAATGCATGTCATAAATAGACTGTCTACTATGTTGTAACTAGAGTGTTCACCATGTTGTAACTAGAGTGTCTACCATATTGTAGTTAGTACTCACTCAACATTGTTGCGACCATGTTACAATCGGCAATGTTATAACTATATTGTTCAATATGTTGTAACTTGTCCATACTTGATAATGCATGTCGTAACTAGATTATTTACCATATTATAACTAGAGTGTTCATCATATTATAACTAGAGTGTTTACCATATTGTACCTTTATTATGATCCTAAAACTTCATCAAACTATAGCCTTAATGGATTTCATTTTGTTAAGCATATTTTTTCACCAATATGCTTCAAACAATCAAAAATTAGATTTATGGTTCTAGATATATTATATTTTAATGATTCGAATCAACAAAAGATTCCCTGCATACCGGTGGGTGGGTTTGAATGTGTACGTGGCATCAGTAGATTTGCTCCCACAGTTTGTTGGCTCACATGAGGTGGGATTTTGTTCGTTGACTAGCTTGTTGGCTCACATGAGGTGGGATTCTGTTCGTCGACTACCTTGTGTGCAACGTGGGTTTGTTCAGAGTTACGACCCGTCGCTTATTAGTTTTATTAGTGATGGGTCAAATTTTAACCGTTATTAATAACCTAATTAGTGACAGATCTTTACCCATCATTTATAACTAGTCATCAGTGACATGTTCAGAGTGACAGGTATATGACCCGTTACCTATGACAGTTATCACCTGTCACTTATGATATTTTTTCACGTAGTGTTACTTTAGTTCATACCTCTCTACATATTAAAATATCATCTATAGTTCAATTGAGTAAGTTCTAGGTCAATCCAAAAGATCTTAAATGCATCCCTAGTTGGTACTGTTGTTTCGCTCATACAAATCTTGCATGAAGGGATCAATAGAATATTTTAAACGAAAGGATCTGAACATATTTTTTTACAGGATATGTGAAATTTCAAACACACATGTTTCAATATATATATATATATATATATATACATACATACACACACACACACTCCTAGAGTACATACTTTCACCCTAAACAGGTATCCATTAGTCTAGCCGTAATACGAATAGGCATGCCTCGTCCATAACGGATATGCATGTACGTATGCACTATCCAAACTGGATGTCCGTATTCATCGGGAGTGCAGCTTTTTAAACATCACTAGTAGTATATGCTCTCTTTTTTCTGATCGGCAAAGTAGTATATGCTTCTGAGGAAGTTGTACATTTTAAAAGTATTTAGCATGCTGCAGATCATCTATCGGTGTACTATTTTTATACTTCTGAATTTTGATACACCCAAAACATATATACTACATCAAAAAGTAGTATATACTTCTGATGAAGCAGTATGTACTTTTTTGGATTACTAGTATATACCTACCACAAAGTGGTATAATAATTCTTTTTCTAAGCACTACGTACGTCTTCTAGTTATAACTCGAAACACTGTGAATTATAACTTGTTAGGTAGATCAGTTATAAATTCACGTCCAGAAATGCATAATTGTAACACGAGAAGCTAACACTGTGAGTTACAACTTGTTATTCGTATTGCGCACATCCTCAGTTATAACCCGAAACACTATGAGTTACAACTTATTAGGTTCAGTTATAACCCGAAACACTATGAGTTACAACTTATTAGGTAGATCAGTTACAACTTTACGTTTAGAAATACATAATTGTAACACAAAAAGTTCATACTATGAGTTACAACTTGTTATTCGCACTGCGCATATCCCCAGTTACAACCCGAAACACTATAAGTTACAACTTGTTAGGTAGACCTATTATAATTTCACGTCCAGAAATATATAATTGCAACACGAGAAGCTAACACTGTGAGTTACAATTTATGAGGTGTGCATAGACATGAACTACAGTGAACATACATGCAGAATATACATATATATATATATATATATATATATATATATATATATATATATATATATATATATATGTATGAATAAAACAGTACATAATAACTTGCCAAAAAATCTGATATAAACTAAAATGTCAGGACTCCTAGAATTGAACAAATACAAGCATACTACAATTACAAAAGATGTATGCTCAACTAAATGATACGGGCAGAAGACATGACAACAGTCCTAAGCCTTTCTTGACTGGATGCAGCAGAACCCTCTGTGACTGCAATTCATCAAACAACACCATAGGATGCCTTTACGCCACGTTATGAAGTGTAGTGTATATGCACCCATCCGATCCGAAAACACTGCTAATAATAGCTAGTATAAACAGTAATTTACTGTTTATATGAGGAACAGTAAGAGCCGTGCACCCCTAGTTTGGTTGCTGGCTTCGCCACTGGTTCAGATATCCAAATTAATTCTGCAAGAGCATAACTATTATCAAATAATAGTCGATTGGTTAAAAACAACGAAGGAAAGAAGAGTATATTTTATATAACAGAAGTGAAATATGACAAAGATAGCTACATGTATATGACAGAGATAGCTATACAAACTGAATATATGAAGTGACCATGCCTTTACGCAACAAAAACTACACCGAACTACATTTAGAGAACTGAGTTGGTTAGATATGTATATCTTTTTTCTACCAAATTTAATCGAAAACTCCAATGGATACATTTAGAATAGAAAAGACAGCATATATGTTTTCTGCATCAGATCGGTCTGAGATACTCTTTAGTCTTAACCATGAAAATAATTAGGGACAAATGTACTTAAAAACGTATCTACGCATGATGAAAATTCATAATTCCTACTCGGGTTCAGTTGAAATCTGTGTGACGCACCATTGTTGAGCATGCACATACTGCATGCAAAGACTAAGGATCTGTTTGTTTTAATTGGAGATTGTGAAAAATAGCTTATAGATTATAAAAATTTAGATTGTAAAATCTGGATTGTAAAAGCTGAATTGTGTAATGTTATAATCTGGTGGAAGACAGATTATTGAATTGTTATAATTTGAATGTTGAATTGTAACAATCAGCTGTTTGTTTCAGCTTTTGAATTGCGATTATAATCCAATTTTTACAATTCAATTGTTTGTTTTAGCTCTTAAATTTTAATCACAATACATATTTTATAATTCAAAACAAATAAGACATAATATGACTATCTGTGAAGTACAGCTGAAAGGCAATCTACATGGAAAAGCTAGTATGCCTCGACCAGAGAAGTGCTTACGGTCGGGATTGTAGCTTCCATTGGTCGTCGGTTCGACGGTGCCGGCCTTATTCGTCTCGGTAACGTGCGAGCCGACGCCGGTCGCCACTGGCGTTGCCGCCTGAGAAGAACAAGGTCGAGTGATGCACGGCTGGCCAGATCTCGTGCAGCAGCCTTGGCGAATCACAGCGGCAGCGCAGTGCCAACGTACAGATACTCCCAACAGAAGCGAACCAAGAAAAGAGATCCAGGTCAACAGCTTTTCAATTTTCAAATAATTACCTATTCAGTCGGTGATCTTTATCTAATAAAAATAAATTCATTTTCTTCTAGAAAAACCAAAACGGGTTCAATACTTGCAAACCCGATAGCATTAGGGAGATGGTACATGATTAACTATGGATTAAACCAGAAGTATATATTAATGTGTGTATATATTAATGTGTGTATATATACTTCTTGTGGTTGTAAATGTAGGTCATTTTAGTCTCATTAATTATTATCTAAATATAAGTCATCTCGAACTTCTATGTATTTTTTCTCTTATATTTCCATCTTACTTTTGTTTAATAAATACTACCATTCTCATAAATGAATGAGTTATCTTTTCTAATACAGAATAAATGAAAGGTAACAAGATCATTTGATCTACTTTTTTAATCTTTATACATAAATCTAAAACGACCAATATTTATAATTGAAAGGAGTATATATATATATATATATATATATATATATATATATATATATATATATATATATATATATATATATATATTGATTACGAAGAAGGGGTGAGGCTATACCATTGCAGATCGCACCCATGCTTCTGGGAGAAAAGGGACTTGTCGTCGTCACATACGTCTCCATGGAATCATGGAGATCGACCTCATGGACATGATGACCCAAGTGCAAGCTGGAACTTCTTCTTTCTTTCTTTTTTGGACCCAAGCTGGAACTTCCCGTTGTCGTTGCTGGCAAGGGTATGATACGTGATGCATGTTGCTCCATACCTGGCCTTGTCAAATATACAGTCCTTCGGTGCGACTCTCAAATTCGCTGCCTATTCGACCTCTTATCAATGAGTACCTAGTATGCTCCCCCCCCCCCCCCCCCCACACACACACACAAAGTCAGGGTCTCCCCCGATTCTATGATTCTATTAACAAACAACTATAGAGACAAGTACCTATTTCTCTACTTCGTCCCTTCCGTTTGAAAATATAAAGGCATATAGTTTTTGTGTTCCTCTTTACAAATACACCTTACAAAAAGAAACAGAGGGAGTACTATTTAATTTCTTCTTTTTTGAGAGGCTCAACCTTTTGCATTTTTTCTTTTAACAATATAGGAAGTTACTTTTTCCTCTGTGCTACGTAAACTCATATCCATTTCCAACATAAACTATGCAAATGCATTTCCATTTAAAGTGAGCGTGCACTTTGAATATGTTAGCATCAGTTGCGAAGTTGAGGTGCATATATGCACTCCCTCCCTAACAGCTATTGGACAACAAATAATTTCTACACACTAATCTCTTAAGGAGCAAATAAATAAAAATGCACGTTTTGTCTAAAGTTTTTGTGGGATTTTTTTGCTATTACCATTAAGCTGGAAGAAACAAGCACGTAAGCGAAGAACGGCAAAAACAAAATGTTACAGAATAAGGCACAATGGAAATAAACAAAAAAAATCTTTTTTTAAAAAAACCGAGAGGACACATTTGGTTAACACAATTTCAATGAAAGCTCATTTATATATAGTCGTGAAGTCATTGTATCAAAGCTCGACAGATAAGGCTGTGATGCTATACTTCAGATGTTTCTTTTTTTTCTTTTTTTAGGCGACTTCCTTAGACGTGTCATTGGCATCCGGTGGCATCGTGCTCATCTTTAACCTTCCACTCTCTAGTGCATCTCCTCTCACCGCATCGGTCTCCCCCCCTCCTCCGCATGCTCGCCCTTGCCTCCCACCCTCCTCCTCCCGTCTCTGGCTGCGCTCCCATCGCCGGATCCACCAACACCCCCTGCCGACGCACTAACCTGGCTCCACCAAGCCGTCTCCGCTTGCCCTCACCCTGGCACCGCCCATTCGGTCATCCTCCACTGCTCGTGGCTGATGGCAGACGCAGGGCTTCCGCCTCCTCCGTCAGGCCAGCTTGCCGCCCACTGACTTCCCTCTAATAAGCCCAGTAGCAGACAAATCCCCACCGAAAAGCCGCCGCTGCCACACCCCGGAGCCCTAACTATAACGGTCGTCGCGCGTTCACGCATGTTCATATGGTCACTTCTCGCACCTCTTAAATTTCAAGCATATGAAAATTAGGAAGTGTGGACAAATAAACAATAGGCCTATATAGCTGACGTGTAGTTAGTGACAAACAACGCCGCTCTTAGGAACAGATGCCATACAGACTAACTCCGAATTAGGGGTTTAAGTAAGAAACTGGTGCAATAACTTTTCCTACAAACCAGCCAAAAACCAACTGGTTGTTCTAATTTTCAGTGCTCTTCTAGTTTGTGGAACATTTTTCGCCCATTTCCCCCTCTCATGATTTCTTCGAAACTGTTGTTTATCTTGTGCTAAATTGTCTTCTAGATCCTATTAAAACCCCATAATACACAAGAATCATTTTCTATGTCAACTTCATCTCCACAGGCCGGATATACACCTCAGCTATCTATAAGCCTTTGCTAATTAGGAGTTTGTTGATGAAGATTAAAAGGAGCTAGAGGATGAGCATGGAGAATCAAAAAAATTCTTATGCAAAAGACAGCTTGGGCATGAGAACTTAATTTGAAAAAGAGAAACATAAAAGTTGCGTTGTTGTAGAAAAAAATGTCTCTAGCAGACGAGAAGAGGTGTGCATGCAAGGACTTAGATTAAAACTTAGACAAAATATGATATGGAATGTACGGGGTTAATACCGAGAGAATACATTATAGAAACTATATCTTACTATGTTTGTATCTAGATGCCACGAATACTTTGAAGACAAACTTAAAAGACGATAAAGCATTGTACATGTCCTAATATCTCTTACTTTGTTGGAAAGCAAATTCTTACGAGCAACATATAGACTACTCCTACATCCATGAATTTTCTTTTTGAAGTTTTCGAGCGTGTTCGACTGTATAAGTTTAATTCCTAACCTACAATATCTTAAAATATAGAAATGTTATGATTGTCGATAAAACCTTTATGATACTGCAATTTTATATGGTCAAACTTGTATTCTAATAGAAATTAATGGCCAAAGTTATAGTCCGGACGCAAAACATTACCCTTTTACCCAGAGGGAGCATTTTGCCTTCTTCCTAGGTTCATGCACCGTCAAAATTTACAGCGAGAGCTAGTTGATACGAGGTCGAACAGACAACGAATTCGAGGTCGAAACGCTAATAAGGACTGTTTACCTGACAAAGAGCTCGGCAAGGAGCACACGTCACCCAAAGACGATCCAAAGTCTACTCGATCTCGATCAAACCCCTGCAGCAGGACGCATATGCACAAGAACTGCATGAAACACAAAAACAGGTACTCAGGCACACGTACATATATATTTCTATCTCTCTTGTTGCGAAGCTACTGCATGCAACAACAATCAGTCGATCTGAACATTCATGCATGCTGTTGCACTTGGCAGTGGTAGATGCGTAGTTAGACATGGTACCTGAAGCAGACCGAGCGAGCTAGCTAGCTGCAACAACATACATGCGTGCATGCCATATTCAGCAGGACTGACGTTGCATTTTATAGGCCTAAAGGGCGGACACCGGTTCACTTTCGGAGTAGCTAGGGTCTCCTGTTAGTTAGCTTAGCTTGCTCGGTTTTGACTTGTGGGTGTAGCTAGCTACGCACGTGATTGGATCATCGGACCACGTTTGGAGGTTGCAGATAGCACCAACCCCTCCTTCGGCATGCATGAGGCACTTCACTTCTAAATCAGCTAGCTCTTCTTTCATGGAACGACGGCTTTAAACGTCTATCGTGTTTGGTTATCTTTATGTTTTATAATAGTTCGAAAACTCTACTCAACATTAAGAAAAAAAAGTTCAAATATATGTAGGCAGAGGCCTAACGTTTTTTTTTTTATATATTCCATCACTTATGACTTTATCTGTACTAGTAAATCATAGACACGTCAACTCGCTCCAAGCGTATAACTAGGGATGAATCTATCGAGGGGATAGACACTACTATAGAACAGGTTATAAGTAACGTATCATCAGTGTTGGTTCGAGCGTAACTGGTACTGTTGATATATCAGTGCCGATTCTTAACTCTCGCGCGCGAACCACGATTGAGGCGTCAAGATTATTGCTCGCGTGCGGGAGTTCAAGAACAGGCACTGATAGTCACTATCAGTGCCGGTAGGAACTAGAACCGACACTGATGCTTGTGTTATATGTATATCCAGCACTTAGCCGCTTTCCTCGTTTGCTCCATTTAGCCTGACACCGCTCCTCGTCCCCGACCGCCGCCTCCTCCCCGTCCGCAGTCTCCTCATCATGCATCGACTTGTCGCCTCCTCGTCCTCGTCGTGCGTCGGCCCGCCGCCTCCTCCTCCTCGTCACGTGCCGACTGCCGCCTCCTCATCCTTGTTGTGCGTCGGCCCACCGTAGCCTCCTCGTCCTCGTCACGCGCCGGCCCACCGATGTCCCCATGGCAAGCAGCAGCGGCAATGGAGGTGGAGGGTGTAGATCTAGGCAGCATGGAGGCGGCCGCTCCATCCTATCCGGTCGTCTGGGTCTGAGTGACCACCATCGTACTCTCAGCCTCCAGATCCTCAACGGCGTATCCCCTTCTTACCTGGAAGGGCCACGAAACACCTGGGTTAGTTCTCAAATAAAAGTTAGCAAATTGTAGTTAGTAATTTTAGTTAGCCAATTTAGATTCTAAAATTAGATATATATATATATATATATATATATTAGTTTAAAATATGTTGACTTATTATTAGATATGTATGTCATGATATTAGATGTGTATTGCTATATCGGTGTTTTAGATGTTACCATCACTTCCCAATGAGTAACTAGTTTGATACTTCCTTGTTCTATAATTGATGACTTGACATAATTTTGAGATTATCCATATGTGTCGATTGATATGGTATTGACGTTTTTTCTCTGTACATATAGACGTACCTATGACTTATCCCAGGTACATCTGTATGCTCAGAGATGAAAATCTCTTTGCTATAAATTATAAGAAGATCGATTAATATTGTGGTTTGCAGTTAACAAATTCAAAAACTAACATGCCGATTGATGTAGATGCTTCCTCATCTACAATGGCTACATGACATTATTGCGGACCTTGGTGGCACACCACCTGTGGTGATGACCACATTGATTGATAACGATAAAATAAAGATCACTATCTCTTTTAGCATTACTTTTCCTATAGAAGGATATATCACTTTAACAACATCAAACTCCGAAACAAACCAAAGACTTATGCCTGAAAGATCTGTTGTCCATGCTCTTCTACAATCGGTTAACTTTCAACTTGGATACATGTATCCGGACTACAGCTATTTCAAATTGAAAGCGCTTGAACAGAATGAGGATGTGCTTGCAATGACTCCTAGGCTCTCGCGGTTACATACAGCTAAAACGGTTGGTGACATGAATCTATAGTGTGTAGCTATGATTATTTCAAGAATATTCAATTTATCCTCTATATTGTTGCTCTTTGTCTGTATAATTTTTACTGAAACACTCGGATGCGGATGGATCTTAGCTTGACTTCAATCTTACATCTTCTTACCTAGCAGAGGAGTACACATTACTTGGTCTTCAATGAAGGAAGATCCGGGAAGAAAAGTACCAGCCACACCTTAAGTTTCAGTGTGATAGTAAAAATTTGAACTTTACGAAAGTTCAATGGAACTTACATTTGAAGCAATAGCTAGTGCGCTCATTTATGCACTGAATTATTTTGATGTAATATTTGGAGTTGAAATTTTAGATATCAACTATACATGTAATGGCATTTGATGTAATTTTAGAAATGCTTGTAGTTGAATTAATGTATTAAGTGTTTATTGTGACTTAAACATTAGAAGAATGGATGCATGTGCATGTGATGCATTTTGAATTGTGCAATTTTTTATTGTTGTCGAATATCTATCAGTGCCGGTTTCTAACAAAGAACCGGCAATGACAATTCATTATCAGTGCTGGTTCATGGATAGAACCGGCACTGATAGTGATTTTCAGTGCCGAGTAATCAGTATTGGTTCAAAACCCACCATTAATAATGATTTTGAACTGACACTAATAATATATTCTGCAGTAGTAAGAGGGCTCAAGTCCTCTACCTTCATGGTACACTTTGGGGCCATAAACTCTCCTTTCATTTTTTTTTTACAAAAGAAGAAGATGGAGATAGATGAAGGAGGAGGAACAGAATAACAGCCTCCTTTTTGCTTCCTCTACCTCTGCCAGTGCGTACAGCACTACTAGATAACATGCTATAGTAACGCCCTATCAGTGTTAGTTATACAAAAATTGACACTCAAGACATAACAGTGCCAGTTGTTAAACTCCCGCGTGCGAACAATGGTTGAGGCGCTAAGAACCGAAACTAAAAAGTCACTATCAGTGACGGTTCGTGGTTGGAACCGGTTCCAGTGCCGGTTCGTGCCACAACCAACATGATAATGAAGGGACTATCAATGCCGGTTCTTGTTACGAACCGACACTGATAGTTGATGACAACCGATTTTCTGAAATTCATAACATTTTCATATAGTGTCGGATGAAGATAAAATTTATATGAAAATTATAGTTTTCAATGAGATATATAATTTTGTAGTTGATAATTTTTTCATTTAAAGTAATTTAGATACCAAAATAATCATGATAAACTTTCAGCAGGAGGGGTCAAAAGGTAAATATCTCGTAGTGCTATCAGCAATGAGAGATAGGTGAGATGGTAAGAAATGTACGAGCAAGGGAGGAGGTTGCGGCTTCAAATCCAACGGGAATGCACATGAGAGAAAAAAAATAAGATGATGACGTGTGCGTGTGGGGTAGCTCGGACCTAGATCACTGATTGGTTGAAACAAATTCATTTTTTTCTTCAGAACATTGATTTTTGGAACCGACTATCAGTAACGGTTTCAATTAAGAACCGGTACTGATAGCACTTTCAGTGCCGGTTTCAGAACCGGCACTGATAATCGGTGACTATCAGTACCGAGTAATTAGTGCCAGTTTAACCGACACTGAAAGTCGGTGACTATCAGTGTTGAGTAATCAGTGCCGGTTCAAGAATCGCCACTGATAATGATTTTGAACCGATACTGATGACGTGTTATGTGATAGTGCAACCATGTTTTTAGTAACACGAGTATAAAGCATCTAGTTGCCACATAAAATAAAAAATATCTAAACCTCAGCTAATCCGAATTGCCAAACAGATTATTAGCTAGACTTTGCATAACTATTTTTCTATCGCAACTATCGGGCTGCACAGGAGGGCAACTAATAATGTAGCAACACAGCAGTAGGATGACCTTAAGGGTTTTTGATAATGGAATAGTAATATCGATCCTGGCCTCCGCATTGTGAGATGCACGCACACAGTCAAACAATTAACTGTTGCATGGTTGCAGGCGGCCTTAGGTCTCTTAATGCTCTAATATGACTGATTTTTTAAATATTAATTAGGTGTCTATATAAGTAAAAAGCTGATGTGATAATCTATTTAGAGAGGAGAAAGATATAGCTTGTTTCTTATAGAAGAAAATAATTTTTTGAGCAATTCTAGATGATTATGAGATAATAAATTGTTTTGAAAGATTTAAAGAAAAAGCAACACGTGTATGCTAACTCTAATTTCTTACTCTAATTTCTTAACTCTCACTCTCATTCTCTATCAAGATATCATCTAAGAAACAAAGTATTAAGTAGTGGTCTTATAAAGCTAACTCCGACATGCACATTTAAGCCTGTATAACAACGAGGTGACTGTAACTCCAGGATTGCAAACAAGCCCTTCAACTGTCGCACCCGTCCTGGGTTGGCGACTGGAAGCAGCAACCAGCAACCAGCAACCAGCAACAGGCATGCGGTCTACGCTGTCGCCATACCTACTGCCGCTGGAGACGAGAAACTAGGATGAATAAGATCACTCGATCGGTTGCTGTGTGAAGAAATGCAGCAGTGCAACCTACCTGCCACCGAAAGAGCCATTGAGACATGGTTTTGCACGTTGAGGGTGATCTCAGGCACTCGTTTCCGATCGAACGGCTCTCATTGACTCGCGGATCGGAGGTAAGCTGAAAATGATACAGAGAATTTGGTTGCATGTAGCGCTCCAGTCACCTTTCACCAACCATAATTAAACACCAGCAATAGCTTTCAGTGACGCTGTATCATGCATGATAGCTAATTAAACTTCTGTCGTACGAAGTTCTTCCCCCGTTTACAGGACCAATTCACTCTGATATTAAGTCTGCAAGCGACAGCTTGAAAAAGAGAAGGAAACAGTTCTTCATGTCGCAGCACTGCCACGAAAGAGGTCCATGTTCAGGTTGCATATGTGGAGATCAGGGCTCCACGTTTGAGAAACTAAACTAAAATTCGTTCGGGTTTATAGGTGATAAGAGATTGATAAGACTATTGATTTAGTTTGATGATTTATGAGATTGTATAAGCATATCTATATATTATAATTATGATTATAACTAATCAAAGTTACAGAAAAAATAGAGTTAATATTTTTGTCTATGAGCCGGTGTACAGAAGGAATTTACATCGGATGGTTTTGAGTCAGAAGAGAAAACTCAATAATACACGCTGGATGGTCCGGTGATTGGATCTGTGCACGCCGGACTAATTTTTTTAGAGAGGTTGCAAATGGAATGTCTGCTGGGGATGTACACGCCGGATAGTCCAGTGATTGGATCTGTGAATGCAGGAGAATTCATCGGAGCATTTGTTTCAGAGAGGTTGCAAAACGGTTTGTTTGGTGGGTTGCATTCACCGGATGGTTCGGTATTCAAGAGTTTTTAATACCGGATCATCCGGCGTTCATGATTTTTCTAAGATGACCTTTTCGACTAAGGATTTTAATTTTGAATAATCTATAATGGAGTTGGAAATACGTGTTTAATTGTCTTATGATGTGTAGGTGATGGATGCAACTTGACGGTCGACGGCGAGATGATCGGAGTTAAGTGGAGTGCTTGGTATTGGACAATCAAGGTGGCCGGACAGAGTCAATGGTGATTCTAGCTGTACACGTGGTGTGCAAGCAAAGCGTGAGAAGGTGGATAAAGACAACGTGTTGACAAAGTCAAATAAAGAGGATATTGGTGCAAGTAACAAAGCGATCCGAGGGATCGAGAGTAGGAGATACTTGTTGGCGGTCGAGATCGTAAGACCGAGTACATGCGTCAACATCGGGTGGCTTGCTTAAGGTGTAAGCAAGTGGTAGTGAGTCACGCTTTGAGAAGCGTGTAAAACGGTTTCGCAGTTTGGCCTCAAAACCGTGGGAAAGCATGAAGTGCACGTGGCATCATCACGAAGCTTGCGTTGACACGGAGCTAAGTAATGAAGGCACCATGACTGTTTGATGGACTAGAAAAAGATAGACAAAAATGCTCTCGGTGGTAGGTAAGAATGTATTAGAAGAGAGGGGTACTTTAGAAACAATCTAGGAAACTTAGAGATTAAGGAACCTAGGCTATAAATAGAGGGGAGGGCTGGTTGAGCCCTTTGAGCCATCTATTTGAGAGTTGTGTGCTAGGGTTTTAGAAGAGTAAGAGATGAGTACTTAGCCTATGTATTATGTGAGAGCTTTTGTATACAAAAATACTTTGTAATCCGCCGCAAATAGGGCATTCCTCTGCAAGAAATAAAGTTTATGTTTCCTCTTGCGCTTGAGTTCATCTCTTTCTAGTTTCCTCTATTAGCTCTCTTGCTTGGTTGCAAGTTTCTTGATTTTTGTTGTGATTTCTGTTTTGGTTTGAGAGCTAAAATTTTTAACCATGTTGAAGTGGTTCTTGTTGCTAGAGGCATAAAATTCACATTTAGTATTGGTCTTAAATTCCCTTACTTCTAAATCATCAAGTTAAAGAGTTTTTTTCACCGGGTGACTATCTCCTTGAATTTAAGTGTTTCTTTCTCAAATTGAAAGCTTTTGTGTATGATGACGTATGGATTGGTTTTCAATGGAACTTAGTATTCAATTCCATCCATGAAAGCCATGCTTTCTTAGAGGAACTTTTGGTGCAACATGTTTCTCTTGAGTTTTTGCTTTCGCATGTTGTTTTGAGGTGTGTTGGGTGAAAGATTATGAAAAGACCATCCAAGAAGTTGGTAGGGTGTCTATTCACCCCCTCTAGTCGTCATTCTTGGTCCTAAATTTGGTATCAGAGCCAAGTTTAATCACTTGTTGATCTTAATCAACGTTGTGATCCATAGGCGACAATGGCAAGACATGAGAAGATCCCTTTCTTCGAAGGTCGTGATTTTTTGAACTGGAATGTGCACATGGAGGCTTATCTCTTAAGCCAAGGAAGTGCTATGTAGGAGATTGTAGACTCCAACTATATATTCCTATTGCTCGCACGTCTCAGGCCCAAATTGAACAATATAAAGCCAATAACAAGACTAGAAATATATTGTTCACCAGCCTAAGTCGTAATGAGTTTGATAGAGTTCAACACCTCTATGCTGCTAGAGAGATCCAGTCTACTCTTAATGTCTTTCATGAGGGCACCAACCAGATCAAGGCTCGGCGCTAGAGCATGTACGATCAAGAATACCATATGTTCATGCAAAGCCCTGAAGAGTCTTTAGATACCATGTTTTCTTGATTTTATAGGATTGTTAGCAATCTTAGATCCATTGGGGTTTTGCCTTACTCTGATCATGAGAGGACGATCAAGCTTCTCTATGCTCTTAACTGTAGCATTTGAGAAGTAAAGATCTCAAGCATTGAGGAGTCATCCAGTTATGACACATTGACTTGTGATGAACTTTTCAGCAAGCTAAAATCTACAGAGATAACCAAGATGGCTAGGATAAGTCTAGGAAACCCCCTGTCTCAGAACATGGCATTGGTTTCAGGACCCAGTGGTGGTAGTTAGGCTGAAAGTTACTTTTTCTTGTGCTAAACCTTCACCTAGCGGATTTGCTTTGTCTTCCTTGGTCTCTATCACTAAAGAGCAGGTGGACACACTTGATGATGAGGATCTTACTTTGATTGTGAAGAAGTTTGCCCACTTATACAACAATCGATAAGACCAAAAGAGTTGTAGTTCCCGTGCTTGTTATGAATGTGGTGACACCACTTATTTCAAGGCAGACTGCTCCAAACTCAAGAAGAAGGAATATCACAACCACGATCACAACAAGCACAGGAAGAACAAGAAGCTATTCTTCAAGAACCGTGATAAGATTACCAAGAAGGTGGCCAAGGCGGCTTCACGAGCTTTTATGGCAGCGCTCAATGACATCGGCACGTCCTCAAGCGAGGATGAGAGCTCGGAGAAGGAGAAGTCGCCTGTGAGGAATAAGAAGAAGAAGGACTTCACAGATCTTTGCTTCATGGTGGATGATAACGACAGCGACCCCAAACTTGATCCTTCTAAGGTATCACCTTCCTATGATTAGCTTTCTGCTCAAGTTGATACCTTGAATGATGCTCTTGTTAGTCAGGATAGATTGCATAAGAAAATATTTCGTGAGGTTAAGGAACTCAAGTCTAAGCAAAAATGTTCTTTATCTAAGCTTGAGTTACTTAGGTCTAGGGCCAAGGATGAGGAATGTGATAGTTTTCTTGCCATCATGAGTGAGCTTGCTAAGCTTAACTTTGTATGCTTAAGTCGACAATCGGCTTGAGACTGCTGAGAAAAAGCTCCATGTGGAGGAGTCTAGTCCTACTAAAAGTGCATCTAGGCCCCCTAAGTGGGTTTTGGCTTATTGATGACAAACGATTAAGGATCTAATATGTTTATCTAAGTCATGAACTGGTCTTAGTCTAAATTGAGAAGACTTATGACGGTTGACGCCCCTCGAAAAGAAAAGAGAAGCAATGAGGAGTACTCAATAGGATTTAAATTTTTCTATCTTTGAAATTGAGTCTAAGATAGCCGCTCTATTAAGAGGGTTGCATTTGATAGCTTGTTTAGTGTTTCAATGCTCAAGATAACCTTTAGAAGCGATAAGTTGAGAGACATACTTACCCACGGACACCGGGAAGTTAGACAGAAGTTCACTGGGTCTGGAGTCTCCGGTGTTCACCGGATACTCCAGTCATCAGTATTTAGGCCGGAGTCTCCGAGATAGACTCCGGCAGAAGGCGCTCGGTTCCGAATTTCTTTTTGCCCGGAGTCTCCGGTGTTCACCGGATACTCCGGTGTTGGTGAGTTTTTAGGCCGGAGTCTCCGAGGGAGACTCTGCTAGAGGTCGCTCGGTTAAGTATTTATTTTTGTTGAAAAAGACCGGAGTCTCCGGTGCTCACCGGATACTCCGGTAGGAGAAAATGTTTTTACCGGAGTCTCCGAGGGAGACTCCGGCAAGGGTGGCTCGGTTAGCATTTATTCTTTTGTTAAAAAAGACGGGAGTCTCCGGTGTTCACCGGATACTCCAGTACCTGGAAAAACCGGAGGGTCCGGCAAGTCTCCAAACTTTATCTGAGTGGTAGCCCTGTCAGGACCGGAGACTCCGGCAACTTAACAGAACCGTAACAGCTAGTTCTGACACAGTTCTGTGACCGTTCTGACGCCGTTTTGAATTTTAGACCGGATACTCCGATGTTCACCGGATACTCCGGGTTAGGTGTGTCAGAACAGTAACAACTAGTTTTTGAGAGTGAGCTATATATACTTCCACACCCTATAGCATTAATGGCTTGCTGTTGCTGCTGAGCTCCACACTCATAAAGCCTTCCAAGAGCATTCAAAGTCTCTCCAAACATCTCTAGTGTTTAGTTTTGCGCAAATTTAGTGAGATTGGGTTCGGAGTGAAGTTAAGACACTTGAGCATTGAGTTCTTCATCAAGTATTCACTGTGATAATTTCTTTTGGAGTCTTGTGCTCCTAGACGGCAAGGCGTCGCCCGTAGAGCACACAATCTTTGTGGAGTGCTACGGGAAGTTTGTAATCGACATCAAATTGAGTAAGGAAATTCTAGCTTGATCTTTGTGGTCGCTAGAAGAGGATAGGGTTGAAAAGACCCGGCTCTTTGTGAGCTCCTCAACGGAGACGTAGGCACTTCTTTGTGAGGTGATCGAACTCCAGGATAATCCCTTGTGTCTTCATTTGTGCAATTTATTTAATTGTGTAGCTTTGAGAATTTTCCATACAATTAGTCCTCGTGATCATCTTGCTAGTATTTATTGTTGTTTAAACTTTGTGCTATCTAGTAGATTTAGTATCTCCTTTAGATCCTAGCTGTTCTCGTTAATTCTTAGTTATTCTCGAAATCCTGTATAGACCGGAGACTCCGGACTAGATCGGATACTCCGGATAGACCGGAGTATCCGACCTTCACCGGAGTATCCGACATCTGTTTAATCCGCTGTTTAGTTTTAATTTTCAGAAAAGCCTATTCACCCCCCCCCCCCCTCTAGGAACTTTTAAGTACATTCACTACTCTCTTAGGCGCTTGCAAGAATTGCATTTTGTTTACAAAGGATGTTGAAGTGAAAGTCAAGCGCATTAAGGAGCTAGAGTCTAGATTGAAGAGTGCTAAGTGTTCTAAGGATATGTAGCCAAACTGTTCTACTTGCATCGTCTTTAAGGATAAAGTTAGTTGGGTTAGAGGGCAAGTTCAAAAGCTCATGGTTAAGAATGAGTACCTCCTTTCTTTTATGGAGAAGTGCTCAACAAGCAAGAGTAAAATGGATTTGATCTTGGCCAAGACCAAGATGTATGCGAGTAAGAAAGGATTAGCTCTAGGGTTGGGCTTTGAGAGAGTTGCATACAACAGCCCTGGTAAGACTGTTTTCACCGCATCTACTACCATAGAGTCTGAAAATGCCAAGATGAATGCCACACAGCCTATACCAAAAAAGAATAATTCCACACCACAAACCAAGAAGAGAGAGCTTCCAAAGACACAACCCAAGAGAGCTTCTCAATCTAAAATGAAAGTCCATGTGACAAAACCTAGAGTGGTTGGCAGGATAGTTCATGAGAGGCATTATGTGTGCACCTACTGCTAGAGAGAGGGTCACCTAGTAGAGTTTTGTTTTCGCCATAGGAGAGATGAGAAGCGTGAGTAGGAGTGGAGCACTCAGGACATGTACAACCCCTCTTTTGGTGTACATGTGCCTTTCCTCGCTCTAACTCATGAGCTTCAGACGTTTTTTAGTTCTCTTCTAGAGGTGGTGCCCGGCGTAGTTCATACCATGGTTCATATAGTTTTGATCCGCACGACAGAGGCTTTGAGTCATAACGCTTTGGTGGACCACGTTTTCCTCATCGTGGTACACGCCCTTAGCGTGCAAGTACTGATTCACATACACATGTTTTCACCTCTTCACCTCGAGCGAGTCAGTGCTAGATCCCCAAAAAGTTCCTTACTTACCCTAGCACCGAGTACTCGACCTCTTCTTACTTGTTGTAGGTGGCAGGTGAAGACTTAGAGAACAAGTGACTCATTGACTCCAATTGTTCGCGCCATATGACCGGAGATGAATCATGGTTCTCCAACCTCATCCCGACGAAGCGACATGGGCACATCACTTTTGGGGATGACAGAAAAGGTAGGGTGAAGGTCAAATGTATGGTAAAAGTGAGTGGAAGTTTTACTCTCAAAGATGTGAATTTGGTGGAGCATTTGGAATACAATTTGCTTTCTATATCTCAGTTGTTGGATGAGGACTTGGAAGTACGTTTGAAACGCGATGTTTCTCGAGTTCTTGATTCCTCGAGTGCTTTGATTTGTCGGATTTCCCGAGTTGAGAGAGTCTTTGGAGACAATTTTTCTGGGTTATATGGTTCTTCTCGGTGTTTAATTACACAACCTTCTTCTGAGCTTTGGATGTGTCATAGGAAGTTAGGGTATATGAGTTTTGATTTGTTCTCACGGTTGAGTGCCCTAGGTTTGATCTGAGGATTACTCAAGCTCCAGTTTGAGAAGAACCTTGTTTGTTCTCGTTGTCGGTATGGCAAGATGATTGCCACCTCTCACCCACTAGTCAATCTAGTGATGATTGAACTACCGGGAGAACTTCTCCATATGAACATTATTGGTCCTTCTCGAGTTCGTTCGACGGGTGGAAAATGGTATGTACTTGTCATTGTTGATGACTACTCTCTCTACTCTTTGGTCTTCTTTCTTATGAGTAAGGATGAAGTGTTTTCACACTTTCAAATCATAGCTTTGAGATTGTTCAAGGAACTCCCTGATGTATTGAAAGCAATTCACAGTGATAATACCATCGAGTTCAAGAGCTATCTCTTTGATGCTTTCTATCTTGAACATGCCATTGAGCATCAATTTTTTGCCTCACGTATTCCTCAGTAGAATGGCGTGGTTTAAAGAAAGAATCAAACTTTGGTTGAGATGGTTAGGACGATGCTTGATGAGCATATGACTCCTAGAAAGTTTTGTGCAGAGGCTATTAGCACAACTTGCTATATCTCCAATCGAATTTTCTTTTGCTCGATTATGAATGTGACTTCTTATGAGCTACGTTTTGGGAGGAAGCTGAAGGTTTCTCACTTAAGAGTTTTTGGATGTCGTTGCTTCATCCTAAAGCATGAAAATATTAACAAGTTTGAGTCACGTTCTTTCGATGGGATTTTCTTGGGTTATTCTCTTCATGGTCATTCTAACATGATTTATAATCTTGACACTAACACCATTATGGAGTCTTGTGATGTAACCTTTGATGAATCAACCCCCTGTGCTTGCTTTGTTCTTGAGTGTGCAGATGATCAAGAGATGAGTGAAAGTATCTTCGTAGATGGCGAACTTCCAGCTCTCTATGATGATAAGGATGATCCACTATTTCCTACTATCACATCGATTTCAGAGCTGGCTCCTGCTTCTTCTACACCGGTAGAGGATCCTGCAATCTCTACTTCCACTTCAGCTGCTTTTGAGCCTACACCGGCAACGTTTGAGGGAGAGATTGTCTCACAACACGAGGCTCCTCAACACATTCAGCGGATACTTCCCCCATAGTTGATAATCGACGAGCTTGGTGAAAGAGTAACGAGGTCCAAATATGCTCAATATGGTCATTTCACTGATTCTGTATTTGTCGCTTCTTTTGAGCACCATGATGTTGGACATGCTCTTTCTGATTTAAATTGGGTCAATGCCATGCATGAAGAACTAGAAAACTTTGAGAGAAATCAACTTTGGGTCCTTGTAGAACCTTTCCCAAATATTCATACCATAGGTACAAAATGGGTTTTCAAGAACAAGTAAGAGGAGGATGGGTCTGCAGTTAGAAACGAAGCTAGACTTGTGACCTATGGTTTCATTCAAATAGAGTGGATAGATTTTGGAGAGACCTTTGCACCAATAGCTAGACTAAAAGCTATTAGGATCCTCCTTACATTTTCGGCATATCAGGGTTTCAAGTTGTATCAAATGGATGTCAAAACTGTTTTCCTTAATAGTTTTATAGAAGAAGAGATCTATGACAAGCAACCCTCTGGCTTCGAGCACCTCAAGTACCTACATAGAGTATACAAGCTTTAGAAGATTTTGTATGAGCTTAAGCAGGCGCCTAGGGCTTAGTACGATAAGCTCGAGTCCTTCTTGTTAGAGCATGGGTATGTGATGGGGTCGGTGGATAAAACTTTGTTTTCCTTCAATCATGGCAATGATTTTCTACTTGTTTAGATATATATGGATGATATCATTTTTTGTGGTTCTTCTCATGCACTTGTGGCCAAGCTTGCAGAACTATGAACAGTAAATTTGAGATGTCGATGATGAGCGAGCTTAATTTTTTCCTTAGGCTTCAAATCAAGTAATGCAAGCAAGATACATTCATTCACCAAACGAAGTACACCAAGGATCTGCTAAAGAAATTGGACATGAGCGATGTGAAGCCTTTTACGACACCAATTGCTACCTCGACCGCACTTTACTCGGATGAAGATGGTGAGGCGCTAGATCAGTGGGAGTACATGAGTATGATTAGCTTCCTCATGTACCTGATGGCGACAAGACCTAACATCCAATTCGCCGTTTGCTTATGTGCTCACTTCCAAGCATCACCAAGGACATCTCATCGCCAAGCGGTGAAGCGCATCTTGAGGTATCTCAAGCATACTCTTGAGTATAGTCTTGGTTTTCTATATCTTCTTCGCTTTCCATTTGAGAGTTTTTGAATGCCAATTTTGCTGGTTGTAGGATTGATAGGAACAGTACCTCGGGTAGTTATCATTTCTTGGGTACCTCTCTTGTTTGTTGATCTTCTCGCAAGCAGTCTAGTGTTGCACAGTCTACTGCTGAAGTTAAATATGTTGCTGCCGCTAGATGTTGTTCTTAGATTTTGTGGATGGTTGCTACTTTGAGAGATTTTAGATTAGATTTCAGGAGTGTGCCACTTTTGCATGACAACAACAATGCCATAAGTTTAACCAATAACCCAGTCCAACGCTCAGAATTAAATACATAGATGTAAGATTCCACTTCTTGTGAGACCACAATGAGAAGGAAGATATTGACTTCAGATACATAGATACCCAACACCAGCTTGCGGATATCTTTACCATATCTCTAGATGCAACAAGGTTTGCTTTCCTGAGGGGAGAGCTTAGAGCGTGTCATCCATATGGCATTGTGTGAGGGGAGTTACAATTGCACATACTCTATATTACTTTTGTTGCATTTGCATTGCATAACATCCTGTAAGATAATCATAGCAATTGAGCTTTGACTTGTATGTCTTTAGCATTTTTAGTTCCTAGTATTGAATTCAAACTAAGTTGAGTAGTTGTGTAGAGAAATATTTTAATATTAAGTTCATCTTGATACTTTGACATGAATATTTCAAGCAAGCTAGCTTTTCTAAAGATAACATTTGTCAATTTCATGAATCATGTAGACTATAAAATGCTACATACTTGATCACCATGTTTATAATTATTTTGGCTTAGTTAATACTTGTGTTAATGCTAGGTTGATGAATATATTGCTCTAAGCTTCTTGGTTCAAGACAATGGATTAGGAAACATTGCACTTTATTTTCTGTCTTTGTCAAATGTTTAGCTCATGATAGAATCTTAGGGAAACATGTGTTTCTTGTGTTGCAAAAACACTAGTTGACTTGATCTTGTGAAAAACTTGAGAATTTATGCCATTTGAATAATATTGAACAATCAAGTTTCTTGTGTGAAGATGTGATCCGATACGATTGTCTTGAAGCCTCGAGGTGTTTATCGTATCCAGTCATGCGACGCTTCACTTGGATAAGAGGCAACTTGAGGATAAAATGAATTACAAAGAATTGTGCCTAAATGCTTAATCTTTTTAATCACTTGATCTAACTAAATCTTGATTTCATATGTGAGCGTTTACAAAGCCTATTATCGTGAATGCTTATTTTCCTAGTCAAGATTGAAGTTTGCTAGTTCTTAATGCTTGCCTTACCTTAGCATGATGGATGCTTATGTGGTGGTTATTTTTACCATAATTCGACTATATAAACTTAAATACATCAACAATTCTTTAGGTTTAACTTGTAAAGCTTCATGCTATTGTGGCACTGTACCTTTTTGAACCATTGTGCGATTGTGAGTTTCTCATTCTACTCTCATAGCCCTTAGACATTTCTAGCATTTGCAAATGCTTTGTGGTATACTTGTGAAAGGTCATTACGATTGCATATTCATGCATTGCAAAATGTTTTGCCCTTGATTTTTGCATTGCCAAAAGAGGAAAAAATATACACTAAATTATAAAGAAGAATCTTGCATAATGAAATATGTGCATTCATCAAGGTGGAGTTTTTTTTTTTTTGCTTGTCTTTACTTCTCTTCAGGCGTAAATTTTCTTATGCCAAGTGACTTCTTTTGCTCTTTGAAGTTTTTGTCACTTGGATGAGCTTCTCTTGTTGAATTTCTTCAAACCAAAATCTTTGTACTTTGAGAATTGTCAATGCACTCATCAAGGGGGAGATTGAGAAACCAAGTTAAAATACCCATTGATTTATATGTGATGAGTGATTGATAAGTTTGTTGATTTGGTTTGATGATTTGTGGGATTGCATGAGCATGTCTATGTATTGCAATTATGATCATGACTAACGGATGGCGTGTCTGGTGAGTATGCCTATGTATTGCAATTATGCACGTCGTATAATTATTTCAGAGAGGTTGCAAATGGTGTGTCTGATAAGGATGTACACGCTGGATGGTTTGGCTATTGGATCTGTGAACGTTGGAGAATTCACTGGAGCATTTGTTCTAGAGAGGTTGCAAAATGGCTTGTTTGGTGGGTTGTATTCATCGGATGGTCCAGCGTTGAAAAGTTTGCAACATCGGATCATCCAGCGTTCAAGATTTTTCTGAGATGAGCTTTTCGACTGAGGATTTTGATTTTGACTAATCTATAATGGAGTTGGAGATACGAGTTTGCTTGTTTTATTATGTGTTGGTGATAGATGTAACTTGGCGATCGAAGGCGGGATGATCGAGGCTAAACGGGGTGCTTGGTATCAGACAATCAAGGTGACTAGGCGGAGTCAAGTGTGATCCTAGCTGTACACGTGGTATGCAAGCAAAGCGTGAGAAGGTGAATGAAAACAACGTGTTGACAAAATCAAGCGAAATGGATATCGTTACAAGTGATAAGGCGGTCTGAGGGATCGAGAGCAAGAGAGACTTGCTGACGATCGAGATCGCAAGATGGAGTACACATATCGACATCGGGTGGTTTGCTTAAGGTGTAAGCAAGTGGCAGTGAGTCACGCTTTGAGAAGTGTGTGAGGTGGTTTCGCGGTTTAGCCTCAAAATCATGGGAAAGTGTGAAGTGCATGTGGCATCAGCACGAAACTTCTGTCGAGACTAATCTAAGTCATGAAGGTGCCATGGCCGTTCGATGAACGAGAAAAAAGATGGATAAAAATACCATCGGTGTTAGGTAGGAGTGTATTGGAAGAGATGGATATTTTAGGAACAATCTAGAAAACTTAGGGGTAAAAGAACATAGACTGTAAATAGAGATGGAGGGCTGATTGAGCCCTTTGAGCCATCTATTTAAGAGTTGTGTACTAGGATTTTAGGAGAGAGAGAGGAATGCTTAGCCTATGTATTATGTGAGAGCTTTTGTATGCAAAAACACTTTATAATCCACTGAAAATAGGACGTTTCTCTACAAGAAATGAAGTTTATATTTCCTCTTGCGCTTGTGTTCTTCTTTTTCTAGTTTACCTCTATTGGATCCCTTGCTTGGTTGCAAGTTTCTTGATTTTTGTTGCGATTTTTGTTCTGGTTTGAGCTGAAATTTTTTACCATGTTGAAGTGGTTCTTCTTGTTGCTAGAGGTATAAAATTTACATTCAGCATTAGTCTTGAATTCACATGTCTCTAAATCATCAACTTGAAGAGTTTCTTCACCCGGTGACTATCTCCTTAGATTTAAGTGTTTATTTATCGAATTACAAATTTTTGTATGCAATGACATATAGATTGATTTTCAATAGAATCTAATGTTTAATTACATCCATAAGAACCATGTTTTCTTAGAGGATCTTTTGATGCAGCATATTTCTGTCGAGTTTTTGCTTCCGTATATTATTTTAAGATAAATTGGGTGAAAGATTAGAAAAAAAACCATCCAAAAAGTTAATAAGACATATTTATCACCCTCTAATCACCATTCTCGATTTCTCTGGGCACCATTCTTGATTCTACAATGTTCGACCTATACATGCACCATGCACCGTGCCTTACTGGCATCTCTGTTCCACAATGTAGCACTTAACATACAAACTGGGGTATCCTTGGATTTCTCCGCACTTTGTCCATAAATTTTCCTTTTTCAACTATGTAGGTCGTAATATACATGGATCAATCCTCTATCTGTGGCTGGACGACCATGCTTGGTGTCCAGGGGGAGGATGATCCTACCTATGGCTACAGATGATACAAGTTGGTACAAATTGAATTGACTAACCCTCTCACACTAGGCACAGAAAGAATGGGCTTCGTCTCGACACAACCTTTACTCAATGTTTACTACGGCAACGATGCTTCTGATGGTCTGGTTACAGTGAACAATCTATGTTAGTTGTCACGAGGACCACTGGTCCGGCACGGTGAGAAAGTACTTGGACATGGCTTTCCTGAATCTCTTCTTGTATTGCATTGGAGATATGACGGTAGGGGATTCGTTTTTGGGGCCGCCAAGAATCCCTGAGGCCTTCACCCAAGTCTCCAGCTGTTTGTCCCAGGTGTACTGGCGCAAGTAGTCGATGATGCCAATAACAAGCTCTTTCTTCTCCTCGTCGATACCAACAAGAAGTGAGTAATCCATGACATCCACCAACTGCAAAGCAAAGTAGACCGAGTTACAACTGTCAAATTTCTCCGAGACAATCATGTAACACCCATATAGAGTAAAATTATGGCAGAGTATAGTTGGTGCTAATGTAGAAACTTGGCAATCTAATTAAATATTCAAATATATTGGTTAAACAGTAGGCACAAAGCAATATAACCACGTACCGCAAGAAATGAAGTATCATTCCAGACAGCTCTTTCCAACCTTCGTTTTGCCTTGCTCCCCAAAAATATAGGCTTAGTATGCAATGCCTCTATGAGGTTTGAATCCAAGAGGACTTTGCTGTCCCCAGACGTGTACCGTGAGCGTAATGAACCCTTTAGGTCATACACCCTAGATATCTTCCTTTCAAAGAAAAGATTCTCCATCACCATCAGATCCATTTTTACTTCTCTCCCGGCTTTCAAGCTCTTGGTACTAACCTGAACTCAAGCAAAAAGGGCAAAATAGAATCCAGGGTGATGTTTTACACTTCACAGTTCGATAAACAATGATGCAACAAGTGAAGAAAAACAAACCTGATATAATCCTACTATTTTGGCCAGGCAAGTTGGGCTACCAGAAGTTAAGGATTCCATCAAATACTTGAAGTACTGAGGAGCAAATTCTACAAAAGAATCCAGCTCTGTCCTGGTGACTTGTTTGATTATGAACCTCTCATCCATCGTCTTTGCAAAGTAAACATTGCTTTTTCCACCTTGCGCGCTCCATCTCTTGCAGCGACTTAGAGAACGTATGTAATCAATATCCTTGGGACAGCATTTCTTTCTGAGTGCAGCAAAATGCTTTTCAAAATAGCAAACCACAGAGAATTTTGCTTTATCTGGAGAAATAGGTGATTCATCATCGAAGGAAAACTTAAAATGAGTTCCCTTAGAATCCAATTGTTCTTCTTGTGAGGGTGAGGACCCCTCAAGTCCAAGGCTGCTGAACTCAGTAGTATTTGGCAGATGTGAAAAACTCAAACATGAATTTAGTCTGCGTGTGACTTGTTGTGCATATTCTTCTGAAGTCATGGCATATGACACGATACTGGTGGGCTCATCATCATAGACTGCAACAACAACATTATCTTCATATCCAATCTGGGGTAACAGCCGTGCCCCATCATCAATCATATCTGAAGCAGATGAGATGTATGTCGGTGTACGGGCAAGAATAACATTTAATTTCTCTATTACCCCAGGAGACCTTTGAGAACAGGCCCTCCGCATATTTGGAATTGGATCTTTCAGGATGCTCGTCATATTTCCAAAGCACTCAGCAGATTTAAATGACGGCAGATGCAAAGAAGTAGGAGCTAATCCAGTTCGTTCTCGCTGACGCAACCCCAGTGTAGAATTAAACGAGTGAATTCTAACAGGGGTTACGACATTCCTATAATTTGAACTGTCCAACAAATTAAAGGATCCATTTTCATCAGTTTTGGTGAAAGTTTGTGGAAGATCATACTGTAAATCACTAGATCCAGTCCATGCCAAATCGATCTTATCAGAGAAAATGGATGCAAGTGAGGGTAACCTCTCAACAGGTTCCATATCATTCATAGGTTCACTAATAGACCACTCTTTCTCTCCATTGAATCTGCTGTAGACTTTGTCAAGATCCTCTTCACCATCCATAAGATGACCCACCAGACCAATCTGCAAATTTGTATCAGCCACGCCGTATTCATTATCATTCAAGTGCCCCTCTCTGGATAACAAAGATTTTCTTGGACTTCCTGAAGATTTTCCAATCTCAATATCTCCACGAAGCAAATCAGCTTTCCATTCCTTCAGTCCGGTGTCTAGGAGAATATCAAGATTATCAGGATTGGTCTTTGAAATATGACCATGTGTTTTAAGAAGTGAGTCTACATGACATAGCCTCCGATCCCAAATGTACGCATCAAGAAGAAGACCACGCCTCAAGCGGTTGAGCTCCAGAATATCAATTGATGCCTGCATGGGGTGATTGCTATCCCTTATAACTGGTAACATCAATATCTGCAAGAAAAAAGGGGAAATAAATTAACATAAATAGTTGTGGTCCTGGATAAAATTGAAGAATATGACAAGAAAGTCTTATTGCGCCACCTCATATTCATTTTTTTCCATTTTAAGCAAATCCTTCATCTCAATAATCTGCCTTTGAACACCTTCCTTCATTGGTTCATCCTCATTTACAATGTTCTTTTCAATACGGTGAAGAAATTCAGATACCTCCACATGCAAGGATTCCATTTTGCCAAATATCTATAGAAACAAGGTACATGAGCACAATATTGTTCTTCAAGTACAGCTGGTGTGTTGGATGCAGAAGATAAACATAGTTTCCACAAATTTGATAAAATATCATACCTCAATTGCCACCTTTTTCAGCCACTCCTGTGGACTGCGACAATTGAAATCCAGTACAGATGGTGGAAGGTTTACTGATAGAATGTCAACAGGAGAATATCTGAAGAAAGCCACCATGTTTCCATACCTGGATTTTTAAGTTAAATTGTTGAAATCTCATTGGAGGATTAAACAATGGGAGTTTGCAAAGGATGTAGCAGTCACATACCCGTAAAAACGAAGGCAGTCCCTCTGGAGAGAGTGTCCACAGCTTGCAACTCGGTTAGCTGTAGCATGATTCGAAAAACTTAGCTCCAGGAATTTCCCAAAAGACAGACCCCAGGCGGCATCCGACATAATTATCCTTCGTGTGGCAGGTGGAACTCCATCCTTAGATTCGCACTTGAGGCACCTGTGCCACATCCATATCCTTCCATCATGTTCGCCGGGCAACTTTCGAGATAGAAGCCTCCTAACACTAATTGTTAGGCTCCCATGCTGATGAGTATAGCACCTGACATGTGATTCCGATGGCTCTTTGCATGACTGGCAGCAATATGCCTGACAAAAGGAATGAAAAAGTACAAACCATTAGTTCTTAAAAACTATAATAAGAAGGTCCAACATGACAACGTACATATTCATAAAATGAATATGGGACGTGCCTGATCAAATAAGTCTTCCCGAAGGTATCTCCCAAGTGGCTTATCAAAGCTACCATAAAACTTGATGCGGAAAAGCTGGGAACGCTCGCATACCAAGCCTTTTGGGATACAAGTACTTGACAGTGAAACTAAGATGCTCTGATGATTGTCAGTACCAGGAAAATATTCACCAGAAAATTCATTCTGGTCATGTTGGTCTGCTGAGTGATAGTCATCACGCGGTTTGTTATCCCTATAGTCTACTTCTTGATATTTCTTTGCTAAAACCTCATCTTGATGGGCATTTTTTCCAAGCTTTGCAGAGTTATGAAAATGTTGATATTGCATCCTCGAATCATGATCCATGGAACATAGAGATGTTTTATGCCTATTGAATGAACCAGTTGCTTGGGATCTACAATGTTCACAAGAGTTCAGATCATCAACAGAATTTTCAGATTCTCTATGCCCACAGTCACCCATGAACCCCTGGGCTTCCTCATTTGATGGTAATGAACTAGGTGATACAGAGATGTTCTCAAACATCCTGTTGGCCGTAGTAGTCTGTGAGAGTTTGTCCTGTTCAAGTTTAAGTCCATGAGGAATACCAACAGTAGCAGATCCAGCGACATAGTTATTTGCACAGTTTCTCATATCTCGCTTCACCACCACAGGCATAGAAGGAAATTTAGGAAGTGTTGCACCTTCATCCGCAAAGAATGATGTTTCAAGAGAAAGGTGATAAGCGGCAAAGACTGCAAGATGTACAGCTCGCTTAATCCTCTTTAGTTCCTCTTGGCAGGAACCTCTCAGTAGAACCTACATAAAATTTTGATATAATTATTAGAAAAATGTGTAATACTTTTATAAAGTAAAAACAAGAAATTGAATTTCAATTAAAGTAAAAGTAAGAAATTGAACTCCAACTAAATACAGGCATAGTGCTAATACTCTCCATAATGGATTTAACGATCAGTATTTAACGTTAGCCGTTGACATGAGCTCTGCATTCCAATCAAATGATCTTGGAACAGCAAAGGGATCATTACCGTGCAACCCAAACGCCTTGGGCAACCTTCAAAGAACATCAGTGTCTTGCTTGACCTCCGATTTGACTGTTTAGCCGATGAGAATTCCAGAACTTTTTGCACCTTGAACACTTCACACTGACCTAGCCTTGCCGAAGCAATATTGTCAACTGATGAGACAATTTGTGCCCCTGTGCATCTTGATATCCTATCCAAAAGTGGCCTCTTAACATTCAGAACTAACGAAATATCTTTTGAAAAGAGCTCCTGAGCTGAAGATGAGACGCTTTTCTCGACTAGCACCACATTAGGTCGCCGGGACTCGATCTTTCCAACAATCGTTCTCAGGTGCTCCTTCTCCTGCATTAAGGGCATTTCTTCAGTAAGAGCAGAAATATAACAAACAAATGTCCAGTATGAGTATAAATAGGCAGAGACCTGTTCAAGTATCCTGTCAATGGATGCAAGTTTATTAGGAACCCTGTGGTACTCAAGTGCGCCCCCTAAAATGAGCAATTTCGCACTCCTATGCTCAGATACCATGCGTTTGTGTTTTACATTCTTAGAGCAAACAACTCCTCTGACAAAATTACTGTATAAAAGAAATTACTCATCAGTTCCACATGATGGTCGGAATTACTATTTCAATTATAGTCAACTAAAAAACTATTGAAAAAGCATACCTATCGCTTGGATCCCCTGATGCTATACATTTGACCTTCACATAATCAGTAGGATCCATGCTGCCTCCTTTCTTGGTATCTGGCCTCACATAGCTTGCTGCTTGCCAAGCTAAGGATGATACAGTATCAAGCCAATTTTTGGATCCATCTTCGTTTCCCAGATCAATGCCTTCTGCCTTCAGTAACTGAGCCACAAGAGCTCGGAAATGACCAAGCACAGCATTCCTCAGACCCTCTTTCTGAGCAATGTTTGTGACCTCGTCAACACCAGCTATTTTGTTAGTGCTAAAGCTACCAGGAACAAGAGGCCTGCTTGAGTCTCCGACCTCATCATCCTTGTCATCGAATCCAAATAACCTTGATTCGATGTCATCACCCTCATCTTCTGGTGGTGGTGGGCACCAAATATTGGCACCAAAATCGACAGGATATTGAGTTCTGTTTCCTTCTCCACCTTTGTCAGTGACACTATTATTCATGTGTTCCAGTGGACCATCAGATCCTACACTCGCCTTTGTACCATATCCAGGAGAATCCGGGCTGAATCGGCCATTCTTCCTGTATGTCGGCGAGCCATTGTTCTCCCTCATCCAAGATGGGCTCTCCAAGGGACTTGGGGTCAAGGACCGGTTGATCTCATTAGGGGTACTAACACTAACGGAGTCTGTGTCTGAAAAGTCATGTAAGAAGCCATTCCCTGGGGTGAAAAACTGAACCCCGGACTCATAGTCATCCTCCTCATCCGCTCGACTGCATCAGTAAAAACCAATTCCACAAAAAATTAGCACAATAAATTGACTAATTCTAAAACAACAGGATGGCAAGCATAAACTTATGTGAGAATTTCGTGTGTGTGGGGGGGGGGGGGGAACTTCTGTGAGAATTACTTGCTCCCACTACCAGATAATAAATACGAATCACAAGTTATCAATTTTGTGTTATTCAAACCCAAGTCACCCAAATAAAGAAGGTAAAGACCTTGAGCTAAAATAATAAATAAATCCTAAAGCCTCCCAATCTCACCTTTCCCTTTTCCTCCATAGCAAGTCAGAATGGAAACTTGAAACGTATGTATAGCTTTTTACGAGGAGACGGAAACGGAGGCGTAGCACAGTACCTGACAGCGCCGCAGCGGAGCAGCTGCGGCGAGGAGATCTGTCGGCGCAAGGCGATGGCGCGCCTGCCCCCGGATCTCGCCGCGGCGGGCGGCGGCGGCGGCGGCGAGTCTGCGGGGGACAGCCCCCCGCTGCGGGACCTCGGCGTAGCAGGCGGACGGCCGTCGGCCGGCGTGGGGCCGGCGATGAAGGATCTGACCTTTTGCACCGCCCCCAGCACCGAGAAGTCCACCATTCCCATCGCCAGCACTCCAAAAATCACCCAAAAAAAACTAGAAAAATAAAGGGAAAAAATGTCACGCCTTCGCTTCGTCCGGCGAGGCTAAAACTCCTCTCCGGCGACGAGACAGCGGCGGCGGCGGCGGCGGCGGAGGTCCGTTCGTAAGCCGCGTGGGGGGTTAGTTTCTCCTCTCTTCAACCCACAGCGGCGGTGCGTGTGTATGTAAGTATGTATCTACAGGCGGCGGCTAGTTAGCGGCGGGAGGCATTTGGGGGTCAGCCAATGCCCGACTGGTCGGTGGGCATAGGCCGGCGGCTCCTCGCCGGCCGGGCGTCGCCGTGCGGTGCGGCCGCGCTACGCGTCGGTGCGAGGGGTCGCGGCGGGGGAGGGGGTGGGGAGCATGGCCCGCGGAGACGAGATGGAAGCGGATGGGCCGGCGAGAGAGACGAGAGGAAGGTGCCCGCAAAAGCAATGGCGGAATGGAAGAGGTGGGAGGAGGGTGGGGCGGGGTTTTTAATTGCTGAGAGAGAATGCTCTCTCTGGTGATGGGAGGGGCAGCATCTTTCAGACAAAAAGAAAAAAAAATGGAATGGTGGTATTAATTGGTGCGTACACGTAGAAATACCAAATACAAGGCCGTATATACGAGGCGAGGTGTGCTCAAGATATTTTGTTGGTGGGTAATTGATGAGCTTATATTGTTTGGAGGCAGGCAGTAAATCAAAATTGATGAGTTTATATTGTTTAATTATTAGTAGATTCATTATGAAATGTTCTTCTACACAATATAGTTTTGCCAATTTTTTCATATATAATTAGAAAAAAATAAATGGTATTTAAAGTCTTTTAATTAGCCACCGGCTCTATATCATGAATGGTATTAGTAGATTCATTATGAAATGTTCTTCTACATAATATATTTTAGCTGATTTTTTACTATGTAATTAGAAAAAAAATAATAGTCGTTAAAGTCTATTAATTAGTTACCGAATCTATGTCATGAGTGCAGTATCTTGAAGGTTGTTTTTAAGCGGCAGCGTGTATTGTACTTGTAGGTACAAGATTGTTTTTTTTTGGGTCTAATTATACAATCCACATTTTGCTCAAATTTTTACTAGATAATCGTTATTATTTGATACATGTGGCTACTCTATTTGCTGTTTCCTAAAGGTGTTTGTTTGCCCTCAAAAGTTGGGCGGCTCCACCTAGGCTAATAATCCCTTGAATAAGAGTGATAGACACCTTCAAAAAGCATTGTATACGTGGTAGGGGCAAAATTCAATAATAGGAGTAGTTGATGAATATACCATCAAATAAATTAGCAACATATATACAACTCCTACTTCAGTATTTGACGGTTGGGACCCACAGTTTTCTGCCCCCACATGTCGGTGTGGCATGGGCAGAATAATTGGGTCGTGTTGAATCAAATGGAATTTCAGATCCACTAGAATATTCAGAAAACCGAAAGTGGATGCCCTGTGTCATGGTCGGATAGATAGACAACCATATCAATCTCGTATGGCTGCATCTCAGATAGGACGGTTGTCAATAGTGTTTTTTTTAGAAAAGTGTCCTCTTCTCTCTCTCTCCTTAGCAGTTTATATTGTTAAAGACACTGCTTAATTTAGATATTAAACATTCCGAAAAATACATATCCTACAAAATATTCAAGAACCATGAGATTCTATGCGAAAAAGCATATTTCAAAACGAGAGAGTTACACGCTTTCAAAAAATCTTTTCAGCATTAGAAAGGTGCCTCTACTGTTTGCCAAAGGAGGAGCTGAGCCTCCTACTGTTGCCAATTTTTAGTTTTCTCTTCTTGTTTTATTTTGAGTTGTCTCGAGACATTTCAACGACAGTTGATAGAGAAAAATATATCTAGAATCAGGAAAATTAGAAGCACATAATTGCTTGAACCAAAACGAGAAGAACATAACCCCTTGACAGTTAAGCGTGTGCGTATATACTCCTAAAATTAGCACTAGTTAGCATTATTTCTATCAGCCTCGACAGTGCTAGCATAACTGTACATGTAATCTTCACAAGCTGAAGAGTGAAGACGCTCCTTGCACGGCCGGTGGTAGTTGTTAGCCTATGAGCATGGGAGGGACTGGCCATTACGGATGGTTTTATTTTTATTTCTTCCCGCCATGAATCTCCCCCCTATCGGCATTGTTATACATGACTCTTAATCACTACGTAAAAAACCCTTTGAACGTGTCACCTCAAACACGTCACTGATGATTATACATAAGTAACGAATACGTACCCATCATTAATAACGTACATAGTGACATGTCTGAATGAAGATCTTTCATTGATGACTACATATATATAAGTGACGAGTCTAGACCCTTTACTTATGAAAACAATTAAAAAACAAAAATATAAAAGAACAACTAAAAAACTAACCAATAAGAGCAGCAAATGGCCAGTGGTAGATCATCAAGAGAAATAATGCCATCTAAGATTTGCACAGATGAACAGAGAAACAATTTCCTGGTAGTTCATCAGCCAGCACAGCTGCTCCCTCTCTGAGTCTGTCAGCCATGGATGCGCCTGCGCGCCAAAGACACAGACGCAAATATATGCTTACATGGCTCGATCCGTTCAAGACTCGGGTGCAGCACAAGAATAGTGACGTGCAGTTGCTTTACCTTGAGGTAGATGTCAATGGCGCGGTAGAGGCTGTCGTTGAGGGCCGGGGCGTGGTGCATGTGTCCTCACCTCCAGTGTTCCAGAGGAAGTGTGCGTAGGCGGTGGCGTGGTGCGAGTTGTCGGGCTCAGCCGCGATGGCCTCCTGGTAGGTGTCCTCCGTGGCCGTGAGGTCGTTCTGCGCCATCCACAGGAAGGTCGCGTACTGGTTCAGTGCCTCCGTGTCTGTCGGCTCCGCGCGCACCGCCCTCTCGAAATAGTGCTCCCCCTACAACAAAACAAGAGTTACTATTGGTAACGGCTGTTGTCAAACCGTCGAACAGGTGGTGGGCGTCGCTGAGGGGACCTACCGGTCGTGGTCGTTCTACACAAGGTAAAGGAACTACGCGAAGTTGGCGAGGATGAGCGAGTTGTTCAGCTCATTAGGGACGGCCTACTCGTACATCTGTTGCATCCTGGCGTGCTCGGTGACACCCACCACCTGTTCGACGACGGCGTAGTGCATCAACAAGCCGATGATGTTCTCGGGGCTCATGCCTCTCGACTGCATCGCCGTGATGAGCCTCTTGTACACGGGCAGCCTAAGCAACGACACTGCTTGTACCACTAGTCTGCGCTTGGTGATCTCGGCTTCCCAACAGTGCTTATGCCGTTCCAGATCACCGTCTCATCGAGGATCTTCGCCGTGTATTGCTCCAGCATGGGCCACCGAAGCGCCTTGGGCTACCGTTCCCTGTTGTTGCCCTTGGCCCGTTGAGGAGGCGGAGGAAGAGGAGGAGCCTACAACGGCGACTGCGGTGCAATCTAGCTCCTCGCCTCCAAGGATCTGGCCCCAGCCTGCTTGGATCTGGCCCTGGCCTCCATGGATTCGGCCACCGCCTCCATGGATCATGGCTGCTGGAATGCCGAGCGCGCTCGGCCACCGGCATGGAAGAAAAAGAGAGAAGAGATACGAGAGAGATGATAGAGAAAGAGATAAGAACACGCCGTAAAGAGGGGATGCGAGAAACCGAAATCAATTAAGAGTTTAGGTCCGACCGCACATAGGTGATGGGTGGTAATATGACCCATCACCTTATGATCCGTCACTGATGATTTATTATTAGTGACAGATTATAATTAGATCTTGACCTAAAGCTATATAAGTGATGGGTTGTGGCGGGACCCGTCACTAAAAATTCTTTAGTGACGAGTCTTCTATGACCCGTCACTTATTTTGTATTTTCTTTGTCCGTTTTTCACGTAGTGATTAAAAACTTCTAAGAAAATCATTAAAAAAATCGAACTTCACTTAACTGCCTGGTGATTTATATTCTAGTCATTAGCATAATCATCTTGTCTGGCGACGATATTGGCATTTTGTCAATTAGGATTCAGGCTTCATGCAGGGTGGATCCAAACAAAAGAATCACCGGTATTATTACTACTACATTATAGTATCATCACATCTAATAAAACACTGATAAACATGTGTTTTCTATAGGGATTACCAAACTCTATTGGTGTCGTACGACACCATGGAACCACCATGGATCGGCAAATTTGGAAATTTAGACAACATACGCGACCGTATTTGCGAAAATAGACAACATGTCGACGTATTTGCAAATCTAGCACTCGTATTCGGTATCTCAAATACCGAAATTTGATTTTCGGAAACTGAAAATCCGAAAACACCGTATTCGACAACTGAGGTGCCGAATACGGCACTGTGGGCTGTATTCGGCACCTCAGTTGCCGAATACACCCTGTACTCTGTTGTATTCGGCAACTGAGGTGCCGAATACAGCCCACAGTGCCGTATTCGGCACCTCAGTTGCCGAATTCAGTACATCATGTCGCTTTCACGTCCTGTCGATGCTTTCGGTGTGTGCGTGCCAGTGGGATGCTGCTTTTGCGCTTAATAAAAGCCCTGGCTCGCAGAAGAGAGAAGGGAGAAGAGAAGAGAGCAGCAAAGGAGAGAAGGGAGAAGAGAAGAGAGCAGCAAAGGAGAGAAGGGAGAAGAGAAGAGAGCAGCAAAGGAGAGAAGGGAGAAGAAAAGAGAGCAGCAGTGGAGAGAAGAGAGTAGCAACGGAGCAACGCTAGGAGAAACAGCTCGAGCAGAGGGGGCAGCCGGAGAGGATCAACGCGAGCAGCAGCCGCGCTCAATTTCCTTAAGGTAAGTTTTTAGATTACGTAGTTAATTAGTAATTATAATTAGATTTTTCTTAGTTCGTTCAGAAGTATATTAATCATTTCGTCAGTATATTGTTAAATTCATTCAAGTACATTTGATTAATTATATTATTTTGGTAAATTAGAGTATTTAAATTAATGATTTAGTTGGGTTATATAATTTTTATTAGTAAGTGTGATTAGATTCTTTACTTAATATAGTAACATGAATTTACGGGATTTAATCTAGGTAATTAGTTTTATTAAAGTAATATAATTACGTAGTTAATTAGTAATTATAATTAGATTTTTCTTAGTTCGTTCAGAAGTATATTAGTCATTTCGTCAGTATATTGTTAAATTCATTCAAGTACATTTGATTAATTATATTATTTTGGTAAATTAGAGTATTTAAATTAATGATTTAGTTGGGTTATATAAGTTTTATTAGTAAGTGTGATTAGATTCTTTACTTAATATAGTAACATGAATTTACGTGATTTAATCTAGGTAATTAGTTTTATTAAAGTAATATAATTAATCAATTAACTTGATTAATTAGTTTAATCACTTAGGTTTGGTTGAACCGTAGAAGATAGTGTCCAGTAGCAACAAAGATGCATATTAGTTGTATATTGCACTATTTAATTAGTATTATTTTTGTATTTATTATTTATTACATGTATATTTATTTAGGAGATACGGTATGATTTTTCATATTTATTATGGAGAACGTCCCACAGTTCTGCACGGGAGACTTGTAACAATTCAGAACTGCCAGCACATAGAGAGTTCGGTTGAGGTACCTATTGATCTAGATGGCCTGAAATCACATATTATGCGCCTTTTGCGTGTGAACCAGCAGTCCCATACTGTTGTCTTAGAGGGTGTACGGCCGCGGCTTGTTCCAAATAGCTCGGTCATTGTCCATACGTTGTTCGAGATGAGTAGGAACAACGCATGGGCTTTGTACTCACGCAAGGCATTGGAGGAGAACTTTGATATGGCGGTGTACGTAAACATAGTGTCACGACTGGTGCAAGGTGATGCAGTGACCACTGTGGAAGGCTCAAGCCAGGAGGTGATGCATGAAGAGGATGGAGGGCATGTCGGGGAGGGCAGTTCCAGTAGAGAGGGAGGTAGAGTGGACCCTGGTGAGGTCGATGCAGGATGCATGGATAATGAAGACGGTGGTAGCGGGGATGAAGAAGCTGCTGACAATGATGACCCGATCCCGGCGATCCAGTACTTTCGTGGTACTGGGCTCCTGGAGTGTGTCGTCGTTGAGTATAACACCTTATCTAACTGGGGATACCAGAATAGCGACATTCAGGTCGGGCAACAGTTTCGTAACAGAGGGGAGGTCATCCACTTTATTAGCAACTATGCTGTAATAACAAGAAGGGACCACAAGTGCGCCCGGTCTAACCCTACGGAGTATGAGGTCAGGTGTACGAAGCACCCAAATTGCCCTTACTTCGTACGAGCACATCAGCCGAAATATGAGAACTATTTTGTGATTAGTAGACACACTCCACATACATGCAGCGAAGAGGCTATTAGGAATGTGAGCCACGCTGTTGATGCGAGGTTCGTAGCCCAACTCCTCATCACGATTATTGGCACAGAAATTTGTTTGTCGCCAAAATCGATTATGGGGGAGGTGCACACTAAGACTGGCATGCTTATCAATTACCACACCGCGTGGCGAGCGAAGCAGAAGGCGTTGAAGATGCTGTTTGGAAGCTTCGAAGAGTCATACAACAATGCTCCAAGACTGCTGCAGAAGATTGCCATGACGAATCCAGGGACTCAGTGGGCCATGGCGGATGAGTCGATCAGGCTAGATGATGGGTCATATAGCACCACTGACCGATACCTCATTAGGTTATTCTGGTCCTTTGGACAATGCATCGAAGCATTCAGGCATTGTAGGCCGGTTGTATGCGTGGATGCCACATTTCTAAGCGGCAAGTTCCATGGTACCCTTATGACAGCAATGGCGGCGGATGCAAATAATCAGATCATTCCTCTCGCCTTTGCAATGGTTGAGAGTGAAAACAATGATAGTTGGCTGTGGTTCCTCACCTTGGTAAGGACACGTGTCGTGGGAAATAGGGAACGAGTTTGCGTCATCTCAGACCGCAACAAGGGTCTTCTGCATGCGTTGGACGTGCTGCATGATAGCACAAACTGCTCCATTGCATGGCCTGATGTGGAGAGAAGATGGTGCATGCGACACTTGGGCGCGAACCTGTACACAAGGTACCGCAGCAAGTCGCTTGTAAAGAGATTCAAAGGGCTATGTCTTCAGAACCAGCAGGCGAAGTTCAATGAGATATGGAGAGAGTTAAATGAGACCACTCGCAAGATGATGGCAGACCAGCAAGCAGGGGAGGATCAACTGCGGGCGCAAATGGTTGGGGGCCAAACTATCGTTAGTCGTTCACGTGGTACATTTAGCCAGTGGATAGCGGGGAAGCCGGCGGAGCGTTGGGCCCTTATCCATGACACTCATGGTGCCAGGTTAGCGCATAGAATTGTAATGATCATATTGTACTGATTCTTATGCAAATAGCCATTCTAAAATTATTGTATCCCATGTTAGGTACTCCATCATGACAACGAACATAGCGGAGGCGTTCAACAATGTCCTGAAGGGAGTACGGGGCCTCCCGTTGTGTGCCATTATTGAGCTCACATTCTACAGAACGGCGGACTACTTTCGAGACCGTGGTAATGCTGCTATGAAGTGCAGCACACGGTTTTCACCTAAGGTGGAGCAAATCATATCAAGAAGGAGGAGCAAGGCACACTTTCATCGGTCGAGGATCTACGACTTGGCCAACAATGACTTTGAGGTCATGTGCCGCCGTAGGTATGCTTCAGGGTATAGCGCCGGGGACACCGTGCAGCAATGTCAACTTGGACCTAACGAGGTGAAGTGCACATGCAATAAGCCAAAACTGCACCATATCCCGTGCTCGCATGTCTTAGCCGCTTGCAGGGACATAGGTGGCAATGACGGATCACAGTACGTATCACCGTACTTCACGATCGATGCATTGAGGAGCACATGGCTTCCGAAGATGCGGTCCTTTAACATCGGAACCAACTACAAATCGATCGAGGGCCCTAAGTGGGTACCTTATCCACGAGCACGACGCACAGATCCTGGAAGGCCTAGATCTACGAGGCTGCAAGGTGACATGGATGAAGCAGATGCTGTTGATGGCCTTCGCAGGTGCAAACTTTGCAAACAACCTGGACATGACAGGAGGACTTGCCCGACCCGTCAGTAAACTATCAGCCCACTGTCAAACTGAACTGTCTTAGAGACTTTGTATTGTAAAATGTTATTCACCTGTTAGTTGTACTACTTATTGTGCATTATGTGGTTTGCACTGTACCCCTTTAGACAAGAAGTGACCATTGTATTGTAAATGTAATTTTATTTATTTATTTCGTGTTTCTTAAATATTCATGGATCCGTGTTTTGATGCAGAGACAGAGCGCAGGTAGTCAGTGAGCAAGAAATCTATGGCGGGATCCTCTAGTACAGGCTTTCCATGGACACCTGCAACGATCGCTATAGCACTTAATGCCTCCTTACAGGTTGTGCGCGAAGGAAACGATGATCCGTTAAAGGAGAACAACATAATCCAAGCCGTGGCGAAATTGCATGCAAGACCCATATGTTCTAGGTTAACCGCGCCACTCCAATGTGTAACCACCGAGGACCTTAGGGCCCTCTTGTATCACCGGCGTCAAATGTATCTGAGGGTCCGCGAACTGGCCGACCATCCTTCTGTGATAGGTTTCTCTAGGAGGCAAAGAACGATAGTAATGTCGCCAGACCAGTATGCATCCCATATTCAGGTATGTCATATAAACATTTGGTCACCCTACTTATCTTATTTCTATTGATTCGAACGGTCCTCTTCTGCGTCAGGCTTTCCCGGAAGACGAACAGTTGATCAACAAAGAAATCTCACACTTCTTGACGATGTGTATGCTCTTCGGCGGGGGTGTGATGCCTGGTTCGCGTAGAAGACGACTACAGTCAGCGAATCAAAGGGGTACAGAGGCGACCTCTACGAATCATCCAGATAATGACGAGGACGAAGACGATGACGATTTCATGCCCCCCATGCCTAGACGTTCGAACAGAAATACAGGAGAAAGTTCTAGGAACACTGCAAGAGGACGTTCACGCACAACATCGAGATGCCATACAACTGATAGGGAAATAGGACGTGGTACCACCTCGGAGAAACCTCAAGATGATGACGACGACGACGATTTCATGCCACAACGACCCCGCCCTCCGAGGCTTCCATCTCCGGAGGACACCGATGACCCTGAAAATGATGATGGATTTGCTCGTACTCATTTTTACAACTTCCCAGAACCACCTCGGAGACGACAACCATCTTACCCGGATAGCTTTGACCATCGCACCTGGAATTCTTACGCTAATTTGCGTCGCCACTTTCCTTCGCCCTAAGCATCTATTGTAACCCTATATATTTTATTCCCTTAAGGCATGATATTATGTTCTTTAGGCGTATCGTACATGATAATGTTTGTTGTTGTTCGCTCTTTATGTGTAACCTCTGTACCGGGTTCCATGCTACTTATGCTTTACAACTACTATTGTTTCCTCTGTACTGAGAATTTCTTAAATTAACAATACAGTGAATACGACATAATAGGGATGACCTCGACATTAAAATCAATAATACATGTGTCATGACAAATTGTCCTGGCTACTCAACGGCGACGATGCCTCACACAATCTCCAGGCGTGTAAGCGTCTGGCGGGTGTGTGGCTCTCATCCCAGCAGCCTGCGCAGGCCCCTGCCTTGCGTGCCCTTGGTCGTCTTCATCATCATCTGCCTGCCCTGTGGGAACCCCACCGAACGTGTATCCCCCCCCCCGCTTACTCGGCTCTGCATGTACCATGCCGAAGGATCCTCGTGCGGAAGTGTGGACGGCCCTAGAACGTGCTCCGATGGAGTCCAGTGTGCCGAAGGCTCGCCATGCTGGTACCAATGTGAACTTCCAGGTTCATTGAGATCATGGGAGGACTGTCCGCCGAGTAGATCAGTGAAGGTGGCGGTCGCATGCATTGCAGCACCCCAGTCAAAAGCATTAGGGTCGCTCCAGCAAGGGGTCTGCTGCGTGTAGTCAACGACGTCCTCCTGATGAGAAGATGCTGCAGCCGGAGGTGTCATCGTAGCCGGAGGTGCTAGTGAACCCAGCGTAACCTGCTCGGGCGCAGGAGGCTGCGTGCACTCCTCGGCCTCAGCACCGAAACATGAGACATGACGCGCCGAAGCTGAAGATGTATGTCGTGATTCTGACCGGACGGGTTCCTCACGAGCACTGGATGACCGCCTGCTGTGGGAGGACCGCCTGCTGTGGGAGGCACGAGACGGGTCCATGGCATGTTGGTCGTACCCCCTCCATTGCGGGGCACACCCACCTAGACCACGTATAGCGTTTAGGAAGCGGGATCCTCTTGTCCTCATGTACTCCCGGAGAGGGTTACGATCCCTCTGCGATGATGACCTGCTTGGTTCCCCAAAAGGTTGATCCGCTTGCGTATGCATCTCATACGCCTCTTCAGTCTGTATAAGATGAGGGACATGTCAGTAATACACAGATTTTCCAAAGAAAACCAATATAAGTAACGCATCACTTACCACAACATGAAGTAGGCGGGCACGATCCTCGGGGAAGGGTCTGGGGCCCGGCTGTACAGGTCCGCTGAGTAAGGTGGCACGCGTGCGCGGACGGTACCAAGCAAGGTAGTCCCAGTACGTGGCCTCGTCGTATTGTCCAGCAGTAATGATGACATCCACCGCAGCTGATTCTGTCCACCTCCGTATGTACTCGGCATTCTTAGATGCCCAGTCCTGCGTGCCTCCGCCCCCCTTTGAGCTCCACCTGTACATGACATAAACAGTTATAATTTGTTAACATGGATAACCAATGTACTAAGGCAACATACAATAACACACTTACTCGTGCGCCCGTCCGGCGTCTCGTGGTGCTGGAACAGGCACCACCTGTCGGTACCCGAACTGCCTCTGTACACGTTCTGGAGAATATACTTCCACGCAGTTCATGTACAACAAGAAGCATGTGGTCAACCATAAGTCTGCGTCACGACTACAAGAGGATGCCAGGAGTCCACCATCTGCAATTTCTTTTACTCGTGCCATACGCCATGGATCCCAATCCACTAGATCAGCGCTAAGGATGTCCAGGTCACTTATCACCCTGGAGTAGTTACCATGGTCTTGCTGCTGACTCCATCTTAGCCTGGCATGAATCCACCGATACCCCATCGTTGGCCTTATGTCATCTGCAATGCCATCAGAGATGTGAACTGAGTAGTAGCACTTGAGCACCCAAGGTCTGGAAATCGGGAGGTACTCCCAACTCCATAACTGTAAGAGATGTAAGCACCCTGTAATGGTTGCCTTCCTCTTTGTTCGCTGGGTTGCATCACACAATCCTCTGTAGGTTGCAGCCAACACTGCAGATCCCCAACTGTAAGATGTAGGCTCATAAGGATGTGACGCGAGGTGGGCTGCTAACCATACAATATGTGGGACGACATAATCGCCTGCCGTGTTGCAGAACATGATGCCTCCGAGCAGGACGTATAAGTACACCTCATAGTGTTGCATAAGTGTATTCTCGTCCGCATCCAGTGGGCATGGACCGAACTGTGTCAGCCCATGAACCCAGGACATGGAGAGGGCAGCATCCTTCCCGTCGTATTGCACACCAAACCTATAAGATGCAGATGGTCAATGACGCTTTAATAGCACTGTAATATTTTAAATGCATTACATAACAAATAATTATCTATCTGCAACATAACCCTTCCACTGCTCCCTTGCGGGTCGCGAAACTATTAACGGGGCACCCCTTATTGGCAGCCCGGTCAGCATGGCCACGTCCCGCAGTGTTACTGCCATCTCACCAAAAGGAAAGTGGAAAGTGTGTGTCTCAGGACGCCAGCGGTCGACGAGACCTGTGAGCAGTGCCTCATCAATTGCCGGGAGAGGTGTCCTACCACCGACCTCCATGGGAGCTCCGGCCATCATGAGAGCGAAAGGTAGTAGTCCCGTCCGTGCGAGTGGCTCGTGGAATCGAGGGTCCAACTCCTTAATCTTGTGCACACTCCGGGCTCGTAACGGACCCAACTGCATGAGTTATCCAATACATGTACAGAGTTAGTTCGAAATTATCGTGGCAATAAAATAGCACATATAAACGTGGTACCTGCTGTCCTGTGAATATCATCCTTCCCCTATGGTTCTCGTCGTACCGCTGCTGAAGAAGCTCGGGAAGACCACCATGAGCCATGATAATGATTTAAGGCTTCATGGTTCAACAAATAGGTGAACAACATATTAGAATAATCTAAGTACTCTAATTAAATAAACTAAGTACTCTAATTAAATAATCTAAGTAATATAATAACGTAATTAAATAATCTAATTTGTATAATCTCAAAACTCTAATTAAATAAACTTAGTACTCTAATAAAATAATATAAGTAATATAATAACATAATTAAATATTCTAATTTGTATAATCTGACTACTCTAATTAAATAAACTAAGTACCCTAATTAAATAATCTAAGTAATATAATAACGTAATTAAATATTCTAATTAGTATAATCTAAGTACTCTAATTAAATAAACTAAGTACCCTAATTAAATAATCTAAGTAACGTAATTAAATAATCTAATTAGAATAATCTGACTACTCTAATTAAATAAACTAAGTACCCTAATTAAATATTTAAGTAATATAATAACGTAATTAAATTATCTAATTAGAATAATCTGACTACTCTAATTAAATAAACTAAGTACTCTAATTAAATAATCTAAGTAATATAATAACGTAATTAAATTATCTAATTTGTATAATCTAAATACTCTAATTAAATAAACTAAGTACCCTAATTAAATATTTAAGTAATATAATAACGTAATTAAATTATCTAATTAGAATAATCTGACTACTCTAATTAAATAAACTAAGTACTCTAATTAAATAATCTAAGTAATATAATAACGTAATTAAATTATCTAATTTGTATAATCTAAATACTCTAATTAAATAAACTAAGTACCCTAATTAAATAATCTAAGTAATATAATAACGTAATTAAATAATCTAATTAGAATAATCTGAGTACTCTAATTAAATAAACTAATATAATTAAATAAATGTAATTGAACGGATTAAACAATCTACTACCGAAAGAACTAATCTATTTCGAAACTGACTAACCAAATAAGCTAATTACTCTAAATATTATTAGTAACCTAAGTATTAAATAGGTAATCTAATAACTAACCGGTACGAAAGTGGCTGATCTCGAAGTATTAAACTGCCGCTGCTGCTGCTTTCTCTACTCGAGATGCTGCTCCTCTGCCGCTCCTCGCATTCCTTGCTCCCTTCTCTGCTCTGGTGCTGCTCTCTTCTTCGCGGTCTCAATTTATTTAGCTCTCCGCAGACCAACATGCATGCATCCTGCATCAATTATTGACCGGCCGGCCGAACTCACGAACTCACGGGATGCAAAAAAACGAACGACGTGACGTGACAAAGATTGATGTGACGCGGGAAAAAGAGGATGGGACGCCGGCCGGCTGTATTCGGCAACTGAGGTGCCGAATACGGCACTGTGGGCCGTATTCGGCACCTCAGTTGCCGAATACAGCAGAGTACAGGGTGTATTCGGCAACTGAGGTGCCGAATACGGCCCACAGTGCCGTATTCGGCACCTCAGTTGCCGAATACGGTGTTTTCGGATTTTCAGTTTCCGAAAATCAAATTTCGGTATTTGAGATACCGAATACGAGTGCTAGATTTGCAAATACGTCGACATGTTGTCTAATTTCGCAAATACGGTCGCGTATGTTGTCTAAATTTCCAAATTTGCCCCATGGATCTGATGTTGACCATGACCTTAGAATTGTAGCAGTCTGGCATTGGTCGAGGATGTTGTGACCTATGAGGTGGCATGGGCTGTGTAGCCATGGACACAAAGGATAATAGTTGGCGGAGTTAACAGCGGGGATCAGGAGTGGCGAGTTAGAGGTAGCATGATGCAAGTGTTCCCGTAAAAGAAAAGATTGAGCGAAGTGCAATCATAAATCAAAGTTACGAATCCCTAGAATTTTAAGTTGTAAAGGTTCAAAATATACAACACATATATCTAAAAAGAATTACAGCAAAAGGAGTTGATAATATGTTAGTTCATAATTGACATCGAGTTCAAGATTTCCCACAAAAGTGAATTCAAAATTTGGAGGGGGAGTAGCTGCAGTGGGTGAGCGGTGAGGTGTAGGGGAGAGGCCGGCCTCCTCCTTGTCCCAATGCCACCAATATACAATTTTAACCACTACAATTACTAGTATAAAGTGCCTACAAAATATAATAAAATTATAATATTTCGAAACTACTTTATAAAACAAATCAAGTTATACTCTTTATTAAATGTTCAATCAAAATATTAAAAAGATATTGATGGTCAGAACGATAATTTTTCTTATTAGAGGGAGTACAAATAAGCAACTCCAACCTCCCCGCCACGGCAAGATTGATACCATGAATGGCCCGCCAGTTGGACAGAGCGATCGCACGCCGCGTCGGCACAGCCGGGTGATCATGGTCAGCCGCGCGCTCCGGCTAGCCGACCTCCGATGATATGCCATGGACGGCACGTCGGCGACGCTCGACGCGACCCCTGTCCCAAGGCCGTGGCTAGCTGGTTCCCCCATGCAATATATATCGATCGGCATCCGCATGCCTGCCCAGCACGCCGGACGCGATCATCATCCGGATGCGTGGAGCGAGAAGGATGGTTTAGCCGGCTACGGATCAGGGAAGCATCCATCCACGCAAGCTGGGAGACAATTAGTGACAGCATATGTAGCTACCACTCTCTTTCACAGCACTGAAACAAAGCATGATACTAAGGTCTTCGGTGTTTCAATCACTGTACTCTATCCTGATATGCACACCCTCATGTCACCGTGAAATGACTTATATTACTCCGTAGCTGGACTTTTGTGAGGTTTTCCGTAAAAGAAGGTAACTAAAACATTTGTTAAACGGGATAATAGTAATGTTACTTGATCAAAAGGCTATGCCCAATGATAGATTTTTTAGAATAACTACTGTGTCAGTATCATACATGTTTCAAGATTCTTGCTAAAAGTGATAGTGCTACTTTATTTACGAAGAGAAGTCAATAATGTTTTTTTTTAAAAGTTGGCTTTTCAATAATTTGAGCTTGAGCTATGCCAAATAAGAACTTTCATTCACGAGTTATGGTAGTGACATGATCACATGGAAAATAGGTGTGGTACGGATCGATTTTCTTGCAGGGCTGACCAGGAGAGGCCTAACGAGGACACATGCCTTATTTAAATTCTTGTTTTCCAATAAATTTTAATAAACTCCGATATTTCTCGTGAAGTTGCAATGACCCGATCACTATTTTGTCACCACTCAATTTCTGAGCCCCTTGTCAATCCCTTACTTTTACTGTAGTTGATTTACAGCCGACAGCATTCAGGTTTGTGAGCAGCAGTTAAAAGCCACGGCGAGTCAATTGCGTTGTCCTTCGGAGATTCAGATGGATCAATAACCACCACTTGTGTGTCTAGCTCGGTCCATCTCTGATGATCCCCATCATGTCCTGCAGCCTCGAATAAATGGGTGCAGTGGAAATAGGGCTCGTGACACCGTACTGCTTGATTTCTGAATCATACGGATGTTTGGAGTTTATTCTCTGCTCCTCTTGGTGTGGGAATCCTTGGATAGATCTTTTAAGCCGATGAAAAGAGAAAAATAATTTGAGTTGCAGGAGTGATCATATTGATATTCTACGGTCTAGTTCAGTGTTGGCAGTGTACCCTCCCCTCTTAGTCTTTTATCTTCTATCTTACTTATCGCTCCATTTATCAAGTTATGGACACTCTATCTTTAAAATGTTTTAAAACACAGATACTTCTACAATATTTATATTTTTTGCAAGGAAAAAATGGAATATATATATATATATAAATATATAAAGGGACTTATTTTATAACACAAACAATTTTATTTTTTCACAAATATACCATAATAGAAGTTACTAGTCAAAATTATTAGAGTATAGAATGTAATGACAATCGAGAGTATACAATGAACTCTGTTATTTTTCATTGCACTGTTGATGTTCTTTTATACAAAACGAATGGATGGCAGTTGCCATCCCAGCAGACACAAACAACTGCTATTTGCAGACTAATTAATCACATGTTGTTTATTTTCACAGTAAAAAAAAGGATTTGGGACCATATCGAGGCTGATCTATGCGGTACAAGGTGTCGCATCGCTATGCTGGAAACGGACTTTTCCACATCAGCAGCTCAGGCACGCTTTCAAGTTGCCTAATTCAATGATGACCGACTGTCTCTTTGTACTACATCCGATGTGAAAAATGCTAGCTGATCTTTTTTAGACCAGCTCGTCACACATCTCAATCCATTTTCGTCTTCGTCAAATAAAGCAATAGGAGCTGGGGGAAGTTTACCCTGTTTTCTAGATGATCTTCTCGTGGTTTCATGGCTGCGCACATGGAAACGGTGAACGCCGCCCTGGCTTCCTGACTTCAACGCAAAATCTCACGTCTTTGGGTGACTGAAAAGTTCACGAGACTTTTGGGGTGGTGAAAACCGATGGGCGCATCATCTCTCGAATTCAAATCGAAACCGTCACGTAATTCAAACCATTTAATTATCTATAAATTTAACCTTGCTTAGTTACTCGGGATGAAGCCAAACTTTCTATGTGACTGACAAATTCCAAAAATTTCCTAGATTTAGTTGTCTAGAGTACGTTAAACGTAGTTGGTGCATAATTTACCAAAGCCTAAAATCACTTGTTGCACGTAGCGGCGGATCCAGGGCTCCAGCAGCCTCTAATTATCTATAAATTTAACCTTGCTTAGTTACTAAAATTCACAGCTAATGGAAGCCCCTTTAGTCCTCCACAATAATTTTTTTTATCATGGATGAGGGAGAGGAAGAAAAAAAGAGAGGGACAGAGAGGTGGAAAAGTTCATATACATGGTTCCTTTGTATTCGACACTGCACGTATATACATACTGTAAAATTTTGTAGTATATATAGATATGTGGAATAGTATCACCTTATCCACCTCTAAAATAGGCAAAAACAGAAATCATATGTGAAGAGAGACATGTATGTTGTTAATTAAACGAGAAATGATTTATAGAAGATTTAGAGTCACCAAGTATCAACCTAAGAGAAAACCTAAATTGTGAGGTCATCGGACCATACCGTACATGACAACCCAACAGTTGTTCTCAGTGTTACTCTGAATATAAACATGCTTAGAGACACTCTAGGAGACAATACAACGCTTGAATCATTTTCTTATTCGCGTGCATCTAAATCTCGTCTCTCTTTCCATCATCTTTGCGCTGCTGGTGCCTTTCAATTTTTTTATTTGCTTTTGACTCTGATTTCTCAATAGTCAATCCTCATCCCGTGATCTGGACGAAGATTCAAGAATTTGCTGGCTTTTGACCAATAAAACATATGAAAAGCTACTGCATTCCTCTCATTTGTAAATTATTCTTTTCCCTCGAAAACGAGTGTAGGGCCTTCTCAAATTGGCCCCTGCAAGGTGCTTGGGCCACCTATGCAGCACAGCTACCACATTTCATGACCTCGTAAGCCACATTGCACATTACTTAAAAAATATTTAATATATTTGGTCCCAGTATTATTATCCATCTATTTTTTTTCAGGCCAAACCCGATTTGAAGCTGTCTTGCATGCATGAAGCCATGTCAGCTATACCTTGCTAGCTGTTGCTTGCTGCTATAGAAAAAAACAGATGGATGTGCATGGCCACTTGAAACAAACGTGAATTATTTGACTATTGAACGCATCCAGACTACACATATCATTACTTCTTTGTCGAGAAAATATATTTACTCAAGCTTAGTTTGAAGCTGTGTCCTCCATGCATGCATGAAGCCATGTCAGCAATACCTTGCTACCTGTTGCTTGTTGCTAGGAGAAAGTGGACAAATATTTTTTCCCCACTTCAAACAAATGTGAATAATCCACCAACTATTGAATGCATCCATATGACATATATTATTAGTTCTTTGACCGGAAAATATGTGTAGTCAAATTTTGTTGTCGTTTCGGATATTGGATAAAGGGGTTCACAGTGGCATCCAGTGGCGCCCACATCATAAAAATTAAAAATAAAAATCAAGCTTGAAAATTTGTAACTAATCATTTCATGATAGTCGAAACGAGTCTCTTGTGTAGCCATGTCCCATGTTCATGGTCATAGTATGAAAGAGATCTGAGCTAACTAAAGAATAAACATATTTTTTAGGGGATAATTGGTTGATGATTTTTAGGATTAGGTACACAAGCAATGCCAAGCGGCATAACTAATTAGCTTGTGAAACCGCAGGCTTTTCGCATGATTTAGCCGCATGGTTCCCTTTTTGTTAGAGAGCAAAGAATCATAACTCTCAAAAAAATAATATGGCTATCAGCCAAGAGAGTAGAGGGGATTAGTTAGAGGAGTTTTTAGATATGATTAATTAGTGATGGGAGTATGAGTACCTATCATGATAAGATAATGCCAAATAGTTATCATTGAAAGGAAATTAGGGTATCTAAAGTTGTACCAACATAAATCAAGCTAATGCTATTCAACATCCATTTTTGTCCTAGTCAAATAGTTAATGTTACAAACTACAGCCACATGTCATCTTGATCTTATCAGAAATACGGTTTTACCTCTACTTTTTATTGTATATATTTATGAACCCTAATAAATTTTTAACATATTATTTAAAAAATATCTGCATGTACGACTTCATATTTCGATAACATATAATTTAAAAAATCGTGACGAGAGGTACCATCCTCTTTTTCTCTTTTTGCAACGAACGTTATAAACTAATTAGCGTTGCGAGCTGTGGTTCCCCTCAATGTTTATACAAACTACATGTTTGTAAAAGAAAAAAAAGCTATGGACACCGATAATAAGAGTCCTGGCACAAAACTGAGAACCCGTGAAAAGGAAAAGCTGAGAAGCATGCATGGGGGGCGGCCGAAGGCATGAGGCGGTCGGTGGAAGTGGACAGGTTTGCTTCCATGGAAAGCGCGATTCCGGCCAGAATCCAGGGGCCCCTTGCGGTGGCCGCTCGGCAGCTTTCGTTGCTGTGGGGTGTGGGCGGTGGTGGCAAGTGGCCACCCACGCCAGCGACCCAGATGCAGTGGCCTCCGGACCGGAAGGCCTTGGCCACGTTCACATCTCCAAGTTTCTGAAAACTGAAAACCAAGAAAAATTTTAGCGTCAGTAAAAACCAGACGTTTCGTTCGATTGATCACTACCTAAGTTTTGGTGAGCTTTGGCTGCAGAATGAAATAGCGACATGACCATACCGGTATCGCATCTTAACAAAATTTTGGCCTTGATTCAGCCAGATCATGGCTAAATATGACCAAAGGTGCCGAAGTTAATCATTAAACCAAACAGCCCAATTTTGTTGTGATCATGCTTCCGATTTTGTTGCGCCGAATATGGTTCGTTCCGAATAACGGCAAATGATGCACATCCTGTGTAACTTAAGATAACTTGAATGATTTTTCCTAAGAAAAAGGGCCGACGAACGGCTCTAACAAGGGCTCACTTATTGCTTCCTTTCCTCCCTGAACTCCAAAGACCATCTCTGACTTGGCATAGTCTAGTCATCTCTTTACAGCTGCCCTCTTGAACTCACATGGGGAGCATGATCTTTTTCACAGTACCTGCTGCAATCTCCTCCAAACAGGCCAGGCAGCCAAGCTGGGTCCATCATCAGCTCTTTGCTCAGGCCCCTGATTCCTCTCAGAATTAATGAAAATGCAGATCCCCAAAAGCCTTCTGGTCCAGTCACAAATCAACACCACCCCATGAAAGTGAAAGTCACAAATCAACACACACATTGCTGGTCATGCTGGTTAGGTCTCTCTCTCACTCTCTCTTGCCCAATAGTGCTCCTTATAGGTGTAATTGGTTATCATTATAGACTATATATGCAAATTGAGTGGAAGCAGGCTGAGTGAAGTCATATTTATTGAAAAGAAGAGTGCTCAGCCTGAGTTGAGTTTCTGTTCAGTTGACCGAATTTAAAGCCGCGTGGATGGATGCGAGAGTTGAGATTGTGATTGTTTGCTCATATAAAAATAATTTTTATGATACTGACAAGTGAGCCTATCTGCATGAACGGATGCAGAGTCTGTATTCGTCAGGCTAAACTTTGGAGGGAAGCTCGAATCTCCAAAACCAGGTTGCAGGTGTACATTTGTATCCCTCGAACCAGACTAGAACAGTGCATGCTGGCAACTAAACATGTTTTTATCTAAGATTATACATATCCGCCGGACCAGGTTACTCATATGCAGTCAACCAACCAAACCCTATCTGTTGCTACTCACAAATGGAATAATGGAATATTGTTATTTGTTTCAAGAAAACAAATGGATTAGTTATTCGGTTTCACAACAATCACCACATATATACATGCATAATACATGCCAACTGTCCAAGTTGCTGTTACGTGTTTCATGAGCTGCAGGAAACCAAATGAAACCATGCACTGAACTTCAACTCTTTATGATTTGATGGCTCCCAGTCTCAAGCAAATTGTATGATTGGAATTCTTTGAGAGCTCTGCATGGCCAGTATTGTTGGATCATGGTTGGCGCTGAACTGTTGATATTAACTTGTGCCCTAAGTGTAGGGTTACTCACTGGATTATCTGATCCAAGATTGATCAGGTTGCCTGCGTCGTCAGGATCATATAGGGCCTTATCTTTGCCCAATTGTAGATGTCAGGGTCACCAACTGGGGATTTGTTAGATGGATTAGGGCTCAAATAATGTTCCAGGATTAGACATGGATAACTCTTTCTTTGTCATTTTCGTTGAGCTCATGGTATCGTCTCCTTGTTACAAAATTCCTTTTGGCAACCTTATGCATGTTTAAAATCAAGAAAATGATTTTGCGTACGCGCGCAGGCATTGAAAATCTGCCTCCCTGTGGTCTGTGGCTACAGTGTTGTAGCAAATGGCATTCTGCAATTTGCAGAACTAGAATAATGTTTGATGCCAGCAAAGGATTTGGCATGTGTGTGATTCAAATTATGGAGTAAAATGGCATTCTGCAATTTGCAGTGCTAGAATAATGTTTGATACCAGCACAGGATTTGGCATGTGTGTGAGGGCATCAAAGATCTTGAATTTGATCTGCTACCAGCGCAGCAAGTCGGTGCAGGCTTTGAATCTCCCAGAAAGTGGTATAGATTTTCAGATTGCAAGTTGTAGTATTAATTTCCAAATTGCAAACGCAGACTTGCGCACTCAAAAGTTCTGAAATCACAAGGAAACAATTTAAAGCATTTGGTCTGCAAAATAAATTATTAATACGCACTCAATTTGCAAGCCAATCAGAATTTGACACCAGGCTGCGAATTCTTCATTTCATACCACTGTGAGCTATTGTGGACTATTTTGCCCCTATCCTTTTTCTTCCTCTTACTTCTTCAGTACTACAGAAAATATCATCCCTGCCCTATTTTCATTGTCGATTCGGTAATAGCCGACAGTGATAAAGTATCACTACTGATTCATAAGCTAAATCAACAGATCTAACTTTGAGCTATTAAGAACTGGCAGTAATAACCACTATCATTGCCGGTTTGAAATACGAACTGACAGTGATAACGGTTCATATTCCAAAGTGGCTATCACTGTCGGTTTAGAATACGAACCGACAGTGATAATCTTTCTATAAATATATCGGCCCTTTCTCGCTTCGCTCCCCATCTAACTTCACTTTCCAAAATATCGATCCCAACAGGTAGTGGCGGTCGAAGTGGTGCGATGGTCATCGTCGCCACTTTGACCGTTGCTACCCCTCAGACCTGTCTTCCCCATCGCCCTATCTCCCCATCTACCCTCAGAGCCCATTGCCGACCTTGTGGTCGCACCACCCCATATCTCCATCTCCCAATCTCTCCATCTCTCAAGTCTGTCACCGACCACGGCTACACCTCCCCGTCTCCCTATCGCTCGAGTTGCTGTGCCACTCCATCTCCCCATCTCTTGAGATGGTCATCGACCATGGTTGCGCCACCCAGTCTCCTCGTCTCTCAAGCCTGTTGCCCCGACTCCCCATCTCCCGAGCCCCTCGTCCAATCTACTTATCTCCCAAGCCCGTCACACTATCTCCCCGTTGCCCTATCTCCCCATCTCGCGAGCCTATCGCCGACCGCGGCCACACCACCCCATCTCCACGTCTCCGTCTCCCCATCTAAACGAGTGGCAATAAGTTGAGTGTTCAAGATTGTGAAAATAATATGATCTAAATGAGTGGCAGAAAACACATTTGATTCAAGATGATTGTGTTTTCGCCATTCGTTTAAATTTACTATTGTCACTCAGTTTCAAGATGATTGTGTTTTCAAATTAAGATCAAACTTGAGCATATAGCACTATGTGAAAAACAGACAAAGAAGACATGAAATGAGTAACATGTCATAACATGGCCCGTCACTGATGATAAAAGTGACGGATCATAGTTGTGACCCGTCACTTATAATTTATCATAAGTAATGGATCATCCTAGGTCAATCATAACTGATGAGTCGCAGTTGTGACCCGTCACTTATTACGACTCATAAGTGAAATGTCATCCTAGCCAGTCATTGGTAACATGTCATAATTTCACCCATTACCAATGACTAACTCATTAGTGACGGATCATTATGTATCAATCATAAATGACAGATCAAGTTGTGACCCGTCACTAATGACTAACTCATCAGTGACGGGTCATCCAAGAGAGTCATTAGTAACGGCTGAAGTTTTGATCCGTCACTAATAACAAGTTTTGACCTGTGAGAACAAATGAAGGAATCTTAATTAGTCAATCATTAATATATTAGCCAATCAGTTTGATGAAATATTAGATGTATTAGCCCATCAACTCTTCAGTTTTTTTACGTAGTTGTGACATGTCTAATATATCCTTCATAATGTATCAATTATAAATCTAGCTAGTATTAATTAAAAATAATAACTATATAATTTTTGGTATCCAATAGTAAAATTTGCATTGATTTGCAAACATAAAATGTGTAGTAAATGGTAAAAGTAAATATCATTTTTTCTAAAGCAATTTGATTTATAGTAGTGTATTCACAAATATTTTTTATTTTTATTTTTTTCTCTTATTTTTTCTCACCTCACAAATACTAGAATATGAACCATTGTATATTTCTGCTCAAGTTTGATGTAAGGGATGGTGGCTATTGACACAAACGTACGTTTCGAAAATGGTGCAGAAACTTTTGGGGGCGAGAATTCAATCTTCCAAGCCGTTTTTGGTCTCGAAAAATTCGCTGAACCTGACGAAATGGGGGGGGGGGGGGATGGATGTAACTTTTTCTGTAGATGTCCGAGAATCAGAAAACGTCGAAATCAGAGTCTGTATGTAAAAGTTATGCCCGTTTAATCGAAGACACTCCAAATCAACTGGTTTGTGTGCCTATTGTACAAAGCTCAAAAGTGACAAGTTATAACTGTAACCTGTCACTTATTACAAGTCAAAAGTGACGGGTCATAGTTATGACCGGTTACTTATGACCTTCGGTAAAAAGGTTAAAAGGATAAAATATCTTACTCCCATCAGAACGCAAGCGAGGGTGAAGTGGTAAAACGGAGACGCGCGCGAGAAAAAGGTCGTGAGTTCGATTCCCACGGTACGCACATTATGAAAATAATTTGAAAAATAGCAAGAGACACGTGGCGAGTGGTGATTGCTCTGAGTTGGGTTGGATGGGTGAATTTTTTTTGACTTGTTTCGTGTTCAAAAAGCGCAAAAACCGTTTATCAGTTATAAGTGATGGGTTATAACTGTGACCCATCACTTACAACTTGTAATAAGTGACGAGTCACAAATGTGACCCGTCAGTTATGAAAGTCATAAGTGACGGGTTAAGTTTTGACCTGTCGCCAATGACCTCATTGGTGATGGGTTCTTATCCGTCAGTTATGACTAGTCATCAGTGACGCGTTCGGGGTGAACGCACCCGTGATAATTATGACCCATTACTTTTAAGCTTTTTTCATGTAGTGTAGATCAGTGTGCCTTATAGTGCAAAACTGCTCTACTAGGAGTTCTCAATAGTTTTGCACCATAGGGCAAATTGATCCTCAAGCTAAAGAGTTTCTGCCACGAATTTAGATTTAAAGTAGTCTACCAGGAAAAATTCGCCATTGATTTAGATTTAAAATACTCTACCATGAATATTTTGGCATTGGGATAGATTGTCAAACTTGAGACAGATCCATATACTGAAGAGTTTTTGGTAGAATATTTTTGCATATGTGAATAGATTATCACTACGGTTCAAGGCATGAACCGGTAGTGATAGTTGGGTTATCATTGCCGATTTAAGATATGAACCAGCAGTGATAGTTGGGTTATCATTGTCGGTTCAAGCCTTGAACCAGCAGTGGTACTTACTATCGCTGTCAGTTACGGAACTGACGGTGATACCAGTTTGGAACCGGCAGTGATAGCTTGTTCTGTAGTAGTGCTTCTTCCCTCTGAGTGTGGACTCTAAGGTCGAGAAGCGAGGAGGAAACCAAGTCGAGGGGGAGGAGGGACCATGGTGACATCAAGCCCAACCCCCACAATGCATATCATTTGCCTCTGACGGCTGTGGGAGGCCGATGTACCTCGTGGGACACCCTGCTGCCAGGCACCATCTTGCACTTGTTGTACCACTTCTCCTCCACTCACCGTGCTCCACCACGATGTATATTCGGCCAGGGCCAGTCCTGAGATTTCAATGGTCCGGGGCGAAACTAAAAATGGGGCCCATTGAACATAAATATGTAAATATTTATATATCAATTACAAATATAATATTCTGGATAGAGTCCACGAGCATTTATGATAAGTTTGAACAACTTGGAATGCGTCCGTTACGGTAAGCTGGAACAAAATTATCGTAAATGCTCACGGGAATAAAATTACGAGGGATCGGAGTACACGTACGTATGCTTGCATTAATGCATGCTAGCTAGGTAGAAATACTCACATGCCTATGTACAAATTACTACGTGCAACTCTAGTTACTCATCGGTACATGCAGCAGGTAGCTTGCAGCAATACTAGCTTTGGATCTATCTGCTCACAGGTGCTAGCACCACAGTACAAACGCTGGACCCATTGATTGCCGGAGTGAGCGGAGACCTTTCCATATTTCAAACGTACGATCTCAGCAAGGGTCGGATCCATTTGAGGTGGAGTAGAAACTATAGAGAAAAAAAACCAACAACAAAAACTCATATGACATTAACTGGCGCATGTTCTCGATCGAATTGCGGGCATGCGGGACACATTGGAGTCGTGGTCCCACGAAACACAAGAAATTGGACTATGTGGACGGAAGAAAACACGAAATAGGCAAACAACCAAATAGGATAGTCAGGTAGGTTACTTGATTTTTTATGGACCAGAGGAACCATGCCACTTGTGTCCTACCGTGTGAACTGCTAGACCTACCTACTATTTTAGATCTAGTTCTATCTGTTATCGTACTGTTAGATATGCATACTATGCACAGGTACACGAGAAGTGGCCCCTCGATTTTGGGGGCCCGGGGCAGCCGCCCCGCTCAACCCCACTCAGGGCCGGCTCTGTATCCGGCCTCCGGTGACAGTGGAGGAGCCCATCCACCCCTCCGGGAAGAGCAACAGCTTGGCTAGAGTGTTGGTGAGGAAGTGGTTCCATTGGAGGAGAGGTGAGGATGAGGTGGTGGTAGATGAAGGGCATGCAAGGGAGCGTGGTGGTGGCCATTGCTGGAAGCCTGGAAAGGGGCAAAAAGGGAAGACTGGCACATAATATAACCAAAGGGGCAAAAAGGGAAGAATGGCACATAATATAACCTTTCACGACCCTGGTGTCAAACTCTGAAAGGGTTGCATATTGAGTGTCATGTGCAGCGAGGCGTGGTGATTGAGTGTTTACTAGAACATAAGCAAAAATAGTTTCATTGGAAGGGGTAAGCAGTATTGTTCCGTTCGAAGTTGGAAAATATGGAAAATGCAAAGGATCGATTAGCTGACCTTTGTGAAAAATTACATGAACAAAGAAAACTCCATTTCAGCATGTGTATCTTGCATCTCAATTTGCAGGCAGAAATTAGATAAGTTGCAATCAATCTCTACCACCTGACATTCAGATATGTAGAAAATGCCATGATGATTTTTCCAAAGAAAGAATAAGTTAGGCACACATATTATCTCTGAGAATATAATGTTATCTTGGGAGCACTGATGCATGCTTAAACAAGAAACAGAATGCCAAGACGAGAGCAAGAGGGCATTAGAAAAAGGTAAGCAAACAGTGCAAGATAGCCATTCAGATATGCTTGGGTCAAAAACTGGAGGAGACATCAGTACATCACCCCACCTGCTAGCTTTTAACAAAACAACAAAATCACATTAAACTATGACGTGCATAAACAGTGGATCTTTTTAATGAAAAATTAGATCCTTGTCATATCACAAGTCACACCAGAAACAAGCCATTTCAGGTTTAGGACATTTGTAATGTTCAAAATCATTATGAGACAAAGATCACTTGATTATGCACTCACTTATCGTAGAACCGAAAAAGAGGTGCGCATCTCCTGCTTTCTTCCTTTGATCGGCGTATAGAACTGAAAGACTCAAGAGATGGAAAGTAACTTCGTAAAGAAGTTGGCAGACAACAATGGCTGGCCACCCTTTTTCAGCCATCACATTAGGTTCTTGTTGCGAAGAAGAAATAAAAAGAAAAGATCTTTGTTTTTGGCGAATGCGATAAATCGCTATCGGAAGAAACTTAGGACTGGAAACCTACAAGTCATCACTAATGATGGATTAAAGGAATCTTTTTCATTGTGTGATGACATGTGATTTGGAAAGATCACACAACTACACAAGGTTGGATTGGATGGTGCCAATTGTGCCTGGAAAAGTGGTACAAAATGTGGACCAGGGAAAACGATGCCAAGTCATTGCTTCCTTGATTAGCTTTTCCGCTCTTAGGAAAAAAGAAGGAAAAAGGTTAGCTTTCCTGCTTGATGATCCTACCATGAACTGGTTAGCTGGGGTTGTGCTTTACTAGTACATGTTAATCCTAGGTTAGAAGGTTGCTCAGGTTCCTTAGTGGCCAAGATACTTCTGGTTTAGCGAGCATACAAGCAGGGCCGTTGATTAGCATGTGCAGGGTGGGCGACCGCACAGGGCCCCCACCCTGCAAGGGTCTCATGTAGCCATCAATTTTATTTTATTAAAGTTAATTTCTATAATTTTAGATTATTAATTAGGTCAGCAGGCTATTAATTTAGTCATTTATCTCACTGCGAACAGTTACGTCTCATGAATTTTTATACGAAGATTAGATAGAACTATACTACTAGTACTAAGTATGTTTTAGCCTTTAAGTGTAACTGAATTTTTATCACCCATTTAAATTAGACATTATGGTATAGTATATAGAATATAAATAGGCTCTTCACATACCACAACTCTCCTAGATTAGATATTATTATATTTTATGAATTTCTCAAATATTTCTCTTTTATTTATAAATATTGATCACATATAATATTAATTCTATTTTTAACGGTGCACATATAACTGTATTCGAGAAAAGATGTCTTCTTTTTTGAGAGTGTAATTTCAATTTTACACAGGGCCCCTTAATACTGCGGTACGGCCCTGCATACAAGCCTTTTTTGTAAGGTTACTTGCAATCTTGGCAACAACTTTATTGTGAATTGTGTGTAGTGTTGCTTAAGAGTAGCTCTGTTCCTGCACGAGGTTGCACCTTTCAGGGAGTAGTCAATGGTTGTTGGTGTTGTACTATTCTGAAACTGGAAAAGAAAATGCATTTGTAATTGTTTCTTTCTACAGTTTATATATGCCATAGCAGCTTTCATTTTACTATAATATGTATAATAATAGAAATAACATTTGATTCATATCAAGAACTGAAGCTATATCTGATAAACCAATAATATATGACCTTTTCAGAGTACATGGATCTGAGTTTTTGCCTTCTTGTATTAGAAGTTTGGACATGTGCGAACAGAATGTGAATTAAAAAAAAAACACCTGCACTTGGTTTGGAAACTAGTGGGCCTTAAAATGCACCACATGGGCCGTACAATTGGGACGATGAATTTGTAAATTGGCTGATCAGTATCATTAGGCCCCAGCTGAGCTACCTTGATCTCTCAATTATTTAGTTGAATTGTTGCTATCATTTCTGATGAAGTGTCTGCACTGCAACAGTTCCACAGACAGATAACTCGTGGTGCCGAAAACGATCTCATTTTTATGGCAATTTTTGGCGTCGCCCTTATTGATTCCACTGTGAACTTAGCTTGCTCCAAAAAAAAGACTTGAACAGCATGCGCCAGATAACCAGATTAGTAAGAAATTGGTTCCACATAAAAGAAAAGTAAGAAAATACAAGAAACTAGTTAGCGCACATGGGATCCAAGTAGTCTAAATCAAACAATACTTTACGAAGAAATCACCATAATGGTAACAAAATTGCAATTAACAAAAAAATACAAATATTTGACAACGGCCAATTTTTAAAGGAGGAGATGTGTATACGACAACACATAGGTTTATTGAAAACAGCTGACCACATACGCTAGAATGTATACTGAAACGTATTACAGCCATTTATTACAAAGCCAATAGAAGAAGATGTAGTTGTTGTCTTCTTCGGGTGAAAATGATAGCTACATTCGCGCCTGCAGAGAGTACATAGTGAAACGTATTACTCCAGAGTGGAAGAGGAATTGACAGGCACAATTATTTTGGCCTTTTAAGCTTCTTTCGGACCGCAACTATTCGATAACACAGAATTAACTGGATAAAGCCATGTAAGTCACCACACACATCATCATCGGAATAATGTAATTTTTAACAATGCAAATATTGAATCTTATTTGCAGGTGATCTTTATGAAAACATACTGGATCCGTGCTTGGGCTTTGATTTAAAAGGTGGAAAGAATACAAAGTATGAGGGCTGCATGCAGCTTATTGGAGACTATAACAATGAAGATCTTCGTCAAAAATAGATGGAAGCTCAGTAATCGTATTGTGCTTAATTTTTCGCTATGTGTGATGGCAATTTTGGGTCTTTTGTTGAACCATTTATGGTTGTATATTTGGTTAAACTATGTAATAAATATCGACCACATATATCTATGTAGAGGCTAGAATATTTACAATGTTTTGATGAAATAGAACTTCCTTTATTAAAAAACATCTGCCGAAGAAATAGGTGAGACTTTTAATGATGTCGATACTACACATAGCTAAGCTAAATAATGTATATTACCTTCTGCCGTCTGGCAAGAGCGGTTGCAAGAGGATATAGCAGAGGATGGCCTAGGCCGAGATAGCAGCTGCGGAGGTCAGCGATGGATGGTTGGGGGAATAGGAACGTCGACACAACATATATATTGGCACGACTCGGCATGAATGATATGCATGCAAATTGGAAGGAAAGTATAACCATGAAGTCATATCGTGTACCAATTAGGGGGGAGAGATTGATTTTGTTGTCCATCCTCAAATTTCTCTCGGGGTTTTGGGCGCCATCAGCTATTTGCTGTGAGAATAATCATGTTGCGATATGGGTAGAAAATTTTCACGAGACCAAATAGTTCACTAGATAAAGCATAAGCAAAATAACACATATGACTCAGGTCGTCTTCCTCCGCAGCGTCGGCGGCTAGCACTTCGGCGAGGGTGTTTTTTAACTAAATGTCTCTGCACATAATAGCACTTCGAGTCAAGAACAGGGTAGCAGGCAGTAACAAGTGCATGCAAAGAATAAAGAAGTTTCCATGTATGAAGCATCTTGCACGTGCATGTGAAATGAGACACTACAACTCGTAAACAACACTGCTTCTTCGTAAGCAAACTACCTCACCATTACTACTCCACCTGTGAAAAAAATGAAAAGCAAAAACATACATTTTGTCGACTCTTCAGGAACAATATTCATTAGTTGATGGAAGGCAGAAGCCTATACTTCACAAGTAAAATTTCTCCACTGCACAATGATTCTAAGTGGGACCTAAAAATTGCAATTAGGTTCCTAAGACATGCAGACATAGTCCCGTATGCAGCACACCATTTTGCATGTAGGGACAAAGACTTTTTTTTTTTTTTCAAATATGAGTTCTAATCTATTCTGATTGAAGCACATCAATTTCAGTTTTATCACAGCCTCCAGACTGAATATATACCACTCCTATGCATGGCAATGAAGAATATTCCATGGATACGGAGATTGGGAGCAAAGCCCAGAAATTGAACTTTGTAACGATCTAAACTTAGTACACGTACAAACTAATATTTTATCTGAAATAGAAAGAGAAGTGTTGATATCTAATGGGGCACATTAGCAAAATATAAATAATAAGCAGTGAAACCATTGCAGCAATAACAATAGCTTAACAATAACAATTCAAAGTTCATGCATCAGAGGCATCGAGAAAACAAACATGTGTATAGTAAAAGTCTGAACCATCTACAGAAGTACAAATACACTGTTTAAAATAATTCTTGATATAACAAACCAAATCAGAGATCAATCAAGAAAAGGGGAAATCTAATTCATCTGGTAGAACTGTTACTTTGCATTCTTGGAACCATTCTGTACTAATTCTGTTTTATTCAATCTATTTTGCATTAAAGAAATTAACTGACTACTTGAACCATACAGAAAAAAATGTTGAAGAATTCGACACATGTTTTAACCAACTTTTAATTCTACGTGTAATCCACCAAACATATGATTAAGCATTACATTGCTATGTAATCAAGCAACCTTGTATGAACGAAATCACAAAAGGAATTTGAATGCATAATGACATACCTTGGTATGCAATTTGCAACGCTTGGTTTCACATTGGCAGCGAAGTTGATCCAGCCTCCCGCGCGCCCCCGTGATGGCTTGCCTCCCGATTCATTGCAGCTGCGCCCTGTCTTCCACGTGGTCGCCTCCGCCTGCCACCGCTGATCCGATGCATCCTCCCTTGCAAGCGCACGACAACGGAGGAGCAGGGCTTGTGGGAATGCTCGGACAGACTGGAGCGAGATTGTCGAGTGCGAGCGACAAGAAGAAGTAGATGGTAGAAGAGAAGTGGCTCCGCATGCTGTGGAGGAGTGAAGCCGCGGTGCCACGGGTGACAGCGATGAAAACACTGTGAATTGGATGAAAGGCATGGAAGGATATGATGGTGGTACGAAGGTTCTCGTTGGTAATGTGAACTATGTCATCGTCGTCACTAGCTTGATCCACAACATCGGCACCCATCCCCATGGCACTTAAACCCCTATGAAATCCCTGTTTGATCGATCTCGTGAGCACCATAGGCCACCCAGAACCAACATTCATGTAGAACCTCACCTTGAAACGTATAAGGAATCACCAAATCAGCACCCTTGCAGCAGAACATGAGACATACGCAACCATCAATTGATCCAAAAGGACCACACGATTTGTGAGCACACCAAGTCCCCATAGTAGCCAACAGATTGACCTGGGCTTTGGCCCAGGTTCCGGTGTGAGGGGGCACACCAGCGGAGAGAGAGACTCCACCGCTAATTCAAGCAGCCAGATCACTAAACCCCCGCCCATTTCAAGTGGAGAGATTCGATTTGTACAGAGGAGACCTCACCTGGTGATGGGCAATTTGAGGGGTGCAGGTTAAGCCCCCCGCGCAGAGCAGGGCAGCCGCAGTAGGAGGCAAGGCCACCGCCCACGACTATAGGAGGATGACACAATGCCTCGGCGGGCGCGACGAGGAGGCGCTTCCTTGTGCTGCAAGGTGGGGGCTGGCTCCACTATGCTGTTTGATCTAGCAAGAGAACCGTGTGTCGATTGAAGTGGATGGGACTTCCCTGCTCCCCTCTCCTATTCCCATCCCTGATCCCATCTACGTGGCTCCATGTAATTAGCTATAGTTTTTCTTGTGGGCCAGCACGTTGTGCTGTCTCCTCCCACACAAGCGGCCATTGCTACTTCTCCATTTTCCTTTTCATCTCTGTCATCTGCCACTGTCTTTTCATCTAACCGAGTAGTAAAAGCATAGAGAAGTTGGCAAGATTGGAACCAGATGATCGGAACACTTAGGCGGCACTTAGACTCATGCCACCACCCAATGGCACGTGCAGCAGCCATGTGGAAGCTGTGGTGCCTCCAATCTTGGACTAACGCCAACGACGCTAAGGGTGCACCAAGATGCATCAGTCGCGATGTGCTAGACAATGTCCTTTAGATTTGGTCTCGATGGCCTAGAAATTAAACAAGTGTGTTGCAATGATGCAATCTTCAGATAAAAAATATCGTACCTAAATCTTACATGGAGTTCTTATAGACCTAACCAAACCTAGCAATCTGAAAGCATCAAAAAGGCACAAGGGGTAATCACTGCAACACTTGAACAAAGGTCGCCGATGATCCAGTTGACTGCGCCACGTAGTCGCTGCTCTTCGATTCGGGTTGCCGGTGAAGAGTGGTGTGCCTCATCCACATCCCATCCTCGCTGAGCAGTGGTGCTTCAATTTCTGGCAACAAAGCTTCTGCAATGCGTGGCAAAGCTGACACCTTCTCCGAGTGCTCCAAGAACAGAGAAGAAGCAACACAAACAAGCAGAGAAGCAACAACACATACAAGCCGTCTCTGCATTGACTCTCAACAAAGATCCAAGGAATTCACACAAGGTAAACCATTCCTTTGCTCCTCTAAGATGCAGTGGTACTCACAGAAGCGACCATACGATCACCGACATTCAGGTTGATCACCGACAGTTCTCGCCGTTGTCGCTGAGCCTCATATTTGATGTTGGCTCGTATGTACAACCATGCTTGAGCCCGGTGAAGGAAATTATAGATCCATGGCTCAATGCTCCACATCCCCATGTGCCAAGTCCGATCAGAAAGCTGTAGGAAGTGCCGGCTATGATATCAGAGTGCACCCAAGGGGACCCTCGATATTCAAATCGCGATGATTTTGTGGCTTTGGCCGTCAACACCATGCGCCCACGACGAGAACATCGACTGCTTCTAAGAACTCCATTCTCAAAAAGCAATATGCAATAATCATGATCTTGGTCAATCCATGGATTACATATTAGAGAGACTATTATCTTTTGTTGCAGGTCTACTCATCAATTATATGGTAGTTCCTATTCTATTATCAAGTTTCTCTTAGGCCACCATATTAGATATGTAGTGTTTAGGCTACAAACTTGTACCCTAGAGATTTTTTCCTTCATTCTTGTACTTTGGACTTACCTTGTTTAATATAAATCCGCTGTTTATAAAAAAAACACAAGGTTGCCGATGACGAACTACGGTGGTCCATGTTAAAACACCTTGAACTGATACATCCACAATTGTTGTGCGATTTGCCCAACCCTCACTGTCTCCTTGTCCTTGTACCTCACTCTACCAGCACCATGAGAGGTGGTGTTCTTGGGAGCCACGACATCAAAAATGTGGTCAGGGATGGCTTGGACAACGCCATGGAGGATGTGGCAATGTAGTCCAGTAGCTCGGCTTTAGGTGTTGAGATTAGGGATTAAAATTTTATGAATTTTGGAGGGGAACAAAATATTTAATTTTGGATTTTTTTTTCATTGACATGTGAGACTCACATAACATATGACGAAAAATGATCGAATTTTTGTGAAGAAATTTCACAAATTTTGGTCTTTTGTCGGTGAAAAAAAATGTAAAACAAATTAAAATCCCTGGTTGAGACACGACCGAGGTCGGCGAGCTAATCAAACCGAGGAGACAGTCGCGAGCGAGGTAGTCATTAGCTTGGCGTCATGGTCCTTGAGCTTCGCATCGATGTCAGCTACGGCGACACGAACGATGATGGTGATGAGCTCGCGATCCCAGCAAGCAACTCGGCGGAATGATTGGTGATTAGGGCGTTTTGCCAAAGGTTACTTGTCGAGAGAGAGAAAAGGAGTTGCAAATGGAAAAGGGAGTTGGACGGAAGAGGAACAAAAAAGTAACACCGTTTACATGGCAAAAGAGAGCAGTTTCCTCAGCTCGACTCGACTCGACTCGGAGGTTAAACAAGCCGAGCCTGAGCCGTCTCCTCAGCTCGGTGGCCTAACAAGCCGAGCCTATGCTGGCTCACAAGCCGCTCGTTGGCTCGGCCATAGCCCAGCCCAGGCAGCCATGCCACAACCCAGCAGGCAGCAGCCCACAGAGCAAGCCACATCCCAACCACCATCGTGAATGCGCGTACGTCTCCCAGTGAGGTAGAGAGAGATGTCGCCTCCCTCCTGCTGCCGCCGTCTCTCCCACCGACCATTTGTGCCACCACATCTCTCACCGACCTGCCGTGTTGCCGCTGTCGTGCCGCAGCTGATCCGCCGCATCTCCTGCCTAGGTGCCGACCCGCCATTCCGTTGCCTCCTCTCTGCCTGGTCACTGGGAAATGAATTAGATACCGATCCACATACTTCATCTGCAGATTCCCGATGAACGTTTCAATTGCAAAAAGACCATCAATCAATCGGGCATATGGCATAGCTAGCTGCATACTGGAGTATCTTTTTGATCACTAGCAGGACACAGTCGCGATGCGTGTCAGCAATGCAGAGCTTTGAGGTGATGTGATGTAGAGCTCATCCTGGGAGGCGATCATCGTGGCACGTAGGGCCTCAACCGTCACATCCCCGAGCATGGCCTTGGTGCCGTACACCGAGGCCGTGTTGAAGTGGCAGTACCCAGCGTCGAGGGCATAGAGGATGGCCTCTGTGACACCGGTGTGCCCCTCATCATGGCCAAGCGTTCTCGACGTCGTGCCCATGCCCACACTTGCCGAAGCTCAGTGCCGCCGCTAGCACGACCGTGGAAATGGCACCACCAATAGCCATAGCTTGCAGGAGACTGAGCTGAGGACATGCACGTGTGTGGATGTAGGTACGTGCAGTGACTGACCTTTGGAGTGGAACGTGTCGTATGTATGTTTACTTAACGTTGCCCAACCGCTGAGGAGGAGCAGACTTAGCTCGTGAGGCCAAACGAGCCTGCTCGAGTCAGTGGTGAGCCCAAGCCGAGCCCATTTTTCAGTTCGTGTGAAGCCAAGCTCAGCTCAGACCATCAATGGGCTCGGCTGGCCTAAAGATGAGCTCATGTGAAGCCGAGCCGAGCCAGGCTTGGCTCGGCTCGTTTCCAACCCTAGCCACAACTGATGAATTATATAGGGTTATTGATAGATTTTGAAATATCTAAGTATATATTTGTAGATGATTTGACTAATTGATTGTCATTTCCAATTTGATTGGGATTAAATATAGGAATAATGTGGTGATTAACCACACCATTAATTGGATCCCATGATTTTAGGGGGAACACATGCAACATTTGAACCATTCGATCCAACATGATGGGCAGTGAAGATCAAATGTGTTCTTGCTAAACTTGTGCTTTTATATTAAGTATAGTTATAGATATAGATATGTGTTTGGGTCTCAGTGTTTATATTTTGTCTCTAGTTTGTAGTTATGGGCCGATAGTAAGGTTTTTGAAGTTTAACCTTATTTTGGACATAGCAAAATCTAACATATATAGTTTGAGCTAACCTCAAAGCAATTATGCAAGCCTAGATCATTCTGCCCCCCCCCCCCCTATTAAAGCCCAAGTCCAACCTTTACATAGGTTCATTGTAAGCCCAACAGAGCGGGTTGGGTCAACCAACCTTAGGGCTGGCAACAGAGCGGGCCAGGTTGAGTCCCTGTGGGTTTTAGACCCGATGGGGGCGGGGCCAGGGCCGAGGCTACATTTTCGCCCGTGAGGTCACGGGTTGGGCCTCGATTGTGGGTCGAGTTAGGGGCAGATTGTCGCCCGCGGGCCCTCGACGGGCGCCCGAAAAGCCCACGCCACCCACTGGCCCCGATCGTCGCCCACACACACCCCAGGTTGCCTCCCGCCGACGCACCGCATCCTCCTCGGCTCCGGCCACCACCCGCCCGTGCCCTAGGCCACCTCCCGCCCACATGCTGCGCCCTCCTTAGCTCCGACCGTCGCTCACCTACGCCCCAGGTTGCCTCCTGGTGGCGTGCCGTGCCCTCCTCGGTCGCCGCTCGCCCCTCACGCCCGCCTTGGCTTTCGGCCATCGCCGCTGCCACCCTCGTTGGGTTCAGGGCTGGGGGCAATTTTGCACCCGTTATGCGTATCGGGCCCGGGTTGGGTTCTGCGATTCTGGTTTTGGGTCGGGTGCATTCTTGCTGCACCCGACCCCGACCCGACCCACCCCGTTGCCGAGCCTACCCATCCTATGCACGACGTAGAGCTCTAAAGTTGATATCATGATTTTCTTTTTTTAACGATGGAATAAAATTATTCTAACCTTTGCATCACCAGATGCATGTGGCTGTCCATTATTACAACGAAGTAGCCAAAGGCTAAGGTCCTGTTTGTTTCGGATTGTAAAAGCTGGATTATGATTAAAATCTAAAAGCTGAAACAAACAACTGGATTGTAAAAGTTGGATTATGATCACAATCCAAAAGTTAGATTGTTACAATCCAACACCCACAATCCAACAATCTGCCTTCCACCGGATTGTAACAATCCACAATCTAGCTTTTACAATACAGATTTTGCAATCTAGCTTCTTACCGTCTACAATCTACAAGCTATTTTTCACTATCTGCAGCTGAAACAAACATGCCCTAACAAAAATAAAGCAGCAAATTGTCTATTGAAAACCAAACTATTACAAGAAAACTATCAATCACAAATTCTATTACTGAAAACCAAGCCATGATATCATGAATTTCTGATATGTGATTTTGGGTGCTCTTCTAAAGATCATATTCATGCAAAATTTATGGGACGTTTGAAAGAGTAAATGAGCACGCTTTGTATTAATTGTGTGCACGGCCGGGTTGAGTTCCAGTGGGAAATCAGCATGCATGCATGCATACTAGAGGCAAAGGAATAAGATTTAATCAAGGAAGAACGGCGATATAAGCTTCACCGTTTTGGGAAAAAACGGGTTGAACAGAGAAACCATTTTTCACGCCGTTTTCGTTTTGACCTTTTGATTTAAAACAACTCCAAAAATTATAGTGATGAATTTCCCCTCCGTTCAAACTTGATCCAAACATTATTCTGGAAACATCAAGTAAAACACTAGACGGCTTCCGAAGCTTAATGATTTGTTTCATGATTTATCACTAACCAGTTGCACGCAATAATCATTTAAAATTTATGGAAAACATGAAATGCATTTTTTGAACTCACAAGGAAATTATAAACACCTCAAAGTTTTCAGAGAAATTCCATAAAGTCACAACCATGACATTTATTACATATTTATTGAAAGTCGAAATTTGGGCTGTTACATTGTAGAAGCCCGGCCGACACATCAAATATTGATACTAAAATTGCTACCGCTGCATTAGGTCCAATAAATCACGTGAACCTTGCTAGTTCTCCAAGGAAGGCATCCGCGTGCTCCTCCTTGACACACACCGAGAACACATTACTGAGCTCGTCCTCCTCTTTGCATGGCAGGCTCATCACGCATACTGGCAAGCGCAGTATTGGCGGTTGCATGTAGCACATCACCTTCTCCGGCGTCCCGCCGCCAAAATCAGCCTCTTCGAAGCCAAGATTTCGTCACGAAGACGCAATAAGCGCGTTGTATCGAAGCTGATCTGTCACTTGCAGCAAATCTCAGCCTTCATTCTTGGTGAACTGGTCATGTATCTCATCCTTGGCACGCTTGATCATCCCGACTAGGTCCGTGGCGTCTGCGTTCGCCACCGTGCTGCTCGTCGCCGTGACTTGCTGCGTCGTGATGCAGTTGCCGTAGTAGCCATCCTCGGCACCCACATGCTTGCGCACATTAGCCGCGAAAGAAAGCAAGGCCAGGGAATTCGGATCACCGTTGAACCGGATGTGGACCTCATCGTCGTCGGCTCCCGCAGCGATACGACCAGAGAAAGGGTAGTAGTAGACCAATGCTCGGGACAGGGCTCTCTTTGTGGTCTCGGCGGCCTCGTGGATCGGATCGACGATCGAACACGAGGAACGATGTGACGAGCGACTTGACATAAGGCTTGTCGAAAGGCGAGAGTTTTGTGGCCGCGCCGCTCGTCGTCATCGGCTCCGATGGCCTGACGACCACCGACGGCGACTTCGTCACCACAACCCTCATTGTCGTGTAAGGCGTCTAGCGTTGATAGATTCTCCAATTGTGAAGTGAAAGGTGCATCTTGAAAATGAACAATGTGCTCCAGTTGCCGCACGCCTCATGCTGAGGCCTCGGTTGTCGACAATTGGTGTTCAATTTTGTCCTGCCCCATGTAACTCCCTTTGACCTGTTTTGAAGTCAAATATTGTAACAAAAAATCAGGTGGGGGGACACTCTCCCCCCGTTGAGCATAAAAAATATGGATTGCGTGCGAAGAAAAAACAAAGTTTTGTAGCTTCCCGTGACTTCCATCCCAGGGCAACCTCGACTTTGTATTCACTAAGCCCGCATCGTTGAACGCAATCCCTCAAGCTTTGAACTCATAAAGAAGCGACCAAATTACAACTTTGAACTCAAAACAAATCATTGCTACTAAGTACGCATGGAGTATGAACGCGTAACTCATCTTTTGCCAATAGAAAAATAGCTGGAACTTTGGACACATAGCTAAACAGCTTTGAATTTAGAAAAATCATAGCTGCCACCTTCTATCCTAGAAAACTTTACTTGTGACTAAAAGGAAACGAGACTTTGAACACGTAGCGTTCAATTCAGCTTTGAACTTAAGAAAATTTGAAGGGTAGGGGCAATTGAGACATTGCAGAGCCTTGAGAATTCAACTTTTAACTCAAGATAAGTAAGACTTTGAACGCATGCTTTGAATCTGGAAAGTCAACTTTGATCTCAGGCGAAACAAAGGGCACCTGCTCCCGTAAAAATAGAAATAAAATCAAGAATGGAAAACAATTCAAAAAATTTTAGTGCTAATAGGAGTAGTTCATAATCTGTGGCTTCCAACCAGCAAGATTGGTTCCTCACAATCGCTACACCAACGGACATGTTATCAATTGTGCTCACGCCTGGCCTGCACGCAGTTGAAGGAATGAGCAAAAATGAGAAAGAGCACAATATAAAATTACAAATAATATGCAGCACTGATAAAGTTAAGGTTCTGTAGTCCGTCAAACCAGGTCTATTGGACACTACTCCGACGAACTGGGATCACACACAAATTATGAAGGACCTGAACGGCGACTAGAGGGGTGAATAGGAGTCTTTAAAAATTCTTCCAAAAAAGACAAGACCTATGTCCAATTCGAACCCAACTTGTCACAAGAATGAAACACAACAAAGCGCAGCACAATGCACAGTAAAAACAACACGAAATAGCGCTCACAGCGAATAGCAAAAGTTCACTGACCAGTACTGATGAACAGTACCCCCGACCAGTATCGATAAGCAGTAACTTCAACCAGTCTAATGAACAGTACCCCGACCAGATGAATAGTACTCTGACCAGTGCACCGACCTACATGAAGGTCTGAAAAAGATCTAGTTGCTGAAAACACTGTTCACAGATGTTCAGGATAGAAAGCGAAAGTTACGAACTGGTTGCAGTACTGAAAAACTGCAGCTCAGAACACAAGATCCAAACTAGAAATCTAACTAAACGTGGTCCAAATCCAACGAAATTTTAGCTACGGCTTCTCACGAACACTGTGAGTCTTTATCCAAAAGATTTCCTCAAAGAGATCAAGATTTCAACCTCTATTTTGTGGATTTGACCATAAACAAGTGGAGAGAAAAATATTTAGAAAAAAGACTTCAAGTTGCTCGTGTGAGGGAGATTATATGGGATCACACTAGATGTTCTCACACAAGTCCTAACAACCTTTTGATCCAACAAAATCACTAGAAATCACTGTCACAAGCGATGAGTGAAAAATCAACTAAAACTTCAAGAACAAGAGATAAACAGGAAGGAGATCAAAAGCATCACAAGATTGCTAAGCAACTGATGAATAGAAATATGAACTTAGCAAGAACCATAGATACATAGCTTGAAATCCACCCTTCATCCTCCCACTCTTGTTGAGATAAAATTTAGAGCTATGAACTCTAACTACTCTCTCTTAAAATCCTAACCAAGCCTAAGAAAATATCAAGAATGAAAATAGGTCCTGGAGAGGTGTTGACGTGCTCTGGTTTTTCTCTCAGAGTTCTTTTTCCCAGCGCTCTCTTTGCACCAGCCCTCTCCCATATATATATAGGCAAATAGACAATTCCCAAAATGCCCCTAAAGACTAGTACATAGATATTATCCTTGAAGGGCAAAAATGGTCCAACTATTTTGTTGTCCATCGGATAGACCCAGTGCCTTCACCACTCTATTTCGTCTCCAAGCAAGCTCTGTGATGGTGCCACGCATCCTCTGACTCCGCCCCCGGTTTTGAGGAAAAACCGACAAAATCGCCTTTCATGCTTCTCCAAGCATGACTCCTCGATGTCGATGCGTGTCCGACCTCCACCATCATCTTTGACGCCTTCAAGCCTTCATGCTCCCGCCATCGGGCCGTCTCTCGACTTGCCATCGTCTTTCCGTCTTGACTTGGTCGACGCCATCTTCATCACCTCCTAGGAGTCATATGCTCATTGAGCATCGTTCTAGCCATCTCCACCAAAGTTATATTCATCCTTTCAATCACGCCATTCAGATGAGGAACACATGGGGCAGAAAATTGATGCTTATTGCCATGTTCAAGACAGAAAGCATCAAAGAGATAGTTCTTAAAATCGGTGCCATTATCACTGCGAATTTCTTTCAATGAACTAAGGAGTTCCTTAAATAGTCTCAAAGCTAAGCTCCAAAAGTGTAAGGACACTTCATCCTTACTCATAAGAAAGAACACCCAAGAGTAGCAAGAATAGTCATTAACAATGATGAGTACATAATACTTACTACTCGCCAAAAGAACTCGGGAAGGACCAACATTATCCATATAGAGAAGTTATTTTGGTCGTTCAGTCATCACCAGATTAACTAGTGGGTGAGAGACGACAATCATCTTGCCATGTCGATAAAGAACTCAAACTAGGTTCTTCTCAAACTTGAGATTCGGCAATCCTCATATCAAACCAAGGACACTCAAACGAGAAAGCAAATCAAAACTTATGTGCTCTAATATCTTATACTACATCCAAAGCTCAGAAGAAAGTTGAGCAATCAAGCATCAAGAAAACCCAAAAGACTCAGAAAATCAGCTCCAAATACTCATTCTACTCGAGAAATCCGACAAATCAAAGCACTTGAGGAATCAAGAACTCGAAAAGCATCACGCTTAAAATACACTTCCAAGTCCTTATCCAGCAATTGAGATACAGAAAGCAAATTGTATCTCAGATGTTCCACCAAAGCCACATCTTCCCATACCTTTGGCCTTCACTCTTCCTTATCTATCGTCCTCAAACAGATGTACTCGTGTCGCTTCATCGAGGTGAGGTTGAAGAATCATGATGCATCTCTGGTCATATGGCGCGAACAATCGGAGTCGATGAGCCACTTGTTTTTCAGACCTCCGTCTACCACCTACATATGAGATGAATAATAGGTGGATGGCTCAGTACTTAGGTTAGACAGATCTGATGCGTTCAAATGTCCCAGCGCCAGATTATCCGGCGTGTACAATTTTCCTAACTTCAGAGACAAAATGCTAACTTTTTTTTTGCAACTTTAGTTAGTCATGATTATACTTTACAATACATATACATGTTTATGCAATCCAACACATCATCAAATCAAAATAACAACTTTGTCAATCACTCATCACATATAAATCAAAGCACATTTCAACTTGATTTCTCAAAAAGGAAAACTGACTTGACTTTCCTTTGTTTGGAGATATGGCTCGGTAGAATCTCGACTCGTTTGGGAAGGCACTTGGCATGAAGCCAAGCTGGAGGTGGAAAGTCGAAGGCGGTGAAGTAGTCTAAGCTGTGCATAATCTATATTCTCTACAAATATAAAGCAACAGTTTCATCTTACATCACCTCCACCTTCACTCCCACATTTGTCTAAAAAATATCAGAAAAAACAAGAAAATTTTGAAGAAAATAAAAAAAAAATGAAAAAACCAAAGAGAACCAAACCACCTTATCTGTTCCCTTCCTCACTTACTAGCCCACGCAAGCCACCTCGCTATCCTCACTCCTCTCCTCTCCCATCCTGTCGTCGTGCTCCTACGATCTTCGTCCTCTCGTCGATCGGCCTCCTTGGCCGTGCTCTTAGGTGCTGCTCAACATAGCTGCATGTCCGCATCTAGTGAGGGGAAGGAGCACTTGTCGTCACATCTAGAGAGGAGTGTCGTTGCCGCATCTAGAGATATGGAGGGCCTGTTACTCTCCTCGCCGCCGATGTCTCCAACAACAACTACTCCGCCACAGATCTGCCACCGACCTCCGTTGTCCACTAGTGGGGGAGGGCACGCTTGACAACAACTTGTACCATCGCCGAGCACGTGTCAAGGGCAGAGGCGCATGACCACCCGACGGTGGAGGCAGTAGGGTGCAACGCGGTGCCAGTGGTGGACATAGGTAGGTTCCTGCTTGTCAGCCACGGCATGCTGATGGATGTGGTGGCACACATGGAGGAGCAGATCATGCACCAAGCACTAAAGAAGACCCGTGGGGGCGCCGCCCAGGGGAGAGCAACGGCTACAACGTGGCACCTTACATGCTCCACTTCTCCATGCCGGATCTAGTCGGTCAGCTCCTCTGTCGTCCCTAACTGCCGACACACATCTAGCTCAAGCGACAACCACCACGTTTCATGGCAACCGCCTGCTTCCATTCTATGTTACAAAATGGTTCAAGCTCTCCTTCCGTTCTCTAATACACACCTCTCTCTTACGCCTGCTTCTATTCTCTGCTATTGGCCAAACACATTCAAGCATTATGTTGAAGATTGTGGTCCGCCTCCAAGGTATGCTTGGCGACTGTTGACAGGCTCACGGCTAGGGTTGCGGCGCTCAACTTCGAGGAGCCGCCCGATGCTAGCGTGGGGGAGGACGGGTATGACTACGGCAAGGGTGACTTTGTCAAGCACACCTGCTGGCCACAACCCCGCGTGCGTGGCGAGGTGCAATGTGCCCTCTTGCCTCAAGTGGTTCTACAACTAGTGGGGGAACACCTCGAGCTTTCACATTGTTAACCACCTGGTTTGGCTTCTTACTTGTGCTCATGGCATTGCTTAATTCGTTTATGTTAATAAGGATGGTTCAGTTAGAATTTAAGATTGCTGAGTTGTCTGCTGTGTATATAGTTGCTTAGAAACAGTAATATGTGGCACTGTATATAGGGTGGAATTGTCTACAGTGGTTATGATGCATTATCATGGTGAACAAACAGTAATATGTAGCATGTATAGGGGATTGTACAAATGTGAATTGGCAAACTGAAACCATATAGGTTGAACATTCTGTAGAAAAGTGAAAAGCAAGAGTTAGTGTTTCTTACCTTCTGGTTACTAGAAGCAGAAATCCATAAAACTGAAATCATATAGCCAGAGCATCCTGTAGAAGAGGGGTATGTCAATAAATTTCCAACATTTTTCAGTGCAGAGCAGAGATAATCAGAAATAGTTACAAACATAAGAGATCTAATTCAGAAGACTCCAAATAAGTGGTAAACATGAAACAAATGGAACTAACCGAATAAACTTTCTAGTGTTTTCTTTTTCTTAAACGAACAATCCATAGAAAAAAAACAAAAGTAGATTATCAAAGCTATATTAAAAAAACAGAAAAAACATTACTGAACACTAAGAAAGAAAGTAGTAACATAAAAGCCAAAGAAAATGTAGTAAGAATAGTTTCTAATAAATCTGGACAGCACAATAACAGAAAGGCATCAAACACACAGCAAAGCGTGCCCTAATGCATCTTTCTGGTGTTAATCCTGATCAAGCTCTGCAATCTGCACCAAAGAACCACAAAGATAGATCCGATCAATAGAAATTTCAAGCCACAAGATGAAACATGATCTAGCAGTGTATGGCATAACTGCCTTGCCCATATTGCATATGATCTGAAGCTATAGAAATAAAACTGAAACCATCAACAGAAGATACATACTTATTGTACATCATATGAACAAACAACTGCCATGAATAGCGGAAGGGGAAGATAAGTAACCTTTGGGTTTTACTGGGGATGGATCCAGTTCTCGCATCATCTTGTCATGTCCACGCAGGTTGCAAGATTTCGGAAGAAATTAGGAAAACCTTGAAGAATTGGAAATGGTGACAGAGTTAGACACTTTAAATTAGGAAGCTTGACTCAGCTGATTGTATGTAAAGAATGAAAGATTTGTTTGTGGGTTTTAACTCACCAGTGCACCGTGGTAGGAAAAGTACAATGGAATCTCAAGTACAATTGATCAACTGCATTTCATAACTGCAAAATGACTTCTGGTGGCAAGAATTCTTTTGGCAGGCTGATCACCCATAAAGCAGAAAAATACGTTCTATTGCCGGATCGGTTTTGTTGTGCCATCAACTGAGGAGATCCCAACGAACCCAAATCAGACAGTCGCTTATACCAGTTTCTTTTCCACTCAGATATTCCCAACTCTCTTTTTCATGAATTGTTGAGAATAATCTGGAGGGAGGAACCTGAAAATAGATAAGTCAATGGAAATAAAAGGGTACTTACACCTGTCAAATGGAGCATGCTGAATATGATTTGAAAAGTCGAATGTTTCAGAGACGTAATATTGACTGAACTGTTAGGAAGGAATAAGGATCATAGCTGTTGGATCAATTTTACGTAAGGATGTTTCAAATATATAATCAATAAAAGTCAAATATTTGCTACCACCATGTTGAAAGTGGGCAGTGAGTTTCAGAACAATCAAACCTTCTGCAGCCAAATGAAAATTGCAGATGATAAATTTCCTCTAGAAATAAGTTCAAAAGAGGAAATATGTGAAAAAATGCTGTTTTGAATAACCACAGCCTTAGGAAAGCAAAAATGAAATGAAGTAACAATGAAGATTCATATTAGTAACCAACTTTTTGCAAACAGATGTAAAATAAGAGGGATAGCAACTTGCCTGAGTTTCTAAACCATTGGGCCTTTCGAGGTGCAAGTCCTGTGATAAAAAATTGACGCTGGTGATATATAAGTGGTGCTGTCACTATGATTAAAACTCGTACAATTTGTAGTTAACTGAATTCAAAAGGTGCATTTGTGCAATTCAGAATTGTAGTCCAATAAGCTTTACATTGTTCCATATAAAACAGCAACGAGTTTGCATAAGGATGATATAACTTTATACCTACTTTTGACTTCAGGTTATTAACTCTTATGGCATCTTAAGATGAATAGCATACATCCAGATACAAATTTGCCATCTTAATGAACTAAGCAAGAAAGATCTTATATGCAGCTTTGATTTTCTTTGTAATTACCCTTTAAGGACAGTAGTTTAAGTATATTATTCTGAAATGATGAAGTTGGAATCTTGTCTCCAGTTTTACATTTGACTATATTCTTATAATAATTGCAATCGGGCATTCAATTCATGTCATAAAAGGTAGAGCCTAGCAATAAAATCCTGTTTTGGTCTCTTGCAGTTGTTTCATCATAGGTGCTGTGCATAACTAAGTAACTAACTCGTGGAAGCAACCAGCGCATTTGCAGTAGTAGTGGAGGGGAGGTTACTTCGAAGCTGAACAATTCATCAGCGCAGTAAGTAATGAAGATTTATGGAAATACCTGAGGTTGCGTTCTCCTTTTCCTCTATCATAGTGCGTGTTGCCCTTCTCTACAACCGGCATATGACACCGAATTATTTGCACCGCAGATGATGACGGATGGATGCAGCAAGCTTGTGTACCACTTGTGGCACACCAGGGGATCACCGAATCATGTGGCACCGCGCCCAATCATGATAATGAGTTGTCTAGCTTGTAAGATCAGTTAGCCATGATGCGTAATGTTTGTATACTAAATTACAATTCATTGGCATGTAACACGTCGAATACCTGATGGGCATCTCCATCCTTGTGCACCTGCTTGGCCATCTAGGAAGTGTAAAGTGCCATGCAGAGAATACAATGCCGGAGAGGAGGGAGAGCCAGTGCTGAAGCTGAGTGTACGCTAACCCCACTCGCGGTCCAGCTAGCCCAATCGCTGACCTGCCATGCGCGTGAGCCGCTGTGCCCTACAGCCCTTCGTGCGCTCCGGATCCCCAAGATGTCATGCCACCCAGCTTGAATATTAAGCTATATGGAGCTCTACAAATCAGGTGAAGTAGAGAGAGATGGACGAAGTCAGAGGAAAGCTTCGAGCTTGCATCTTACCTTCATTAGCCACAGGTGGGTGGTCGATGCTGCGTGTGCTGACCGCGGCTGTGATCAGGCCGCTGGACGCTCGGATGACTTGTGCACATTTCACCGAACACATATAGGGCATCTTAGTTGTCACATCATCGCACACGTCGTTGCGAGCTGCTGCGCCGCCGCTCGGCAACCCCACCGGCAAATCGTGCCGTCCCGCTGATCGCATGGCTTACCTCGCCGTCACGCGAGGTGTCCCGCGGTCATTCGCTGTCGCCGTCGCGTCATGGCATGTACGCGGCATACGTGCACGCGACGAGCGCGGGGCAGCATCGCAGCTGTGGTGGGAGCAACTGACGTCGGGGAGGAACTGCGGGGACAGGGGAGGGGGCGACCTATTAGACGGAAGTGGCGGCAGTGGCCTCGGACTGCTCCAGGAAGGCCGTTGAGCGGGTGCGGGGCGATGGGATGCGTGGAACGTGGCCGGCTTCGTGCTCGAGCGGCACCGTATAGCCACGCTTTGAACGCGACGGCGGGGAAGGCCACGGGAGCGCGGAGAGAAGCTGCCGTTCTCGGCGGTTACAGGAACCCGAGTGCGGGCCACGATAGCTGCGGGTGTCGGCCGGAGGGCGAGGGGCAGCGCCATCAAGTGGAGGCACGCCGTCATCGGCGGCACGGACGAGGACGACGTCCTCAGCGGCTGCGGTGGCAGGGGAGCTGGAGGGGCCGTCAAGCCAGCCGCCCCACCCTCGTTCACCGTCGCCGCCGTCTTCTAGCATCGTCGAGACCAGTCCCATTGTTCGCTGGCTGTGGAGAGGCAGGGTGAGCACCGGCGCTGCCCAGGGAAGGAGCCATCGCCTCTCCTCTCCACCTGCACGTCAAACTGTACGGCCGTCGTGTGCGGGGAACGAGAAGGTAGTGACCCCGTGCGTCATGTGAGGTAGAGGAGGGCGGGCGCCGTGGAAGCTGGAGGGGCGGAGGTGGTATTGATGCAAATAAATTCTATAGAATCTTACTTATAAAAGATTTTTTTTATGATATATATTTATTTACTCTTTTTTTATTTATAACTTAGTTATTAAATTACAGGATAGATAATATAAATAAGATTTTATAAAAATATTTCTGAACAAGATACTAAAGAGACGAAATAGGTGATAGGGTTCACTTTTTTAGGTGGTTGTACTTGGGGAACGACGGAGGGTGGCTCAACCTCCGGCCCTTGTGCGAAAATTCCGGAGATGGCTCCGTCTTTCGCGATTAAGGACAGACACGTTCATGTCTCGGGTGTTGTTACACGGCAACGGACGGTGGAGATTGCTACTAGTCCCAATCCAACGGAGATAACGTGATATGATGATGTGGCATATCCCACTGACCGACCGCGTTCAGATTATTAGATATAAGTGATATGCATTAGCTAGCTGTGGTACTACATTCTTCTACATTGTGATGTACACACATGCTTGGAACTTGGGTGATTCAATCAAAGCCCAACATCCTCCGAATTATTATGAGAGCTCTATATTACCGGATCTGAAGAGTGCAACACTATCATGCATTGAAAACTAAGCGGAAAATTATGCAGTATTTTCAAAGTATTGTTCATATCTTCCCGCAAAAAAAACAAAGTATTGTTCATATCGAGGGCATGGGCACAAATTTTTCAGATCAAGTTGGATTCGGCAGTGCAATCAGTGAACTCGGACTGTTAGCCGTTGCATGGTATGTATGAAATTATAAACCCTCTAGTTAAATGAACAATTGAACGAATGAAAACCAGTCCTGTCACATCTTGGGAGGTCACAAACAAATTGACAGCTTCACATGAAAAATATGCAGCTGACCCTCCACAATCCAAGCTTTCAGAAAATGTGAAAAGAATGGGACAAACAAAGGAGAAAAGTCTCTTCAGTTTTGGGGAATGTTGCAAGGAACTCGGTCTTCAGTTACTCAACTAAAAACAACGCATTTGGGTTCTTGCGCGCAGTTAATCACGTCGATCGATTTAAATTAATAATTAGGTGAAGCGAAAGATCAAACGGTGGTCACATCATGGCATTAGAAACGGACGACACTTCAACCGTCAATTTTGCTCACGTTCAGAATTTTGCTTGATGTAGGCTATGTACACTGGCATGGGACCTGTGGGGGCACAATTCCCTACAGAGCCCTACTGAAATTTCATAGAGAACTCTTTTAGTAACTTAAGGGTGTGGGCGCCTTTGCCAACAAGAAAAATAAAAAAGTCCCATCTGATGAAAAACAATTTCTCCACTCTAATATCTGGTATGATTATGTTCAAGCTACGGCAAGCAAGCAAGCAACAGTGTTTGGTACAACTCAGGCTGTTGTGATGTGCATGTAAAAAACCAGATTGTATGTGTTGTTGCAGTGCAAGTTAGGATGCGCAAGCAAAGCAATTCAAGCTCAGCAAGTTCGTAAGTATCTTTGTAGTACAAGCTCTAAGATAATAGTGAGTGAACAGATTGCATTTGCTTATGTGATTTTTTTCTTTAGTTGTAGATTTCGACCACCGAACTGACTAAGGCATTAAGAGGTTGAGTGTTTCTTCCAAGTTCCAAGAGTATTTTGACCGCCAAACTGACTAAGATTGTTGATTTGGGCTCAGGTCAGATCAATTAGGGCTTGGCCAGGGTCTTTTGGTCTCGGACAGCAGTAAAGAAGGGAAATCGAATGCTTTTTAAGAACAATAAGGCAATTCCCCAATACCCTAAATCCCTAAAATCTTAATCCCCAAATTAGCCCTAAATTCCCTAACCCTAGAAGCAAAGCCCTAATCGGGAACCAAGACTAAGGAAGGAGGGGAAAGACTTACGGTTTTGTGTGCATGCCGTCTCCATTATGCCCGCCGGAGCCTTCTTGTAGCGAAAATGGTCCTATTAGGTTATAATAGTGATTTTGATGATTCATGATAACATAGTCAATGGGACTAACATATTTTCAAGAATATATGTTAATATGTCTCATGGATACAATACATCAAGAAGTCACCGTAGCCGAGACAAAGTTTGATTGAATTGGAAAAAGTCCCAAAGAAATTATTCTCACCGGAAGGTCCAGCGCTGGAAGAATTACACTCATTGAAGTATTATGTCTAGAGACAGTTTGCCTCACCGGATGATCCGGTGATAAAGAATGTACACGATGGAGCAATTCTGTCAGAAGGGGTCAGAGTGGGTTGCACTCATTGGAAGTTCTGGTGATGGAGATAGTGTACACCAGAGGCTTCACGGAAGCATTTAACAGAGTGTGTGGAAAACCCAGAAAAAAAGAAGTTCTACACACCGGAAGGTCCGGTAATGAAGACAGTGCACATCGAAGGCTTCACCGGAGCATTTAACAGAAGGTGTGGAAAATCCAAAAAAGGAGAAGTTCTACACACCAGAAGGTCCGGTGATGAAGCCAGTGCACACCAGAGTATTTTGTGTAGAGAAAAAGTTTAGCGCGATCTAGCTCGGGATAACTCACCGGATAGTCCAGTGATAAAGAGGATGTATACACCGGAGTATTTGGTATTCAGAAGAACTCTGAGTGGAGTTCCAACGGCTAGTTTCTGAGAATGTACACACCGGATGGTCCGGTGCTTATACATCTGTTAACGCCGGATCATCCGGTGTTCACAGAATATGTGAGCCGTTGGGATAACGACTAGTTCATGGGGTTGAGACCATAAATACCCCTCTACTCATTCATTTAAAGTGACTGGAGTCCAGAGAAACCCTTGTACACCTAAGAAGACATCCAAGCCATCCAAGAGCATAAAGTATCATACAAGCGATTAAGCACACCATTAGTGAGTTATTAGTGCTTATAGGCCTAGAGAGAAGAATTTCTCAGTGCTGCAACGTAGAGTGTGGATCAAGGAGTGATCCAAAAAGTGTACTGAGAAGTACGCCGGCGCCTTGAAGTTTTTGTGACTCGCTGGTAACTTGTTGACCCTCCGACTTGGTGTAGAGTAGCGATAAGAGGATTGTGCGGGGACGCGGAGGCCCTTGTCTTTGTGACTAAAGCTTCGAAGTGAAGACAACGTACAAGTGACTGGAAGAGAGGTTAGTGGTGAGACCTCGCCTTGGTGGCTTGGTGGCTTATCGTGCTTGAGGTCTTGCCTTGGTGACTTGGTATCTCAAGAGCTGTAACCGGAAGAGATTTGGTGACCGGAAGCATATCCTTTATGGAGCTCCAACGTTGTCGGTGATATGGGAACTGGGGGTCCCCGAGTCCCTAGGCCAGGACAGCACAGTGCCACGTGGCACCATCCCTCGCGGACCATCTCCCCGAGGGCCCGAGAAGAACCAGATCTGGGAGAGGGTGCTCGGGGCCATGAACTGTTGGTCCCCGAGTACTCAGAGTTTCCTGAGGATCCGAGAAGAACCAAGCCGGGGAGGGGGTGCTTGGGGCCATGAACAGTTGGTCCCCGAGTACCCAGAGTTCCCCGAGGACCCGAGAAGAACCAGGCCCGGGAGGGGGTGCTCGGGACCAAGATCAGTTGGTCCCCGAGTACCCAGAGTTCCCCGAGGACCTGAGAAGCCCCTTGCCGGTGGACCCCACATGGGTGCCATGGTGAGGTGTCAATCGGTGGGAAGCCCGATGCTGCATTTAAGAGGGAGTGTGACCGGTTACATCCAACACTCCCCCACACCTGTCATACTGAGTACGTCAGTCCCTGCCACCGCTTGGCAGGGAGGCGTGGGGATAATTAATGCGACTAGTCCCATCGCACGTCACCCTGCGGGGCCCATAAAGGAAGACGGCTTGAAGATATCATCGTCGGGCTCGAGGCGTATCGCCTGTCGCCTTACCGTGTCAAACCATGTCAGATCTACTCTGACCAGACGGGCATGCGGGGATATTCAGCGGCTGGCCGGTGGGCCCCCCTCCTGCACCTGCTAAAGTTGGGGCGCAAAAACCTATGGGACCAACCGAAGGGCGTATTTTCAACACCTGTAACATCAAACTATAGACCCATAATGGTTTTTTTCCATTTATGGCTTATGAAAACTTGTGCTCCCGATCTGGGCACGCCGAGCCTCCCCCCGATAGGATAAAAGGGGGGGGGGGGGCAGCACTTCGTAGAGGTGACAAGTTCAAGCAAGACTCAGAAACATGCCAAGCTGAGGTTCAACAAGCAAGAATCAAGACCGAAGCTCAAGACTTAGACAAAAAATCTTGTAACACAGAGATCCAGAGAAAGGCATTCCAAGAGCATTAATAGCACATCAGACACACAGGAGTAGGGTATTACGCTCCGTGCGGTCCGAACCTATCTAAATCCCTTGTGCATTTACTCCTACTAGCCGACGATCATCCTTCTCACCTAGATCCCATACACTCGCATTAATCCCACGTACGAGGTAGATCCAGAATCAGCCCTCCGGCCGAATCTCAAAGGGGGTCCCTCAGGATCCCCGCTTGCGGTGTTCATCCACCGACAAACGTGGACTAGGAGTGGCTTGTGTAAAATCCTGAGTTTTAGCATATTAATTAATAACAAAACTCAATGCAAATTTAATTTTTTTAATACTAGTATATGAATTAATATATGTTAATTGGTTAAGTATTCCAAGATGCACCAAATATATTTTAAAGTGATCCCTACCTTAAGTTGATTCATGCACAATTGGTTTATGGATTTTATTCTCCTTGAGTGGAGATTGAATTGTACATATCTCGCTTCAAATCTTTTCTGAGTTTATGTTCAACCCAAATCCAAATTGAATTCAAATTCTACCTCATGAATCAAGATACTAGTCCAAACCACAATTCAAATATGTTTATTTGAATTGATTTGAATCCAAGGTCAAATCCAAATTCAAATATTCTGAATTGAATTTAAACCTAATTTCTAATTCCTTTTTCTTTTTTCTCTTCCCGGGCCGAGTTTTTTCCTTTCTCCTTCACGCGGCCCACGGCATCCGGCCCAGCCCTCCTTTCCGCCCCCTTCCTTCCTCACACTGGGTCGCAACCGCGTGATTGGCCCGTTCGGCCTACGCACCCCACACTGGACAGCCCGCCCGTATGGGTGCCTACACGTGCGTGGCCACCCACGCGTCGCGCATCGACTGGTCGCCCCCCCTTCTCCTCCTCCTTCCTCCAGCGCGACACCGCTGACCGCCTCTGGAAAATATCACCGCGACCACTCTCCGTGCCCTCACTCTCTCTCCTCTCTCTGCCCTCATAGCACGCCGCCCGAGCACCTGACGTCATGCGACTTCCGCGCCTGTGCTCGTGCATGGCCGGTGCAGAGCCACCTCTGCCGCTGCGCGAGGCCCAATGGTGAGCACCACTATCATGCCATGACACGCCTTCACGCCCTTGCCACCTCTCTGCACCTCACTCCCGCGCTATAAATAGCGCAGCCCCCGGCTTCCCTTTTCCCCCTTTTTCCCCACTTCCCCGCTACCGCCGCCACCGCCATTGCTCGCTACCGCCGATCCGCACACCACGTGCTGCCGAGGAGCTTAAGGACCTTGCCACTGTCCTTGTGTCGCCGTCCAATCACCGGAAGCCCGACGGGAGCCCACCCGAGCCAGTAGCTGAGCAGCGCCGCCATCACCTCTTCGACAAATCGCCAGCCGCCGCCCCGCCCGTCACCGTTCCTGTGCTCAGTGAGCCTCCCAGTTCTCTCTCACGCCTGCATAGATAGCGTGTAGGCGTCCCCGGGTGTAAGACCCCTTTTCTGGGATCTCCTGTGCCTCCTGTATCAGTCCCTGGATCAAATAGCGGATACGTACAGTATAACAGTTGTAGTATCATAATCAAACTTTGAACATAAGTATTAAGGTTACATAGTATAAAAGGTTACAAACCATAGCGTATATTAAACCTAGCCAAACGGCCAACAAAAGCACAGCAGAAAGCAGAACCCAAGCCACAGGCAGCTACGGTGCGAACATGACTCTAGAGACTACTCTTCAACCCCATCTTCACCTCCGACGTTGGTAGGGTCTGCCTCTTCATTTGAATGACAGCAAAAGTGAGTAGGGAAGGAACTCAGCAATCCCTATACTATTTTAAGGTGTTGATAGATGCATAAATGGGTAATTCGAGGATAAGGCTTTACGGTTTAGTTTTATGCATAAAGCGGTTTATGTAGGTATTCCATTGTATCATTTATTATTGACTTTAAAGTCATTTTAAATAGTTTAAAACCGGGTAACAAGCTTTATCTGGGGTTTTTTGGTCCTGGAAGGGGCTACACCTCACTCTATAGTTCCTATTATCACATCTGATGTACCTCTAGTACCACACAACTTCTGACAGATTGAGTCAGGACCTCATCATACGGACATCTAGTCCACACACTCACTCATCAAGAAACACGCACCCTAAGTCTAGTCATATGGGGTCATGCTTTGCATGTCCATGACCGTGGACATGGCTATTTGAATAGATTTACATTATGTAGAGGTTGTACAACTTTACCCATGGGAAATGCTCAGCCTCCGACCGTTGCAAGCGGAGGAGCTAATCATACTGAGACCCTCCAAACACCTTTCCTGCTGAGCTTTTCTACGAGACACCCCAAGTACCAGAGAATATGTTCAGAGTACTAGATTGGCTATACCGTCTCTCAAAATATTCAACAAAGGGCCAGATGGACACTTGGCTTCTCGCTGCTCCCAGCCACCTAGTATGATGCACAGCCCAGTCTGGTGAAAGAAAAGGCAAGTCCTGCCCATTCAATACGTATGGTTGCACGGGGGTGGCTAAGCATATCAAGGCAATTGACTCGGTCCTTAAACGGTCAGGGCAGGTATCTTTTGGCATTGAACACCACAAAGGTGACTCAAGCCCCTAGGGACATCCTCATCCGGAGTACCACTCCACCTGTCCCCGCCAAATAGTTTTTCACCCATTTTTTACACATCTCCCACTATATCCCACACAACATCAAGGATTTCTCAACCATCACGGAATTCACAACCATCAAGGATTTATGGTATAAGAGTCATTATTGATAGTAGTAAATCTTGTCTTCGAGGAGAGGTGTTTAAAAAGCGACGTCTCTGAGGAGACATATTCCATCCTAAGAATGCTAAATATCAAGGTGTCGCCCATCGTTAATATATTTAACAACAGGTATTTCTAGGGTGATATGTATTCTGGATGATGACATGTAAGGCATGGCAGTGTTGATAGGATTAACTATTACAAGTAGTTTGAAAGAAAACGCAATATATAGCATATACGATAATAGGTCCAGTTTTAGTTGATCATGTAAGTTATTTGAAAATATAGATTCAATATGATCAAAGAGATAGAACTTGCCTTCTCTGAAGTTCTCTTCAGATTCTTGGTTGTAGTCCGGATCATCCTCGCCCTTGATGCTTCCTGTGCAGCACTCGCAGAACTCTAGTTGTTCTCAATTGCGACTACGATCAATAATGGCTATACTAGAGAAGAATCAATTAACACCAAATAGAAAACCCAAATGAGTCCTAATAGCTATCAAAATGTGATGGATGAATAGATCTCAATTTTAGATAAATTTTGGCAAAAGAATCGCCGAAATCGGAGCCAGAACAGAGAAGTTATGGCCCCTGAAAGATTTAATCTAAATTAAATGGAAAATTAAAAAAATGCTATTCATGAGTGGGACCCATATCAACAGTAACCCAGCCCGCATGAATAGTAACCCATTGGGCTAAGATGGGCCCAGATTGGGTCGGGTCCAGGCCTGGATGGGCCGTGTTGGCTTGGATTACATAGTGTCAGTCCGCTCGGGTTTGGGCTGGGTATCTTAGCGGACTACGGGAGCTGGGCCGACCCACATACTCCCGGCCTTTAGTAGCCAGGCCGGCCTCACAGGCCAGCCGGCCACTAGGCCGAGTCATGGCCCATTCAGCCAGGTCCACGCCAGCTTGGCTGGGCCGCAGGCGCACGGGTAGCGACCCGGTTACGCGCGCGCGCAGGCACATGGACGCGCAAGGCGACCAAGGAGGAAAACGGCTCGGTGCCGAGGAATAGCGGCGGAGCTGCGCTGGAGTGATCACAGGTGACGCGTTCTAGGCAAGGATTCACAATGACGAGCAGACGCCGGGATACTATGTGGCGCAGCGGATTCAGAGGGGAGCTCGTCAACGGTGACCAGCGATGGAAAACAACCAGACGACAGCTGGAGGAGAGCGCAGCGGCGCAAGACAATTGGGCAGCACCTCCCCTACACTGGGAGGTGCCAACAGTCGAATTCGATTGATTATGTCACTCTGCATTACTGAAAAAGGGCAGCTACTTTCTACTAAAATGGGCCTGCAAGGCAAAGAGGCCCAGCGCCTCTAGGCTTCATGGCGCCTCTAGGCACCACGACGTGACGGCCGGGCCACTCTACAGAGTAGAAACATGTCGGTGGTGAGCACAAGCATGACAACGATGACAGCCACACTGCAGCATGATAGCGATGACAGCCACATGGCAGCACACGACGATAAGCTAAGAGAAAGAGCGCGGGCGGCTACACGCTATCTAGGCGGACGCACGAGGGGACTGGGAGGCTTACCGAGCGCAAGAACAACGACTAGTAGGGCTTCCAGCGAATGGACGGTGGCCCAGGGACGGCGGCAAGGTCCTGAAGCTCCTTGGTAGCACGTGGTCGGAGGATCAGCGGTGGCGAGATGTGGTGGCGTGTAATGGCGACGGTGGTGGTGGAATGTGGGGAAAGGGGGAGAAGAGAGGCTGGGGTAGCGCTATTTATAGCGGGAGAGGGAGCACAGAGGGGCCGTGCACGCGTGACGTCAGGCGAACATCGGCGAGCAGCGCGACGGTGAGGTGGCAGAGCGGCGCCCACCATTTTTCCCGTGGCATGGACGCTCTGCACCGTCCACGCGCAAGCGGGGCGTGAAAGTCGCACGGCGCCAGGCCCTCGGGCTGCGGGGGAGAGAGAGCAGAGATGGAGAGAAAGGGCGGAGAGGATGGCAGTATGGGGGAGAGAGCAAGTGGCTCACCGGTGTCGCAGTGGCAAACGCTAGTGAGGCGCGGCGTTGCGCTGGAGGAGGAAGGAGAGGAGTGCGGTGATATATGGTCGGATGTGCGACACGTGGACGGTAGAGAAACGCACGGCGCGGGAGCGCGCGTGGGGGCAGCTGGCGCAGGGCGAGCTGTGTCGGCGTGCGCGGGGGAGGAAGACGGTCGCTGTCGAAGTTGGCTGGGCCGCGCGGGGGATAAAACGGAAGGCTGGCCAGTTGGCTGGGCTGCGCGGGGGAAGAAGGGAGAGCAGAATCCGGCCCACCAAAAAAAAAGAAAAAGAAAAGAAAATTGGTTTTGAGATTAAATTCAAATGAGGGATTTGAATTTGAACTAAACTTTGTTTTAGGATTATTTCAAATAAATATATTTGAATTATTATTTGGGCTTGAATCTCGAGCTTTTTGAAGATGATTTGAATCAAAGGATTTGAATTCGAATTGGGTTAGAGCAGAATAGAATCTAAGAGTAGATTTAAAATTGAGAGACATTCAATTTCAAATCTCCACACAAGAACCATAAAATCTCAAACCAAAGCATAAGAGCCAATTTAATGTAGGGACTATTTTGAATTGATTCTAGTGCACCTTGGTACCCTATTTAATTTAGTATACTTAATATATATGATTGTATTCATACTGGTATATATACATTCATATACTTATTTCCTTATTTTAGTTTGCCTTATTAATCAAAAAAAAGTTTTAATTCGGAGCGAATTTTGCAATTAATTAACATGTTTAAACTAAGGATATTACACCGGGGCTCCCTCTTAGCTTATCATCGCGCGCTGCCGTGTGGCTGTCTCCGCCGCTGTGCTTGCGCTCGCTGCCGGCATGTTTCTTCTCCGTAGTGTGGCCCGACCGTCGCACCGTGATGCCTAGAGGTGCTAGGCCTCCTTCACTTGCAGGTTGGCACCTCCCAGTGAAGGGGAGCTACTACCTAATCGTCTCGCGCAGCTGCGCTCTCCTCTGGCGTCGTCTAGTAGTGCCTCTGTCGTCGGCCGCCGTCAACGAGCTCCCCTCTGAGTTCGTCATGCCCTGTAGTATCTCGGTGTTCGCTCGTCGTCCTGAGTCTTTGGCCAGGATGCGCCGCTGGCGAGCACTCCGGTGCAGCTCCGCCGCTATTCCTCACCGCCAGGACGTTTTCCCCCCTTCGCCGCCTTGTGCGTCCGTGCGTGCACGTGCGCTCATAATTGGGTCGCCATCTGTGTGCCAGGCATCCCATCCAAGCCGGCCATGGCTCAGCCCAGTGGCCGGCTGGCCTGCCAGGTCGGCCTGGTAGCCAAAGGGCTTGAGCCCGTGCGCCGGCCTAGAAACTGTAGCCCACTAAACCACCTAGCCTGACACTGTGTAGCCCAAGCTTGGCCCAACCCATCCAGGCCCAGACCTGGCCCAATCTAGGCCCATCTCACCATCGGGTTACTGTTCATGTGGGTCCCACTCATGAATATTGCCATTTTGTATTTTTCCAATTTAATTTAGATTAAATCTTCCATGAGCCGTAACTTTTCCGTTCTGGCTCCGATTTTGGTGATTCTTTTACCAAAATTAATCTAAAATTATCTACTCATCTGTCACATTGTGATAGCCATTAGGACTTATTTGGTTTTCCATTTGGTGTTAATTAATTCTTCTATAGTATAGCCACTATTGATCATAGTCGCAAATGCAGAGCAACCGGAGTTCTACGAGTGCTATGCAGGAAGCATCAGGGACGAGAAGGATCTTGACTACAACCAAGACTCTGAAGAGAACTTCAAAGAAGGCAAGTCCTATTTTCTTGCTCATATTGAACCTATGTTTTCAACTAATCGACATGATCAACTAAAATCGGACTTATTATCGCATTTTCTATGTATTACGCTTTTACAAACTACTTATAATAGTTAATCCTATCGAACACATGCCATGTCTTGAATACTATCATCCAGAATACATATCACCCAAGGATTACCTGTCGTTAACTATATTAACGTCGGACGATGCCATGATGCCTAGCATGCTTAGGTTTGAATACGTCTCCTCGGAGATGTCGCTTTTAAAAACACCTCTCATCGGAGATAAGATTTAATATCATCAATGATAACTCATATACCATGAATCCTTGATGGTTGTGAATCACATGATGTTTGTGAAATCCTTGATGTCGTGTGGGATATGGAGGGTGACGTGTAAAAATGGGTGAAAACTGTTTTGGCGCGGGCAGGTAGAGTGGTCATCCGGGGAGGATGCTCTTGGGGGCTTGAGTTACCTGATGGTATTCATTGCCAGTGAAGATGCCTAACCTAGTTGCTTAAGTACCGAGTCTTGCATCGTCATGCTTAGCCACCCCCATGCAACCATGTGTCCTGTATGGGCAGGACTTGACCTTCCTTCACCAGACTTAGTTGGGCATCATACTACGGGGCTAGGAAGCAGCGAGAAGCCAAGTGTCCATCTGGCCCTCTGTGGAATATTTTGAGAGACGACATAGCCAATCTGGTATTCTGAACATGGTCTCTGGTACTTGGGGTGTCTCGTAGAAAACCCTGACAGGAAAGGTGTTTGGAGGGTCTCGGTATGATTCGCTCCTCCGCTTGCAACGGTTGGAGGCTGAGCAAATCATGTGGGTAAAATTGTACAACCTCTGTAGAGTATCAATCTATTCGAATAGCCATGTCCACGGTCATGGACACGCGAAGGCATGGTCACGCTTGAATAGACTCCATGTGCATGTATCTTGATGAGTGAGTGTGTGGACTAGATGTCCGTTTGACGAGGTTCCTAGCACAATCCTGGCAGAAGTTGTATGGTACTAGAGGTACACCAGATGTGCTAACAGGGACTACGGAGTGAGGTGTAGCCCCTCCCAGGATCGAAAAAACCCCAGATAAAGCTTGTTACGTAGTTTTAAACCATTTGAAGTGGCTTTAAAATCAATAATAAATTATACAATTGAGTACCTGCCTAAACCGCTTTGCACTTAAATTAAATCGTAAAGCATTATCCTTGAATTTCTCTTTTATGCATCTATCAACACCTTGAAGTAGTATAGGGCTTGTTGAGTACCTTCCTACTCACTCTTGCTGTCATCCAGATGAAAAAGCAGACACTACCAACGTTGGAGGCGAAGGCCAGGATGAAGAGTAGTCACCTAAGTCGCGTTCGCACCCTAACTGCTTGTGGCTTGGGTCCTTGCTTTTCCCTGTATTTTTGTTGGCCGTTCGGCCAGGTTTGTATTATTACTATTGGGTAGTAGCCTTTTATACTCTATAACCTTAATACTTATGTACGAAATTGACTGTGTTGCTACAACTGTTATACTGTACATATTAGCTACTTAATCCAGGGAGTGATACAGGAGGCACATGAGATCCCAGGTTCAGGGTCTTACAGCTTGTGTGCCACCAATACCATATGATAAAAATCCCTCATGCCGAGTTTGTCTCTCTACCTCATTTACGTTTCCGCATTTACTTACTTGTAATTTACCTTGCAATTCTCTTAAGCGGTAGAGTAGACACACTAGATAAGCTTAGAGCATATTTAGATAGAAATTGAGATAGACTTATTTTGTGAAAGTTTTGGAGCCAATAGTTTTAAGTGTCTTAATTCACCCCCCCCCCTTAGGACATCCTCGATTCCCTTCACTCCTGCTCTTCTTCTTCGGTGAGACCTCCTCTTCTTCTGTTCCTCGATCGCGCATGCGGATCCTCCGGTCCGGACCACCTCGTGATGTTGTCATCTTCTTGCATGCATCGTTGATCCACTGGAGAACATCCCCTTTTCATTGTGCATGCACATCGCCTTCACAAAACCACCATAGACCGTCTCAACAGAGCCGCACACGACCTCAATCGCACGCGCGCTGGTGAGCTGACCCATGGCTTCACAGTTGTGTCTTGCCCTTATCTCTCCCTCTTGGCCAGTGGTGCTATGTCGTCGGAGTTCTCTTGGGCTCAGTTGCCATTTCGTCTCACCCTCTTGGCCGCCACGAGCTTTTCAAAGGAGACAAGAAATGGGAGGTAGGGTTAGGGTTTTTAGAGCTGGCGGTGTTTTGTTCCGAGCGAAAATGTCGTTGCATTGTCAGATGGCAATCAAGCGAACGTTGCAAGCCAGCGTGTCTAGGGCGAGTCTAGGCCACACGCAGGTTGGTTAGGCTATGCTCCGCACATCTGAGATGCGTGCGGAGGTGGGCGTCTGCGTGTATGGTCTGCGCCACGTTGTTGGGCTTAAGGCGCACACGCCTGCGTGGGCTTAGGCCGGTTACGCCGTTTTTTGTCTGGGCCGGTTTTATGGATTTTAGCCCTTTTCTTGTATTTAGAATATTCTAGTGATTTCTAATGCCTTTTCTATTTATGCACTATAATTCTTGATGATTATAGTACAAATAAATAATGTTTAATGCGCTAAAATTCATGATTAATGTGAAGATTTTTTTGGATGGTCATTTTTACGTAGGTCCATAATTACTTTCTGACCAATGTTGATGGTAATTATGTGCTATTTAATCATTTATTAAATTCTTTTCCATTTTTTTCCTAATGGTGACACGGATTGGAATTGAATTTTGCATGATTTTAATCATACCAATGTAGGATTATTTTTGTGCAAATATTTCTTCATGATAAGTTTCTAATTTGGCCCAATATTTCTTCAGTCGTTAACGCTTTTATCGTTACTGTAACAATTGACGGCATCAAGCAACTCACGGGAAACAATTTCCCCTCTCGGAAAGAAAAAGTTATTGTTGTCCTTGGCATTATGGATATAGACTATGCACTCAAGGTTGATGCTCCCACTGCTCCCACCGTTAGTAAGGAGAATTACGACGAACATTCACTACTTAAAAAAATCCCTTCACTGTTGGCCCATAAAAGGATTTCACTGCCGGTTTTAGAGCCAGCAGTAGGCAACATGCAGTGATAATCCCCGGCTATCACTACTGGCTCGGGGACCGGTAGTGAAGGGGTTATCACTGCCGGCTGAAGGCTTCAGCCGGCAGTGATAGTCGGAAGCCAAATCAATGTTTTTGGGACCAAAAAAATTGAATTTTTTTTCACCCGAGGAACCCCATGCCTGCGCTGTCGTAAGTCACAAGTCACACGATTTTTCGCGTGAAATACGCTCGCATGCGGTTCGTGGCACTCGAACTCAAAACCTCTAAGCTCGCGCGATATGTCCTTACTATCCCACCATAGAAGTACTAGTGATACCATTAGTATATACAATCCTTTTGACATCTTTTGTCTGAACTTCAAATGATTATTTGGATATCTAAATGATATCAAATAAAAAAGTTTTCAACTACAAAGTTGTAGATCTTGTCGAGGGCTACAGTTTTGATATAAAGTTTATTCCATCCAATTTCGTATGAAAAAGTTATGAATTTTTTAAAATAAGCTACCATCCATTATCACTACCGACTCTAGCCACAAACCGGCAGTGATACTATCACTACCGGCTCGTGACTAGAGCCGGCAATGAAACCTTGACTATCACTGCCGGCTCTAGCCACCAACCGGCAGTGATGCTTGACGACTATCACTGCCAGCTCTAGCCACCAACCGACAGTGGTAGTTAAGGTTTCATTGCCGGCTGTAGCCACGAGCTGACAATGATAATTAAGTTTCACTGCCGGTTCTTTTTTAATGGCTTTCTAGTGTCGGTCCTTGATACAAACCAGCAGTGATGCTCCGGCAGTGATGCTCCATCACTATCGGCTCGTAAGGAACCAACAGTGATGGGCTAGTATATAAGCCTATTTCTGTAATAGTGTTAAAAAAACTTACGAGGCTATTGCCAAAAAGTGAGAGCGGTCAAACCGCATGTCCTTAATAATTATGAAAAGCTCTATTTCAGATAGGATAAAGAAAGCAATCCCTAACTCCGATAACGCTAAGAAATACATAGCATTAGTGAAGGAGCAATTCAAAGACTACTCTAAGGTTTATGTCAGCACGCTCATTCAGAGGCTCGTGACTACTCAGTATGATAGATCTGGCAGCATCTGAGAGCGTATAATAATAATGACTGATATGGTTGGCAAGCCAAAGGTATGGTCATGGAGCGAAGATCGCCGTCACCACGACTACACCAACCTCTCCCTCACGTCAGCAATCACTACATCGACTACGTGAATTCTACGTCGACGATCGGCACTGCACTGCGCTACACGTGTTGGTCCCTTTTACGACTCTACGCCAATGGAGCTACAGCGCTATGGCATTTATGGGATCAGGTGTGTCTAGGTGTGTCTCAGGCTTCCGCTAATTGGGTGTTCGTGTGCTAGACCTATCAATTTGATGATTTGATCAAAAAATTATGCACACAGCCTGGATTTTTATATTCTTCATTGTACTTTGCGTTTTCACTTCAATATTTTTTTATAACGAAATAGTCTCCACATCCAAGAATGCACCCATCCGTTTTTTTTCACTTCTCTTGCACTGTATAACTAGAGAGATTTTACGGTGCTTGCAGATGATGTGAACTGACCATCGGTTAAAATCCGATGCTCCATATTAAAAGGTACTAACTCAAAGGTGCTTAAGTATTGGGCTAGATACGTACTAAAGTTTAGCTAGGGTGAAAGAGTGAGAAGGTAGTGTTTTTGCATACTTCACCAGATGGAGATGGGCACAAAATTATCGGGATCAATGCCGTCTTTCTTCTTTACGTGCAATGTTTTAGATTTACATGTTCTTCTTATTATTTGTCTTCTCGTCTTCTTCTGAAGATTGTGCGAAGGTCCCAAAGAACACGACCTCCTCCGTAGCCTCCTTTGCAGCACATGCGTCTAGATAGACCACAGATCCGACGCCATGTATAAGGATGGTAACGGATCAGATCGGATGCGGACGAAATAGAACTATATCTGACCTGAGACCTGATTCGGGTTATCTGACCCGTGCTTGTAGATGGTGACGGGTACAATATTGTCCTTATATTTGTGCATGTCTGGTATTCGAAACCTACAAGTTGCGCGCGGGGACGAGGGTCGATCGGGGGTGGCGCGCAGGGACGGCGGTTGGCGAGAGGCACTCAGGAAAGGGGGGCTGAGGGCAGCGCTCGAGTATGGTGGCGGTCGGGCCGGCTAGGCGCGACACTCAAGGACAGGAGCAACGCTTGGGGAAGGGGGTAGTCAAGGGCGACGACATGGATCTGGCATCTAGAGCTGGTGGCGTGCAGGCGAAGCCACCAAAGGGCGAGACCCGCGTGCAAAGATCCCTGCGGCGGGAGCCGCCGGTAGAGCGGCCGGCGACAAGATCCAGTCGGGCGATGGCGCGGTGCTGCCGAGTGCGGGGGCGTGCAGGAGGAAGCTGGTGGCACACAGGAGGATCTGGTCGGGGCGGTGCAACGAGCTCGGGCGATGGTTCTAACTGGGCGGACGACAACAGGCGGAGCACGTCGGGAGGAGGAGCCAACAAATATGGAGTGGGTGCCCTGGTGGTAGATCCGACTAGGGGCGGCCTCGGCTTGGAGTTGGAGTGGCCTAGGGCGTGGATTATCTACTCTCTGTTGCGTTAGATGGGCTGAGTACTGAAAAGGTAGGGTTAGGTGAGATGGATTGCGCTAAAAGTACTACCTCCGTTTGCTTTTACTCGTCACCACCATTTACTATAGCAAATTTGACCAGTTTTTTTCTTCTAAAAAGTAATTATAAATACTTAAAACTTTTATATTATTAGATTCATCATAAAACAAACTTTATTATTATTGTATATTTTCAAATATTTATAAATCTTTTTTAGAAAAAAGGATGGTCAAATTTGCTACAGTAAAAGGTGGTGACAAGTAAAATCAAACGGAGATAGTATTAAGTTGTGGTGTGCTTAACGGATATATTGAATGTCTGTGGGCGTATTAAAATTCTCGTGTCCGATTAGTGATTTCACGGGTACTGATCTGCTGTACCTGTGAGCGAAATGTCACACCTGTGCCTATGTTCGACCAGTGATTTTATGGTACTAATCTGCTGTACTCGTGAGCGAAATATCACACCTGTGCCTATGTCCGTCGGACACGATACTATAGGTACCAAATCTTTAGGTAGGATTATCATCCCTAACCATACATGAAGGCCGTTGGTGGCCCTCGTTGCTTGCTCCGTCCAGCGGCTCACTGGGAGAGGCGCTGGGAGCGTAGGCGGCGGCCCACTGGATGACCGTTTCGCATCTTCATCCTCACTCACATTGTAATTCATCGAGGTTGTTGTAGACTTGTAGTTCGTGTTAATGGATTCACAGATCCAGACGAATCCTTTTGAGTTCTTGTAGTACAGATCCATATTTTTAATCTGTGTATGGTTCTGTGTTTGAGATTCTTTCTTATGTGCGCAGACGGTTTTTCTTCACTGGTCCGTGGATACACAAATTGCAGATGGTTTTTCCTTTGACGTACGTGAAATGTTTTAATATTGCAAACATTTTCTGGCGACCGGTTCTGTCATGATCATTTTTTACACCGTTTGAGCTGTACACACAGCAGGATCGACAAAGTTGTCGTTAAAGGCACCGGATGCATGCGCACTGCTAAAAGGAGAGGTGGGGAGAGGAAAAAGAAAGCGTTGGATTCGCACTAGGCAGCAACCAATATGTACGTTGAGTGAGTCCGTGACCACGCACACACCACAATGCTTCAGTACAGATCGAAGCCAGGGACAGGGAGACAGGAAGGCATTCACATGCAGCTTCTCATGTTCCTAACCCTCCTCTCGCTGCAGTATCTTTTGCAGAAATTCACCTGCATGAATGCTGGTTGTAAACAATCTTCGATTACTCGAGGTTTCAGAGACCGCAAAAAGTGCGACGAATTGGACCCCGGACGGGGAGCCGTGGCCGCCTCAGCTCCAGCGGTCAGAACCAGATGATCTCGTCCGGCACCGTCACGAACCTCGCCCTCTTCTGAAAAGAAACAAGAGAGAGATTAAACTTGTCAGTTCAGAAGGATTCAGTTACTCAGCTAGCTAACACAAGGTGCTATATATTACCATGATATTAACTGCTTAATTTGTTCTAAGATCCGTAAACTTTGAAAAATCAAACCCGGGAAAAGAAACTGTTATGAAAAGGGCCGGGGTGATGTGCCGCTGCTGTTGCAAATTTGTGCGGTGTTGACTTTAACTGATTTATTTGCTAGCTTTACGCTGTCCATATGGACGCAGCAGCTTTTGCTGATTGCTTGAAGCGAACGCTAGCTAGCACTGCATCGGTGCATCCTGAGGCCGGCGCCTTCTTTCCGACCGAAAGGAGCGTGAAGGCCATGATTGTCCGGCCTGCCGACCTGACCGACAACGGCAGCCGGCCGGCCGGCCGTTGATTTCGTTACAGGCACAAGCAAGTTCATGTTCGCCCGTCTGAAACGTTAGGCTAGATGTGAACGGAACGGAACAATGCGTGTTAAGCTACGTGGTTAAGAACAATCAAATTAAGGGTACGTATAGTAACGAATTTAGGGTCAGTAGGGGCTCTCCATCCTCCTCATCCTTTTCTCTTCTTCATCTTTCATGCTCTTCTACCTTGATCACTTTTTTGCCACTCTATCTCTTTGGAGACGTTGGCGTGCTCCCCTATCCTTCCACCCTTCTCGGCAGGAGAAGGCAATAATGAGCCAAACTAGTATTTGCTGAAGAGGGCGAAGTCTTGGGGACTCTGAGACGCGCTCAGGGTAAGAGAGCTTGAGCCCCTCTGTCCATGGTGGATCTGCCCCTGGGTACTATTATATGAGCACCGGCTAGGAAAGCTGGTCGGCTCATAGGGAAACCGAGGAATTACCGGCCACAATTTACAGTACTCGATTAGCAATGAATAGCTATGGCAATGATCCATTTGTATGTTGATGTATAGCCATACCACATGAATCATGCATGCATGGATACGATGCGTGTCAACGCGCGCACTAGGCTTGGATCAAGTCCACGTTTGCAATTAATTGAGCCTTGAGAAATTAGCACGGGCCACCTCGATCTGTACGTACCTACTACTATAATCACTACCGCATTTCAGAATCCAATCACATGGCGACATCGCATTATTATTACTTGCTCATTTGACCCTCATCCCATCCCTACCCTATTACTACTTGCTCCTATACAACTCTGAACAATTTAAAGCAAGCAAACCGAGGTGATCAACCTCGAGGGCTTGTTTAGGAGGGAGATTAGCTCTTAATCCCATCGACAGTTGAGGTATATATCTAATAAGAGTTGTACATGTCAGTAATATATAATACTATTAGACAACCTTGTCAGTAGCTTAAATATAGTACTATCTATAAAATTAATTTAGACCCACATCTAATATACTACAAGATAAATAGTCAAATAGTATTTCCTCTTAATTTAATATGGATTCACGTGTAATAAAATATTACAAGTTTGTATGCATCTTAAAATACGCTATATAGATTAGCTATATGTTAGTAACTACTTTTCTCTCTCATCGCATTAAATCTCCTATCCTTCACGTAGAAAAATTAACATGGACATTCTTATAGGTTGCTGATACGGACTGTGAGAGACGTCCTAAGCACGCCATCCAGAAAAGAGCTAGTATCAGAATATTAATACTACTATTTTTTTTAAGGGAACTACACTACTATTACTATTGAATACACTTGACCTGCTCTTAACTTTGGTGGGCCGGATATTAGAAAAAAAAACTCCTTCATAGCATAAATACATATTATTTTGAATAAGACACGGTTTCCAATGCATAGCTTTAACTATTATTTTCTATTAGAATATATTTATAAAATTTATTAAATTTATAATATTATAAAATATTTTTTAGACAAATCTACACATAGGATTTTTAAATTTTCAAACTAGATATTTTAAAATCTATTATTAATTAAATTTTAAAAGTTTGATCAAATCTCTTTTAAAATAAATATCATAATAATTACTCTTTCTGATGGTAAATATAAGTCGTTTTAGTAATTACTACCTGCATTTGCCTCAATAAGTGCTGCACCTAAGACTATCCCGAACCATATTCTTTTCATTTCATTCTCTTCCTAATTTTTTTCTCGTTCTTATTCCTTTTATTTTCTCTTATCTTCAACAATTTTTCTTCGAGAGAAATTGCGAAGAGAAATAAGAGAGGATCCTATAAAAAAATAATTATAAAAATCACTTCGTAGAGAAAACAGTTAGCGTGAGTCTAACTTACTCCAACTGGCTACCCCATACTACCTGTCCCCGTCATCACATGCATGGCCGCATCACCAAACTGTTCTAGGTCACCATCCTTTTCAATTCCTCTGTTTAATTTCCCTGTGCATATATGCATGCTCCCCCCAACAACCACGTGAAGTGTGAAAAAGCAGCTGCAGGCTGTGCAGCAGCACTGGACTCCTCCGAAGGGGACGTGGCATGCAAAAGTCAACCGAGTTTTTGTTCTTTCTTTTTTCACGAGGAAGCTACGTGTTAGCTGCAAGATGGCAGGCAGGGGTAATTAGCATGACACGCTAGCTAATCATCCTTTCCACTGATTGCACTGTTTTGGAGTTATCAGCCAATTGAATGGTTGTCGTTATACAGCTCCATCGCATAATAATTCGCATGTTTTGTAGAGTATATATGAGAGGACAAATTAATTAGTATCGAACAACTATTATTGTTGTTTTTTCCGAGAATATGCAGGAGTGATAGGTGTCTTAAAATTCACAAATATTTTCCCTCGATTTACTTTAGATGAGACGCTCTGAATGAACATCTCGTGTAGAATGTACGAAAGATGCCAAATATTTGTTGAACATGCCTGGCGTAACTCTGATTTCTAGAGGGAAAAGGGAGTAGCAAAAGATTGGAGAAAGGCACGCGCGCACCTCTTTCTTGCCGGACGCGGGCTCCCTGCGCGACGACGTCATCGCCGGCAGGACGGGCGTGGTCGGCGCGGAACGGTGGTCCCTGGCGACGCAGAGCTGCATGATCCTCTCGGCGGCCTCGGCGGGGTCGCGGCTCTCCTTGACGAGCCGCGCGACCTCGGCTTTGGGCAGCCGCACCCGCAGCCGCACCGCGCCGTCCTCCGCGGCCTCCACCGACGACGCGGGCGATGACCCCGCCGCCGCCATCGCCTGCACCGTTGCGGCCACGTCCGAGGCCGACCGCCGCGCGAGCATCAGGTTCTCCAGCCGCTCCCCGGCGCCGTAGTGGAGCGCGCCGGACCACGTCCTGCGCGGCGCGCGCCGGGCGGAGGAGAGCCGGGGCAGCTCGACGAGGAAGTAGAGCTTCCCGGGCTTGAGCAGCGCGTCCGGGTCGAGCGGCCGCGCCCGCACGCCGAGGCGCCTCACCTCCTCCGACTCCAGCAGGTGGTGGCCCGGGTGGTCGCGCAGCGCGTCCCCCGCCACCGCCGGGGAACGGTACTTGCACGTCGCGCCGTCCACCGTCATAACCCTCGCCGTCCGCCGCTTCCCGGCAATGGCGTTGCCCATGAGCTAGCTACCTCTCTTTGCTGTAGTCTCCACCCACAGCTATACAGCTCTCTCTCTTGAGGCGCGACAAAGAAACGTTCCGCACGTAGCAAGCGAGAGGGAGATCGGGAGGCAGAGAGATATAAAGGGCGCATGTGATGTGAGCAAGTCAAATCTTGCACCCGCTTATTTAGTTACTAGTTACTAATCCCTTTCTAACTACTCCCTCTGATTACAAATGTAGGTCGTTTTAGCCCCCTCAACAATTCTCTAAATATAAGTCGTTCTCAAACTTCTATGCACTTTTTTCTCTTTTGTTCCCTTCTTGCCCTTGTTTAATAAATACTATCACTCTCACAAATTAATGAGTTATCTTTTCCAACGCAGAATAAATAAGAGGCAACAAGGTCATTTGATCTACTTTCTTAATCCTTGTGCATGAGTCTAAAACGACCTATATTTGCAATCGGAGGGAGTACTGTGTTAGTTACCAATATTATAGTGATGTCTTAATTAGCTTGGGTAGCGTGTGACTTGTTCTTACGTGGGGGCTGCAATGCAAACTATTGCGTTCACCATCCGCGATCAGTGATAATAATAATTGAGTTCACAAGAAAAGAAAGTTCTGTGAGATGTGTATCAAGGCCATGTGAGCAGGCCGGTCTTATCGAGTGATTGGTGCGTTTGGAAGCGAGAAACGCTCATCTTTCTGACTAGAAACAAAAGAATTTATGCCAAATGATTAGTTTGGTTTTCGATTCTTATAAGAACTAAGAGAAACATTTTTATTTTTTCTAGTAGTAGAATTACTCTAAATAGTATTTCTCACTATAACAATCTCTCCCTCTCCCATACAATTTTTAGACAACCAAATCTATTGAACTAGCTAAACAATTACATAAATTGATTATGATTTATCGTGGAAATGTTTTTAGAGAGAAATCAAATAGAAAGAATTCAGAACAGTGACAAACATGTCTTGTGAGTACAAAACCAACACTAGGACATATTCTCTGGTTAGCCATCGACCCCTTCTAGGGAGGGTGGGGGTGCAGGCCGACAAGCATAGAAGAAGGAATCAATGCAGAAGTGCGAGTTCGTTGGCTGCTGGTCTCGCGGCCAAAATGGCGTGGTGTCCGCTGCGCGCGAGGTCGCGGCATCCGGGCGCTTGTCCCGGGGCGGAGAAGATGTCCAGTTGGAAGCTTCGTCCGTCCGTAGGCGAAAATGTTCTCGCAAAATCGCAATCCTTTGGTTCGAAATCTGGTCAGTAAGAACCCCTTTCGGATCAGATCACGGGGATTTTCGTAGGATTCCTGGCTCCTATGCTGCTTTCACGTGAAGAAGTCCTCCGGCAGCTAGCAGGAAGGCTTAACTAGGCTCTGCGTTTGAAGTTTCATTGCTACCAGGACGTGGCGACAGTACTTGCGTCAGAGGCAAATTTCTTGCCAGCGGATCGTATCGCAGACACCGGTATACGTGGACGCTGTTAGGTCAGAAACTCTAAAAATCTATCCCTATAATATTATTATAGTATCTTCTAATATTATTATAGTATTTTTTATTTTTTTCATCTCCAACAATTACCCTATTTTCTACCTTACATTACTCTCTTTCTTCTCTCGGACCCACACGCATACTCTGTCAACAGTATTGCAGTTCCTCAAATCCGGCGACAACTTTGCTGCTCGTGTCCTGTAAAAATGCCGATCCAGCATCACTGTTCTTACCGATACAGTTGCTGTTGGAGTGCGAAACGGGAGCTTGGCTCGGCAAAAAGGACAGATTTGTGTCGGCACAGTGATTTGAGGAAAGTATACGGTTGTTGTTGGAGCTGACCTTAGGATAACTTTAATGGTGACAGTTACTCTCCTCTGTCTCATAATACATGAAGTTTTAAATTCGGACATAAGTATTAAGGTGAAAGTTAAAATGATCATTTTATCCTCTTTTATTGCACATTGATCTATGAGTAATAATAATATAATATAATTGAAAAATGATATTTGCATTGGAAAGGAGGGGCTTAATGGAGGGGTAAAACTGGAAAATATGGGGTAAAGTTACTCGAAATCGTATAATGTCATGTATTTTAAATAAAGTTGAAGATGCTAAATCGTCATGTATTGTGAGACGGAAGGAGTAGCTATTAGTTATAACAATTAGAAGATATTTTTCAAAATTTATACGGGTCTCGTTGTTTCTAATTCTTTATATTTTACATTGGAAAGAGGTGCTGAGGTGGGATCTACTTCGTGCTTAGAGCTATCTCTTGATGAAAAGATAGCTCTTCAAGATTCTCCTCTACACCTACAAAATAAAAACTAGCAATTAACTTTTATCTTTACCTCCACTATCTTCTCTTCTCTCCATATCTGCAAAATAAATGCTAACAGCTAGCTCAACCATTGAAGCTGTTCTTATAGCTTGAACATTATTCTGAGGAAGTCTGGCCAAATGTGCTACTAGCAGTGTCTAAGTTTAAGGGTTGTTTTAAGAACGGAGGATTCTCAAAATATAGAAACAGAAAAAACGTAGGATTAGAGTTGCTTAGCATTTTGAATTCTATGGAATGAAAGATACAGAAAAACTGCAGAAATGACCGTTTCGATGGAGCGTAGAAAAAATATAGAAATTGGAAGAGAGAAAGACATAAAAGAAGTTTTCCAAGAGGTTGGATCTTATGTTAAAAATCCTCCAAATTCCTATGAAAACAAGCTATTTTATAGGAATTTTATAAGATTTCTAGAGCTTCAATCTTTTGTTCTAAAAGGTTCTATAGGAATTTTTCTTACAGAGTTCGAATCCTATAAAATTCCTACATTTTTCTTTTGTTTCAAATGGGGCCTAAGGGTGTGTAAAAGTTAACAGCTCGTTGGTGCCAACCTCCCTATCACTGGCAGCACAGGGCAGGATCGATCGGATCGGAGTCACAAACGCCATAACGATGATAGATATATACTGGTGTATTCATGTTTAGCGTCAACTGGCCGGACCTACTGATCGGCATTCGTAGTTACTCGATAGGTCCATCGATGGCCCGGTCGTGAACGCACGCTCACGTCACGCTGGCGCACAAGTGACAGCCGATCATAACCGCACATCTATAGTCCAGCGTGAACAATAATAGGTGCTTAAAGAAATGGAAACCTATATAAAAATTGTATTTTTTTTTCCAATGCTACAAGTGTTTAAATATAATTAACTATTTTTTTAGTATTAATATAAACAATAATATTTAAGTAAGCACTTTGCTCTCAGTCTAAGCACATATGCCAGTACGGTTAAAAAACCTAATTTTTTCCACAAGCATCTCTCTGAACATCCTATTGCACATGTCCATATTATACAATCCATCTGCTAGTTATAATATACAACCTCACTGCTATCTCATATAATAGATAGTACAAAAGACATCTCCTTAAACAACCTAGCTTTAACACACCGCCTAACGTACCGTACATCCCACCTATCAAATACTTTACTAAGAGTCTATTTATTTTTTATTATGATTCTAACAATTCAAATTATGATTCTCATAATCTAAAATCTGCATTGTTAGAATCTGAATTATACAATTTAAAACAAACATCATCAAATTATTATAATCTCCCTTCTCTCTCTCCCTCCCCTACAGACTCGCTCTCCACGCAGCACCATCGTCGCCACCGATTGCTGTGGCTCCGACCATCTCTTTCAATGCCGACGACCTCATCCTGCTCCTCTCCAACTCCCCTACCGATTTCATTCACTAGATTGCCGCACCACCGCATCATGATGTAGCTCAGGCTCTTCACTCGTCCACTCCCTGTCTTCCTCTCGCTTCTCTTCCTGTGGTGGACGGCAGATCTGGAGGCGGCCGCATCACCAAGAGGCTCTTAATTGCCCACTGCCGCAACGCCGTGACCCCGCCATCATCCTTGGGCAGCGTTGCTGCCTCGGCTACACCGACCACGCCCAATTCCACCGCCACCGAGCCCGTCACCGCTCGCCTTTGCACCCCATCGGTGCCGCCCCAAAATCCGACACCCTGCCGCCGACACTCCTCCGACTCTGGCCAAATCCGCCACCTCCCCACCTTGGTGAGCCTAGCTGCAACTCGGGTCGGCGGGAGCTCGGATTGGCATCAAGAGGGAGAGAGCGAAGGGAGAAAAAAAGTGAAAAGTTATATTTGTAATAGCAATGGTTGGTAAATATGTGCCATAATTTAGAAGCAGTCTTTCTCTGGATTATGGATAATGACATAATCTGCCTCCAGATTATGGAATCTGGATTGTAGAATTAGCCTGTTTATTTTCGATTCTGATATTAAAATCAGAATTCTGGAATCATAAGAAAATACAAGCAGGCCCTAATCCTGGTGATCCATTTCCGGACGCACCACAGGCGATTGGCAGTGGTGATCCTCGCCAATGCTACGATGGATTGTGTGATCTCAACATCGGACTTCATCGATGCGGCTGTCGGGATAATTCCTGACAATGATCAAGGGTATACCAGACATCAGGCGTGTTGATCTACATTTCTTGTATGTGTATATCAAACTAGACTCAAGAACACCAGGATTTATCTAGGTTTAGACCTCCTATGGGATAATAGCCCTACGTCCAGTGTATTATCTTATGAATTGGTGAACTTATTATAGAATGTCCTCTTACAAGAAGAGCCTTCACCCTATAGGATAATATCCCTACGTCCTATGTATTGCCTTATGAATTAGTGAATTTATTATAGAATGTCCTCTTACAAGCAGAGTCTTCACCCCTTTATATACCAGAGGCAAAAATGCACAAACAAACAGACCGTGTCAAACCCTATGGCAGACCTACCCCTAGCCCATCATGACGTCGGATAGGCATGATTGCTCTGCTCTGGTCATTCTGCACACCCTATACCATCACCGAACGTCGTCACACTCACCTGCCAGACCATCCCGCAGCATTAAATGCGACGGGATGGGTCATTGTAACTCCACACCGCCCCACGACCATGCCTCGCCGAAAGCAAGTGCCTGAAGAAGAAAAAAAACACTCGAGTAGGCAGCATTAAATGAGATGACCAGGTGAGGATCTGCTCTACGATCAGCAAGGGCTGGTCGTAGGATCTTACTTTGCGACTAGGGGGCTGGTCGCATGAGCCTCGCCTTGGTCGCGCGATGCGGCCGTAGTCTTGACAATACCTACTGCTAACTGACACTTGGTAGTGCAGGACCCGCCACGTGGGGCACTTCCTTACCTATTACACCGATAGTAGCCCTCAAGCTCCCTCATGGATATGATGGTCTGAGTGGTTCATCGCGGGGTCCATAGTCGCTGCATGTCACGTGGTTGTGAATGGGTCCGATAGCACCCCCTGGGCCCCACGTGATCATAAGTTTACCTAGGGAGTGTTCGCTGCATGTCACGTGGTCGTGGTCGTGTTTGGTCGCACCACTTGAGCCCCAGGTGATCGTAAGTTTGCCTGAGGAGTGGTCGCCGATATAGCCAACATTAATGATCGACTCAAGAAATCGTATCCCGAGGGGAGGTTAAACATATAGAGATTGAGAGAGAGAGAGAGAGGGATAAAACGTGGGAGAGAGAGAAAAGACGTGGGAGAGAGAAACATTAATTGCCGCAAGGACCGAGGGAATTTGAGTTCCTCACGCGCGGCCCTTTAAATTGGAGTACCCACAACTCCCCATGAATCCTTTCGCCGCCTTTCATCGCCACAAGCCTCATTGCACTCAGAGCTCTTCGTCTCCTCTACCGTCTCTATCTCTGACATGCGAAGGATGTCCAAGGAATCATCAGCCACGAGGTAGAACCAATCCTCCCTCCAGTCCGACCACGATGACTTGAGACCCCACCTCGATGTAGGAGTTTGTGGCACCATCACGGAGGCGGAACTCATAGCTCTCAATGGCTGGCCCGGTCAGCGACTAGGCTGTGTAAAAGAACTGGAAGAGGTAGAGGCATGGCTTGACCCCGATGAAGTTCTCACACAGATGAGCAAAAATGCTCAGCATGAGAATGGTGTTGGGGTTGAGATGGAGGTGGCAGATGTCGTAGAAAGATATGATGGTGGTGAAGAACTCGGAGAAGGACGACACGGGGCCTACCAAGAAGAATGAGACAAATAACATGATATCCCCTTGGCAGGGGGCGGGCACGCTCTCCCTAGCATTATAACCTGTGGAAAGGCGGCAGGTGAGTAGGCCGACCTCGTGCAACGTCTTCAGCCTCGCTGTGTCGCACTTGGATCTGGGGAAGGTGGAATCGATGCTGGTGCATGCCATAGCACCTTATTTTTTAAATTATTATTTCTGGAAGAAAGGTTGGTACCGTGGAATTGACAGTAGGGTAACCTCTGAAGCTTGATCGGGTTTCATCATCTGTCCTGAAGTACATAAACGTAGGGTGCGCTCACCTCTGCATGGGACACAACCGGCTCTTGATGTAATCGCAGACGATGTTCAACCCTATCAGCCCAGCTTTTCAAAGCTGGCCAACCTATTTGGCCAGGGTCAGTAGCTCTGGGGTTGACAGGTTTATTAAAGTGTGCAACCTCACGCACCTCTTTTGTTATTCAGATATTACCGACGATGCCGTTAACTCGCAGGTTCGAATCCTAATGCCGGGCTCCCCGTGGAAAGATGTTCCTATGGTTGGCACCCTTCCATTGTGCCCCTCCAGAGAGAGCACAACGCAGGATGGTAAGTTTGGTATTTCCAAAATTCTCACCCCTGAGCCTTCTTATGACCTGAATTTTCATAGTTGACATTATTACGGGGTCTTCCCATGGTCGATATTTTGCGTGCGGTCATCGACGAGGTCCTGGAGGCCTCCGGTCAGGCCACCTCAGGGAGTGGAGTTCATTGTGATCTCCACCCAGGTGCCCAACAAGGCGCGACCCTGCCTCCCCCTGATCGATCTGATCGCACATCTGACACATCTAGTCGCGGAGGTAGCCAGATAACCATGGGCCAGACGTCAACCACAGGTGGAGATATTGACCGCAATACTAATCAGTAGAGGAGTGACTAGTCTCACCCTGAGCTAGTCGGGGACTAGACTACTCGCAGTCAAAAGTCGACCACGGGCAGAGGTACGAGGTACGACGAGTGGTGCCGACCACTAGGGGAGCGATCAATCACTCCCCGGGTCAACTGGGGCCGACCAGTCTACACGTTGAGTCTCCGCACAAGGGGAGAAAAGACCAATAGAGGATTTGGCTTCCCCGGAAGCATCCAAACTCGCCCCTAGGATGTCGTCTGCCCACGGCAAGACGGTAGATGTGGCCTCCCCATTGGGTCAACTTAGTGGTTTCACGAGGTCGAGAGTTGTGCTCACCCCTCCGACCACATGGTAAGTCCCCCAGTTAGGCGTAGACATTTTGAGTTCTTTTCTTGACTCTGCAACTTGTTGTCGTTGAAGGTCCTCCACCCCATTAATGAATCCGATAGAAACTCCTCCCCCTGTGTCTCAGCCGGACATTCCAGGCCCCGAGCCAATTGTGGTCCCGACATCGCCAGAAGTGCTCACCGTGACCCCTGCGCCTTCAGAGCCTATCGAGGGCCCGCTCTGTCTCCGACCTGCTCTCCCTGGTCACCAGCCTCCCCGCCTCCATCAGCCAGCTAATCACTGAGAAAGAGGTGGCATATCGCAAATGCGCCGAGCTAGAGAGGCTGGTGGCTGAGGAAAAGGAGGTGAGGTGCACGCTTCAACGGGAGAATGCCGCACTTCAATAGGAAAGAACCGCATTTCAAGAGGAAAGGACTGCGCTCATTGCTCAACATTCCTAGCTGATGGAGGATGAGCGGACGGCTCGTAGGTTCCTTCGGACTACCTTTATGGTGATGTGGAGGCCCCTGAGGAGCGTCGGGCTGCAAGCCATTGAGCTGGTAGGCAGGCTCGGTTGGTCATTACTTCCAGAGGGGATCTCGGCTTTCCATGCTGCTCGCTAGCTAGGTTCATGGTGCCTAGGACAGCCCTTATCCCTACAAGCCCTTCGGTGGCGACCAACGCTAGACTCGAGTTTGGATTTGCGGCCTCGTGGTCGGTATCCATTAGCCGCCCATACCCTTGATACTAAGCGAGCGACAGTTTTCATTCCTTCCCAATCGATTTGGCACTCACCACGTGAGCGATCAGTCAAAATAAAGTGACAGCATAAAAAGCAAACCTAAAAAGGAAAACCTAAATTGTTCTAGCCCCCGACCGTCTGGTCGGTAGGAAAGTTGCCGACCAGGCGGTCCGACCCTTGAATAGAAAAAACTTACAATCCGACAAGAGACCGTTCTTGTCCGGGAGATCATGCAAAACAGAGAATTTTGTCTTCAAATCGGAAAAACTTACAAGCCGTACTCCATGCTCGTTTGGAAGATCCTGCAAAAAAGAAGAAAAAAAATAGCTCATTTTCGAATAGCCTTATACATAGAACTTGCGCAATTGGGCTATGTTCCATGAGTTGCGCAATTTACGGCTATCCTCCATGGCTAACTTGACCGCACCAGGTTGGGTAACATCGACCACTTTGTAGGGCCTCTCCTACTTGGGGGAGAGCTTGTTTTGGCCTACATTATTCTAAATATGTCTAAGGATGAGGTCACCTACAACTTGTGTTCACTCCTGTAGCTTGCGGTTGTAGTAGTGCCTGAGGCTCTGTTGGTATTGGGCTACTCGAATTAGAGCACGATCGTGGAACTCTTTGATCAAGTTTATGCCATCCTGCTGTCACCCCACCTGGTTGTCATCCAAGTACTTGGTCACTCGAGGATATTGGAAGGCGATCTCAGAAATGAGCATTGCCTCAGCACCAAAAACTAGGAAGAAGGGAATTTCGGTCGTGGCCCCGCTGGGGGTCGTTCGCAGCGACTAGAGTATTATGGGGGAGTTCATCCACCAAGCATCTCGAATAGCTCTTAAGCCGATCAAAGACCTGGGTTTTGACCCCTTGCAGTATCATCCCACACGCCCTTTTGACATGTCTGTTGCTTTGAGGGTGTGCAACCGACACATAGCAAACTTTGGTCCCGATCTCTTCACAGTAGTCTCTGAAAGCGCTACTGGCGAATTGAATCCCGTTGTCTGTAATTATGCGGTTTGGATTGCCAAACCGCTCATATGAACTTAATCGCTGCTGCGGCGATGATTTTCTTGTCAGGCTCGGCTTCGATCCATTTAGTGAACTTGTCGACTGCCACAAACAGGAATTCAAATGGGCAGCGGCCTTGGGGAACGATCCTACGATATCGAGCCCCTAGATAGCAAAATTCCAAGAGAGTGGTATGGTTTGCAGTGCTTGGGCTGGTAGGTTGGTATGTCGGCCATGGTACTGGCATGGCTTGCACCGTTTCACCAGCTCGTAAGCATCTTGGTGGGCCGTAGGCCAATAGAATCCTTACCATAACACTTTTTCAACCAGAGTGTGGTATGAAGCGTGGCTACCACATATGTCTCTGTGGATATCAGAGAGCACTGTGCTCCCCTCTTCCTGAGTGATACATTTTAGTAAAAGGTCGTTTCTCCCCTTGCAGTAAAGGCGTCCCTCTCCAGGAAGTAGCTACGGGCTTGCCGCATGACCCTTTCTGCTGACGCATCATCGTCAGAGATCACTCGATTATGAAGGTATGCTAAGATCTAATATATCCAGATCGCACCCGAATCAAGCTGGGCGACCACATGATGGTCGCTCGAGGATTGCATCAAGGGAGGTGTTGCCTCCAAATGTGTTACCTTGGGTGCTCCGTTTCCATGTGGAGTATCCCCTTCACGTTGGCCCGAGACTGCGGTGGATGGTCGTGTGAGTCTTTCTTCAAAGACTCCAACCAGGACTGGTTCATGAGAAGAAGCTAGACAAGTCAGCTCATCGGTGAGAAAGTTGTCCCTGCGGATGACATACTTAACCTCAAAACCGATAAAGTGTCACTCCAGCTTTCTCACTTCAACAGGGTATGTCGCCATTGTCGGGTTAGAGCACTGAAACTCCTTTTGCATTTGGTTTACAAGCAGTAGCGAGTCCCCTTTTGCTATCAAACGTTTTATACTAAGTGAAGAGGCCGTGCTAATTCCTGCAATAGACCCTCATATTCTGCAAAATTGTTAGTGGTCTGAAAACATAATTGAACTATGTACCTGAGGGTATCGTCGGTTAGTGATTCAAGACCACTCCTGCCCCTACTCGTGAATGACCCATTGAAGTGCATAGTCCAATGCTTGTTCGCCTCTGGTTGTTGTTCTTGCTCGGGCTCAAAGGACGACCACTCATCCACGAAATCGATCAGCGTCTGGGACTTGATAGCCGTTCAGGGGATGAACTGAATATCGAACACTGTGAGCTCTACTTCCCACTTCACTGTTCTCCATGCTGTGGAGAATTTCCCTATATGGAGCAAGGACATTACCTTGATTTTGTGGGCCTGAAAGTAGTGCATGAGCTTACGAGAGGCCATTGGCATGGCGTATAGTAGCTTCTGTGCCTGTAGGTACTGAGCCTTTGTGTCGTGTAAGACTTCACTAATGTAGTATACTGGTCGCTCACTGACGTAGTATACTGGTCGCTCACTGACGTATTATACTGGTCGCTGAAGGCCTTCTTGTTCGACGACCAGGATCACGCTTGCAACCTGTGGGGTAGCTGCAACATAGAGCAGGAGCTCCTCGTCTGGTCGAGGAGAGGTCAGTACTGGAGGGGAAGAGAGGTACCTTTTGAGATCTTGAAAAGCCACCTCCACTTCGGGCGTCCAAAGGAAGTGGTCATTCTCCTTCAAAAGCTTGAAGAGTGGCAACTCCTTCTCTCCCATCCTCGAGATGAATATGCTCAACACTGCCACGCACCCAGTTAGTTTCTAAACTTCCTTTAACCTGGTCGAGAATCTCATCTGATCGATGGCTCTGATCTTGTCAGGATTTGCTTCGATGCCTCGATTAGACATGAGGAAACCAAGCAACTTCCCTGATGAAACTTCGAACATGCACTTCTTTGTGTTTGGCCTCATGCGGTACTTACGATGGTTGTCGAACGTTTCCTGGAGTTCTGTGACCAGGTCGTCCTTGGTCCTACTTTTCACAACCACATCATCGACGTACGCCTCGACATTCCTACCAAGCTATGGTCAAAGGATGAGCTGAATACACCGTTGGTTAGTAGCACCGGTACTTCTCAAGTCAAAAGGCATCTTTACATAACCGAAGACCCCAAAGGGTGTTGCAAAAGCGGGTTTCTCCTCATCTGCCCTACACATGCTAATCTGATGGTATCCCGAATGAGCATCTAAAAAGCTTAGTAGATTGCTACTTGTAGTCGAGTCAACGAGCTGGTCGATCCGAGACAGGGGGAATAGATCTTTCGGGCACTCATTGTTGAGGTCGGTGAAGTCGACACACATCTTTCACTTACCATTGAGTTTTTGTACCATGACTGGGTTGGTCAGCCACTTTAAGCATTGTACCTATTAGATGAAGCATGCCTCCAGGAGCTTGTTGATCTCCTCACGAAGCGCTTCTTTTTAGTCGGTTGTGAATTAGCGCGCTTTTTGTTTTACTGGTCGCGTCTCAAGTCGCACTAACAACTTATGCTCGATCACATCCCTAGGGACTCTGGGCATATCAGATGGACTCTAAGAAAAGACATCCGTGTTGGCCTAGAGGAAAATGATGAGCACGAGTTCCTATTTTGGGTCCAGGCCGACCACTATTTGGACCGTCCTAGTTAGGTCAACGTCACTTAAGCATACTGCCTTCAGCTGATCAGCGGAACTAACGATGATGTGGACCTTTTCTGGGCGACCGCTCGGCTCTCCATTCTCAGGTTGTGATCCGGGAGCTAGGTCGACCATGTCGAGGCTCCTCTTGTCGCAATGCAGGGCTGTCTTTCGGTTGCCCACTATAGTAATGGCTCCCTTGGGACAAGGATCTTGATCACCTAATACGCATAGTGGGCGACGACCGTGAACTGAGCCATTGCCGATCGTCCCAGGATCGTGTTTTACGCGTTTCTGAAGTACGCAACATCGAACAAGACCATCTCAGTCCTGAAGTTGTTCGGCGAACTGAAGGCGACGGGTAGTTCGATCTGCCTCAACAGCTTGGCCGAAGAGCTTGGGGTGATCCTAAAGAAGAGAGGAGATGGCATCAGTGCATTCCTCGGGATCTGTAGGGCGTCTAGTGTATCAACGAAGAGGAGGTTGATGGAACTCCATCCATCGACCAGTACGCGCCCCATTTTCACATTGTGCATCTTGGTATCTACCACAATGGGGTATCATCTAGGGCGTTTGACGCATGTGGAGTGGTCGACTTGGCTGAAGGTGAGGGGGACCTCTGACCACTTTAGTCACGGACTAGGACCTGGCATGGTCATGCATACCTCATGAACCATTGAGTTGTACTCCCTATTCGAGGAGTATGTTGTGGCTCCTCCAAAGATATGGTGAACCATGTGCTCGACCTGCTGGAATCCCAGAGCTGACTAGTTGGGGTTGGCCCTGTCCTCTCCATCATCATTGTGCCTGGGCTTGCGCTCCCCAAGCTCCTAGTCGATGATGCCGCACACGACCTTGCATTCGGTGAACTCGTGGGCATCGGTATGGTGGATCGGGTAGTAGCCTCTGCCCTTCTTCCCATCCTTCTTCTTGAAACGTCAACACAGTTGGCTGGTTTGCTCGACAGCTATGACTTCGGGCGGTCCAGCCTTACGCTTGTTTTCCTTTTTCTCCTTCCGGTCGACTCCTTTGGAAGAAGCGGGCTGGTCAGAGGTTGGATGTGGCTTCACACCGATCTGGTCCTCTCGAGCCTCAGCGACTTGCGTGCATTTGTTAGCAAGATCAAAGAGCTCGGTGGTGCTCCGAACCTCCTTAGTGGCCAGGTTTTCAACCATCTTCTAGTCTTTGACCTCCCTTCGGAATGCTATGACCATGGACTCGCTCGTGATCTTTGGTATTCTGGTAATCAGTGAAACACCGGATGTAATCTCATAGCGGCTCGCCAAGCTGTTGCCTGATCTGATACATGTCATCCTTGGCCCCTGGTCGGGCATAGTGTAAGAACCCCTTTCCTGGGATCTCCTATGCCTCCTGTATCAGTCCCTGGATTAAGTAGCTGATACGCACAGTATAACAGTTGTAGTATCACAGTCACACTTTGTACATAAGTATTAAAGTTCAGAGTACAAAAGGTTACAAACCGCACTGTATATTACAAGCGAGGCCTAACGGCCAACAAAACACAGCGGAAAGTAAAAGCCCAAGCCACAAGCAGCGAGGGTGCGGACGCGACTTCTAACTCTACTCTTCATCACCGCCTTCGCCTCCGGCGAAGTCGGCATCAGGTCCTTCATCTGAAGGATAGCAAGAGTGAGTACGGAAGGTACTCAAGAAGTCCTATACTACTTCAAAGTGTTTGATAGATACATAAGGGATGAAGCAAGGACAAGGCTTTACAGTTTAGTTTTAAGCGTAAAGCAGTTTTATGCAAGTATTCCATTATATTATCTACTGTTAACCCTTAAAACAGTTTAAATCGTTAAAAACCAGGTAACAAGCCATATCTAGGGGTTTTTTGGTCCTGGGAGGGGCAACACTGCCCTCCGCAGTCCCTATTATCACATCTAGTGTACCTCTAGTACCACACAGTTTCTGGCAGATTGAGCCAAGAACCTCTTCACACGGACATCTAGTCCACACACTCACTCATCAAGACATACGCACTCGGAGTCTAGTCAAATGGGGTCATGCTTCACATGTCCATGACCGTGGACACGGCTATTCGAATAGATTTACACTCTATAGAGGTTGTACAGCTTTACCCACGTGATATGCTCAGCCTCCAACCGTTGCAAACGGAGGAGCGAATCATACCGAGACCCTTCAAACACCTTTCCTGCCGGGCTTTTCTACAAGATACCCCAAGCCCCAGAGGCCATGTACTGAAAGCCAGTCACCTTTTTAAGCCAAAGCCGGTTCTAGCAACCTTAAAACAGAGGGAAAGATGGGCACTTGGGCTCTCGCTGCTCTCAGCCTCCTAGTATTATGTCCAACCCAGTCCGGTGAAAAGAAAGTCAAGTCCTACCCATTCAGAACACATGGTTGCATGGGGATGGCTAAGCATGTCGAGGCAATTGACTCAGTCCTTAAACGGCCGGGGTAGGTATCTTTCGGCAATGAACAACACAAAAGTTCCCGAAAGATTTAATTTAAAATTTAATCTGGAAATTATGAAATGACACTATTTATAGGTGGAACCCACGGGTGGGGCCCACTGAACAGTGACATGGTGGGACCCGCATGAACAGTAACTGATGGGCAGATTTGGGCTTAACCCGGGCCTGGATGGGCCGAGCTTCGGCTTTGATGGGACGGGCTGCACAGTGTTGGGCCCACATAGTGCAGGCCCGCTCGGGCTTTAGGCTGGTTGGCTAACGGGTTGCGGAGGTGGGCCGGAGGTAGGCCGGCCCATGGGGCATGGCCTGTTGGCAGTTGGGCTGGCCAGGTCCGCCAGCCGGCCACTAGGCCGAGCTAGGCTGGCTCAGTTAGGCAGAGCCACAGCCCGTTGGCCGGTCTGTGCAAGCGCGCGGGCGCGCCGGTGCTGCGCGAGCGGTGGAGGGGAGGGGAAGGAATAGCCGGTGGAGAGGAATCCATGGTGGCGCGCACTGGGAAGCTCGCCGGCGTTGGGACCGACGTGGTTTCGCGACAGGAAGTCGACGCCGGGCTTGTACGCGGTACCACGGATGCAACGGAGAGCACGTTGATGGCGACTGGCAGCAAGAACGCTACCAGATGGCGGCCGAAGAGGGGGCAGCGGTGCAGCCAAAATCGGGCAGCACCTCCCCTGTACTGGGAGGTGCCAACCTGCAAAAAAAGGGCCTAAGGACTCTAGGCATCACAGCACGATGGTCAGCCACACACATACAGCACCAGCACGCTGGAGGCGCGCAAAAACACGGCGGCGGAAGTCGAACACACGGCGGCGCTCGGTAACTGGCCAAGAGAGATCACGCGGGCGACTACACTCTATCTAGGAGGGGTGCTAGGGGCTTGGGGTGCTCACCGTGCTCAAGGATGATGAGAAGCAGGATGGCGGCCGGCGGTGAGTCGATGTGTTGATGGCGGAGCGGCTCGGCTTCGGCTCGGACGGCCTCCCGTCGAGCTTCCAGTCAAACGAACAGCGGCCCAAGGATGGCGGCGTGGCCCTGGAGCTCCTCGGCAGCTTGTGGACGGCTGATTGGCGACGACAGAGGTGCGTTGGCGTGAATGGCTATGGCGGTGCGGTGGCATGGATGGCGAAATGGGGAAAGTGAGAGAGAGAAATTGGGCACGCTATTTATAGAGGGAAGGGAGAGGTGAAGAGAGGCGGTGCGGGTTGCTGGCGTCACGGGACGTCGGTGGTGAGGTGGCGGCCGGCACCCACCTTGTTTCTCGGAGCATGGGCATGCTCTACGCCAGCCAAGCGCAAGTGGGGTGTGGAAATCGCGTGTGCAGGGGATGGGAGGAGAGAGAGAGAGTGGAGAACGGGGGAGTCGGTCGGGAGATTTTCCCGGAGGGGAGCGACGGCTGACGCAGCGTGAGGTGGAGGAGGGAGAAAGGGGAGGACGGCGCGGGACGAACGCCGGATCAGTGATGTGTGAATGGCCGAGGACGCGTGGGCGCGCAAGCCGTCCAACGCGGGCGCACGTGGGCTGGTCGGCGCGGTTGTGGGTCGGGCACGGTGCGCGGGAGGGAGAAAACGGCTGGGTGGGCCACATGGCTGGGCTGCGCGGGAGGAAGAAAAAGAAAGGAGTCGAGCCAAGAAAAAGAGAGGAGAAAAAGGAAACCGGCCCGGTAGAAAATAAAAGGAGAAAAAGAAAGAGGTAAAGGAAAAGGTTTTGGAATAATTTAAATTGCAGAATTTGAATTTGGTTTTGACTTTGGATTAGGATCAACTCAAATAAACTTATTTGATTTATGAATTGGACTTGGATCTCGAGACTTTTGAAGATGGTTTGAATCCAAGAATTTGAATTCGAATTGGATTTGAGCTGAACAGAATCTAAGAGTCGGTTTGAAATTGAGAGACTTTCAATTTCAAACCACCACACAAAGAACCATAAGAATCTCAAACCAAAGCATATGAACCAACTTAATGCAGAGATTATTTTGAAATTGACTCTAGTGCTATTTGGAACACTTATTCAACTTAGCACATCTAATGTACATGAATGTATATATACTAGTATATATACATCCACATTCTTATCTTCTTAACCTTAGTTCGCTTAATAAATCCTAAAATGTTTTAATTTGGAGCTAAATTTGCAACTAATAAACATGTTTAAATTCAGGATGTCACACATAGGTCCCCTAAAGTTGTGACGAACTGGTCGCACAAGTGTTCTCAGGACCGAACCGGCCCATGGGGGAGATTCATCAGCCATGACCGTGCTGAACTAGCCAGGGCGGTCGGGAAATAGTTTGCCACAACCTTCCCGTCGCCTCGTGCAGCCTGCAGCATGGTGGTGTAGATCTGTAGGAACTCCTCTAGGATGGTTGAGCCATCATATTTTTAGCTAGAACTGGTTGGAAATTGTCTGCCTTCTGCACCTCTCGTAGCCGGGCTGTATCGAGGAGCCGCTCGCCGCTCGACAACACGCGATCAGGGAGAGAGCCGATGGTCTCATGGCCCTGGTGAGGGGACAGAGGAGTTAGATGCCTCCCGAAAAGGGGAAGGTGAATGGCAGGGCTACTTGCCCTTTTGCTCCTCTCATCGGGCACGCACTTCCTATTTCCGAGTGGCCCACTAGCCCCGGATTACGTGGCGGAGGTCGCGGTGGCAGAGTGAGTTGTGCAGGTCAGCAGGTGGACTATCCTGGCGTGGTGGGGGTCTCCTTGTACTCCCTATTGCTGAGGGAGCACAGGTTTCCTCCTGCCGCGGAGTCCATCGTGAACCTAGCCGGCCGCCATCCCAATCGTTCCTTACGGAGGACGGGGCGCCATTGCCACAGTCTAGCGTCGGGCGGTCTCTATGAAAGTGCATCTAGCCCCTATGTGTGGTTTTAGTAATTAATGACAATACCTTTGTTAGTAGATTGTTCCATAGGTGATGCATGGATAAGAGATATGCATGAGCTCTAGATAAATACGGAGATTGAAAATGCATCAAGATGAATGAGCTCTAGGTGATGCTCGGGTAAGTGATGACAATGCCTATGGACTAACAATCATATTGAGAATTGCTATTAGGTTATTCCACAGAAGATGCATAAATGATGAAGCATGGATTCTTTGAGAAATGCCATGAGTCTAAAGAATTGCATCAAAAGTCATTGAGATTTTGGTGATGCTCATTAGAAGAAGAAAAGCTCAATAAGACTGGCAATAAGCTTGAAGGCTAAGTTACTTGTGGAGATCAAGTAACTAAAGGTATGACTTGTCAATAGAGTTTTATGGACTAACCCGTGTGCTATGTGTTTAAGAATGAGTGGGGTTAGGTTCTATATGAAGATTGAAAATATGCATGAAGGCTAATAAGTTACTTGTGGAGATCAAGTAACTTAAGGTATAAAAGTTGTCATTTAGGTTTTATGGACTAACCCATGTGCTTTGTGCTTAAGAGTGAGTTGAGGTTAGGATTATAAGAAGGCATAAGTTGAATTGAAATCACATATGCCAAGAGTGAAGATCAAAAGTGGACTCCATATATGAAAAGGTGAATTCTCTGAAGATGTCGAATACAAAATGGTTTTCTATGGCAAGACGGTGAAGGGCAAGCAAGACTCGGCTGCGATGGACCATCCGGTGGTGAAGGGCAAGCAAATGGCTTGGCGCCTAAGGACCAAGGCGATGGTGAAGAGCGAGTGAAGCTTTGCGCCAATGGATCGTGCAAGGCCATGAGAAGCTATGAGTGATTCACATCAATCACATGAGTAATCAAGAATAGATGGAGTGAAGATTTTATGGAAGTTGGCAACCCTCAAAGGTTTGAAAGTAAGAAGCGGTACTTGAAAGTATTCAAAAGGCTCAAATTGGTTCAAATGTGTTTTATCTTTGAAATTTAGTCTAGGTATGCCGCACTATTAGAGGGATGCAACGTGAGCTAATTGTCGTGTCTCAGTGCTCAAGAGTTCCCAACCAAACCCAAAGTGAGAGTTTGTTGTTAAGAGTCCGAAGCGGAAAGTGTGGAAGTGTCCAAAATAGGTTTTGAAGTGTTTCTAATTTTATCTTATGTGTTTTAGGTCACGAATTCAGTTGGGATGTGTAGCCCTCTGAATAAGCTTTCCATAGAGTCCAAAATTGTCGAAATCGGACTCCGGGATCAAAAGTTATCGCCGTTTTTCGGAGGTCAACTGTGCTGTACTCGGAGACTCCGGTGAAGACCGGATTCTCCGGTACCTGGAGTGGCCGGAGACTCCGGTGTAGGCCGGAAACTCCGGTAAAATCCAGAAAAGAGCCTAACAGCTAGTTTTTTAAGTGGGCTATTTATACCCCACTCACCCCATCCTTTGGGGCAACTGCAAGGGCACGAAAGAAACACTTTTTAGAGCCAAAAGAACTCCATCCCACTCCATTCTAGTGTGTGATTTGAGAAGAAAAGTGAGTTGTGTTGAGAGATTGAATGATTGAGTGCAAGTGAGCTAAAATCCAATCTTGAGCACTTGAGTTCTTGACAAGAAATTCTCGAAACGTTTGTTACTCTTGGAGGTGAAGCCTCCTAGCCGGCTAGGTGTCGCCGGTGAGCTCCCGTGCTTGTGGTGAGCTGCGGGAAAGTTTGTGAAGGGCTCGATTTTGCCTCCGCAAGGGAAGAAATCAAGAGTGGATCGAGGAAAGCGGTTGAAAGAGATCCGGCTCGTTGGAGCTTCCTCAACGGAGACGTAGGATTCACGGTGGTGAATCCGAACTTCGGGAAGCAAATCTTGTGTCTCCTCTCTTGTTTCTTTACTTTTGAGTTCTTGTTCAAATCTTTGTGCATATTGCTCGATCTACTTGTTTGTGTGTATTTGGGTGTAGATTCTCTGTGGATCTACTTGGAATCATCTCCGGGAACACACGACATCACTTGGTTTGAGCTAGAACTCTCTACCCATCCTTTTTATTCAGTTTCGGGCTCAGTTCTGTACAGAATTAGGAGTTTACCGGAGATTCCGGACCTGTACAACCCGGAGACTCCGGCCTTCACCGGTGAACAGTGATTTCAGGTATATGAACAGTGTTTTCAGCCTTTTTTAATTTAAGTTTTATTGCATATCTCTTGCTAGATTAGAGTAATTTTTTGTCACCTTAGGATTGTAATTTTCACACTTATTTAGGGTGTTTGTGCACTAGTTGAGCCTAGCATATTTAGGTTTTTTACTTGTGAAAAACCCGCTAGTTTATATTTCGCTGCAAGTTTAGGCCAACAGTAAAAGGGGACGAATTTTTGTAAAAACGCCTATTCACCCCCCTCTAGGCGACATCATTGTCCTTTCAATTGGTAGAGCCACTCCTTTTAGATGGTTCTAATTATTGTGATTGGAGTACTCGCATGCTTAATATATTTAGGGCCATGGGTCCTCAAATAGAACGAGTTTTAGATGTGAGCATTTCTCCTCCTAATGATAAACTCATATCACCCGAAGAGGAAGAGAAATGCATACATCTCAATGCTCAAGCTACTAATGTCTTATTTGATGATCTGCGTATAGATGTTATTGAATCGATCTTGCCGCTTGAGGACGCTCATCTCATTTGGACTACTCTCAAAGAAAGATATGACAAGCCCAAATGTGATGAAGAACAACTTCTTCCCGAGACATCATTTGTGAAATGCTCTACTTCATCATCACACCATGAAGAGCACCAAATGATTTTCTCTTTTGTCCAAGAGGATGTCACTCCGTCATCCACTTCACCAATATTTAACAACGAGCAAGGTAATGAAATGGTGAGTATAGTAAGTGAGTGTTCAATCCCTTTTTTGGACTTTAACAACACTTGCAATGAAATTTCCATATCTAGTAATGTTGTTAAGCCTTGCATATCATCTAGTGCAAAAATACCTACTTATCATGATGATATGACTCTTTGCTCTCATAGTGATGCATCTATTTCTACTATTATTTGTGAGACTAATATTTTGAAGGAAATAGAAGTCTATGAGAGACAAAGCCTAGGCGGAGAAGCTACAACAAAAATCAACAAGAAAACTTCATCTAGGAGAAGATCAAGGACAAGTCAAGCTTGCTATATTTTTCACCAACACGGACATTATAGCATGGATTGTCCTCAACTTGGACGTGAAGCATCCACTTCTCCAAGGTGCTCATCCCCTCACATCGATTCTCTATTGTGCCTTATGGCAAAAGGTAAAAGGAAATCGGTAAGTGAGATTAATCATGCTAAAGCTAGTTCTAGTGCTAGTGATAGTGATGAGCTCGGGTTTGATCTTTTGAGCAAAAAGAATATGTCTAAAATGATCAAGCTCATGACCACCATGGAAGGCTTAGAAGAAAGCCTCGAGAGGCAAGAGGAATTCCTCATTGAGAAAATTGAGGAACTTAAAGCTTTAAATGTGAAATATGAAGAACTTCAAGAATCCCATAGTTCTTTATCCAATTTTTATGGGGATCTTAAAGTTAAGCATATCTCTTTGCTTGATAAATTAGATGCTATGCCTCTAGTGGATTTAGAAATGTCATGTCCTAATTGCAATGTTTTATCTAAGGATAAATCCACTATTTCTTCTATTGATGGTGCTTGTGCTACTAACTCTAATTCTTATGTAGCATCTTTGGAGAATGAAAATATTGAGCTAAAGGCTTAAGTTGAAAAGCTTACTAGCAAGCATGTGGCTTTGCAAGAAAGTCATGATGAGCTTATGTACTCTCATGAAAATCTTGTGGACTCACATACCATGCTAGAAATAGCTCATGAGGTTGTGGTAACAACGGTAAAATCCTATAAATCTCATGTGGATATTAGCACACATTCTTTGCATAATGTAGATTTAACATGTGTTAGTTCTAGCAATTCATTTAATATCAATTCTATATCCAATGATGAATTGCCTACTAATCTTTGTTGCTCTAAAGCTAATATTTTCCCTAGTGTTGCTTGTAATATTGATAGCAAAGGGAAAAATGAGAAGCACAAAGATTGTGGACTTGATGCAAAATCCAACAAGAAGAACAAGTCCAATAATGTCAAGATCAATGGGCAAAATCAAAAGAAGATCAAGGCTCTCATCACTTGCTTCATGTGCAAGAAAGAGGGTCACCATATGAGAGATTGCCCTTTGAAGAAAGTAGAAAAGAAGATGAGCCAAGTTAAGATGATGACTCATGTCAAGTGCTCAAGTATGGGACACTATACCTCTATGTGTTCCAACAAGGTTGATGACAAGACCACACTTCCAAAGAAGAAAACAAGAAGAAGCAAGAGGAAGTGTTATGAATGCAATGAGAAGAAACATGAAATTGCATCATGCCCCTACATAAAGTATGAAGGTCTTATGTCATCAAGGAAGAGGCTCACCGGTAAGGAAGCAAGCAAGAAGCAAGATGAGAAGGCATCTTGCAAGGACACGCACCGCATTTGCTACACTTGCCGGGCTAAGGGACATATTGGTAAGAATTGTCCCATTGGTAACGTTCCTAAGCCTAACTCATTCAATAATGATCAATATTTGCCTAGCAATGTTAAGAGTGGTACTTATGTTGCTAAGGTGATTAGTTCATCTCATGCTAATGCAAAAGCCATTTGGGTGCCTAAATCTCTCGTGACTAACCTTAAAGGACCCAACATGGTTTGGGTACCATAAAGTACTTAATGTGCTAAATAGGTACTTGGAGATGCATTGAAGACTTGGCTTACTTGAGAAGAACTATATTGAATATCTCATCTCAAGACTCTTTCAAATTAGGCTTTCTCATGATATTTGGAAAGAGGTGCCAAGAGTGTGGATTATTGCTTTATTTCAATCTTCAATGACATCTCGGTAACAAGTATCTAACTTGAGCTATCTAGCCACTTAGCTTAGCATAGATGCAAATATTCATATTTTTTCATGGTCGTGAGCACTTGAATGTGGCTAGGTAAAATTTGAGCAAAATTTATACTTTGTGTAATATGATGTTTTTAACGGCTCTCTAGTAGAGCAAGATCTTGTTAATAATGTAGGTAATGGATACTTTGTGATGGCTATGGAAGATGAACTTAATTTACATGATCTCATGGTTGTAAGTTCATTCTTAGCATAAGTATTTCTATTGTGAATTCCTTTTGTGCCTTAACTCAAAATATAGGGTAAACTCCTCTAGATTCTTGAATGAACTAAGTGCATATTACAAGTAATTCAAGTAATTAGAAGCACATATATATAGGGAGCTCATCTATATTTTGTGCTTTGAGATTAATATTTCTTCAAGTAAAATTTGTGTTTAGTCTCTTGGTAAAATGGAGGGCATTGGAGACTTGGCTATTTATTTGAAGATTTATCTAATTGATTAAACAGTCAAGTTTTGTAGAATTATATTTATTATTACTCAATATCACTCTATGAAGGTAACTCTCTCTCACAATGCCTTAAATTCATATTCTTGTTCATTGTGTTAGATTTATTGTTCTACACTTTTTCTGGAAGTTTTTAGCTCTGTACATGTGTAGGTTATGTATCTATGCTTGTTTAGAGCTTATGCTTATGCTAGCATGTGTAGACTTTATTACGATCTTGCCATGCTTACTCATTTCATATTCATACATGTCTTAATTGCTTGCTAAGTGTGCTATGAATTTGTTTATAGTGCATCTAGCTTTTCCTGCTAACTAGTATGTGTAAGTCATATAACTAGTATGTGTAGGATGTATTGCACATTCATGTGTTGATTGTGGTTTTGAGCCTTATTCGACCTTAACCGTCTTTGTTGAATTTTATTTGGCTCTTTTTGGAGAAATTAATGGATTATCACATTATGGGGGAGTATTATGCTTTATGCATCTTAAATACCCATAATTTATGAACATTTGAGCAATACCATTTAGAATTGATATTATTGTTTATCTAAATCTATGTGGTATGTCAAGCTCATATAAAACTCATTTTTGTAAGAATCCATTAATTGATCCACTTTTGGTTTAAATTGAAACTTGAGATTCATGGTATTTATCTAGTGATCTTTTCAATCTCAAAATTTTAATTTGAATCATTTCTCATTTGGATCAAATCAACAATTATTTTAATTGTCTGGAGTCTCCGGTGTTCACCGGATACTCCGGTGGTTGGTGTTTTTGGCCGGAGTTTCCGAGATAGTCTCCGGCAGAGAGTCTCGGTTAGCATTTATTTTTAAATGACCGGAGTCTCCGGTGTTCACCGGATACTCTGGTACCTGGAGAGGCCGAAGAGTCTAGCAAGTTTCTGAGCCTTTTCTGTGTGGCGACTGAGTGCCACCCGGAGTCTCCGGTGTTCACCGGATACTCCGGGTCAGTTCAACAGAACTGTATCAACTATTGTTTTTATTTCTTTTTTCTTATAATAGTTGACTTTGTGAGGAATGTATTTGAAGCATGTGTTTAATTTCTAAAATCCTTCTTTCATGCTTCTTGAAAGAAAGTTGATCCATGCCTTATTGTAATTACCGACTTATGATATCTTCATATACCATTGTCTTCTTACAATTGGTAATAATACAAGTGGTAATCCTTGTTGATCATTTTTGTTTCAATTCTTGCTTTCAAGTGACTTCGTTCTATGTGAAAGATTTTATTTAACTCCTATGTTAGGAATATTGGTTTTTTTTAAGGAAACTTTCCTCTTGGAGTTCATAGAAGCTTGTTATCTTAATGGTTGAATTATTTTCAATATACTTGCTTGAGATAAATTTTTGAGCATGTTTGAAACTTATCCATGTCTCCATGTGCTCAAATCTTGCTTAGTTCATTTGTTGAACTTTGTGAATGATAATTTGTTGATCTTTTTATCTTAGATGTAATTTGGACAACCTTTTGATATTTGTCTTTCATTTGGTATTTTCAAGTTTCATATGCTATTTTTTGTCCAAATTATATCTTCATCGGATCTTGAAAGTGACAAGCATGCTTGTTTGACTTAAATGTTAAAATCTATAACATGTTTACTTTCTTTGATCCTACATTTAGAGTAAGCCTCTCTCAAGTATTTTTATTGTCTAAAACGTGCATAGAGCTTTCATTTGATTTCAATTGGTATATACCTTCATTCGGTATATATGTTCAATTGGTATCTATCTATTGGTATGAATTTCAATTGTTATCATTTCCATGTCATATCAATATGCATAAGTTTATGGGAGAGTTTGCTCTATATGGTATTTTTGCTAACCTCTTCGGACCCAATAAGTTTGGGGATCAAATTGTACTTGAATGAGTTTTAGGTACAATGAAGATGCATTGGATGCTTGGATTAATCATAATGAAGGTCCTTTCAAGTAAAAGATCATTTCAATTGAAATTCATGAAGATGATTTTGTCCTTTCAATTGGTATCTACAAAGAAGACAATCTCCTTCAATTTCAATTGGAATCAAAAGAAGGACCATATCAAAGTGAGAAATTCAATATCATTCCAAGTAATTTGTTCTTGATTCATGCATTTAATATCAAAGATTCAATCTTATATAGATTGCATCATATCATGAAAATGTCTTGCAAAAATGTGTTTTTCTTGCAAGTGCTTAAAACCTCTTTATTGCAAATATGAGCAATTTGAAGTAGTATATTTTTGTGAGAACTCTATAATCATGTTTATGATTCATCCAATCCTAAGTATGTAAAATATTTCATATCAAATGCTTGAGTTGCTTCTATATGCAATATTGATGAAAATTATAAAATCTTTTACTTGAGGTTTATAGTCCGCTTTAAATTGCTCTTTTGGACATATATGCTTATGAGATGTTGACACTTTGTGATAAACGAGAAATTCGTTATATTATCAATAATTTTGCTATGTTCAACTTAGAGCATAATCCATTGCACTTGTGCTTTGGATATTTATTTCGGACTCATGCTTGTTTTGCCTTCAATTGAATTAGTTTCAATTGGAATTGGTATCTCTTTCAATTGTTTCAATTGGTATGCTTTGAATTTTCAATTTATATCCTTTGGAATTTTAATTAGCATATTTTTTCAATTGGTATCTCTTGTAGGTATCTAATTGATATCTTTTGAAGTTTTAATTGGTATTTCCTTTTGAAATCTCTTTTGGCATCTCTTTGAACCCCTTTGACCTATTGTATATCTTGTTCTCCTCACATAGCTCGTAATTGGATAAGTGTATTTGGTTTAACTCAAATTATGAGAAATACACATATTATGAGAAGTTTACACTATATATTGTCATGCACTAGCTTTCGATGATTCCCTCTTGTGGGATAGGGCTAATGGTGTTTTGGAGAAAAAAATTCTCTTTTAGCAAGTCCTCCTTAATTCTTACCAATTTGATGTCAATTGGGGGAGAATTCGTTTCGATGATTCCATTTTGGCATTGATATCAATTGGGGGAGAATTTAGACTAGATGTTATATTTTGTAAGAGGGCTTTGCTTATGGAGGATAATTTGCTTATTTGGGGAAGATGTCAATTAGGGGAGAATTTGAATGATTTCCTTTGAGAAATGAGGTGAAAGGTTTGCTTTGCATGAGTATATTTATCTTCATACATACTTTGTTATGCTTGCTTGATATGTATAAAGTAAACTCTATCTAAAATTTGAGATAGACAATATATGCAAATGATATTCAAAATTCATTCACACATGCATAGATTGTGGGGGAGTTTATTATATACATATGTTGGTTTTTACTAACATCAAAACCTTTGTGGTGTTTGATGCTAGTAAAACTAGTTTTGGTAATCTCAAATATCTTTGTGATACTTGGTATTTCTAAAACTTGTTCTTTGTATACATTCATCTTCGGATTATATGTATACTTAGAACTTTAAATTTTATCAAATATAATCATCTAGTGAGATTGTCATCAATTACCAAAATAGGGGAGATTGAAAGTGCATCTAGCCCCTATGTGTGGTTTTGGTAATTAATGACAATACCTATGGACTAACAATGGTGTTGAGTTTGTTAGTAGGTTGTTCCATAGGTGATGCATGGATAAGAGATATGCATGAGCTCTAGGTAAATACAGAGATTGAAAATGCATCAAGATGAATGAGCTCTAGGTGATGCTCGGGTAAGTGATGACAATGCCTATGGACTAACAATCATATTGAGAATTGCTATTAGGTTATTCCATAGAAGATGCATAAATGATGAAGCATGGATTCTTTGAGAAATGCCATGAGTCTAAAGAATTGCATCAAAAGTCATTGAGATTTTGGTGATGCTCATTAGAAGAAGAAGAAGCTCAATAAGACTGGCAATAAGCTTGAAGGCTAAGTTACGTGTGGAGATCAAGTAACTAAAGGTATGACTTGTCAATAGAGTTTTATGGACTAACCCGTGTGCTATGTGTTTAAGAATGAGTGGGGTTAGGTTCTATATGAAGATTGAAAATATGCATGAAGGCTAATGAGTTACTTGTGGAGATCAAGTGACTTAAGGTATAAAAGTTGTCATTTAGGTTTTATGGACTAATCCATGTGCTTTGTGCTTAAGAGTGAGTTGAGGTTAGGATCTATAAGAAGGCATAAGTTGAATTGAAATCACATATGCCAAGAGTGAAGAACAAAAGTGGACTCCATATATGAAAAAGTGAATTCTCTGAAGATGTCGAATACAAAATAGTTTTCTATGGCAAGACGGTGAAGGGCAAGCAAGACTCGGCTACGATGGACCATCCGATGGTGAAGGGCAAGCAAATGGTTTGCGCCCAAGGACCAAGGCGATGGTGAAGAGCGAGTGAAGCTTTGCGCCAATGGACCGTGCAAGGCCATGAGAAGCTATGAGTGATTCGCATCAATCACATGAGTAATCAAGAATATATGGAGTGAAGATTTTATGGAAGTTGGCAACCCTCAAAGGTTTGAAAGTAAGAAGTGGTACTTGAAAGTATTCAAAAGGCTCAAATTGGTTCAAATGTGTTTTATCTTTGAAATTGAGTCTATGTATGCTGCACTATTAGAGGGATGCAACGTGAGCTAATTATCGTGTCTCAGTGCTCAAGAGTTCCCAACCAAACCCAAAGTGAGAGTTTGTTGTTAAGAGTTCGAAGCGGAAAGTGTGGAAGTGTCCAAAATAGGTTTTGAAGTGTTTCTAATTTTATCTTATGTGTTTTAGGTCATGAATTTAGTTGGGATGTGTAGCCCTATGAATAAGCTTTTCATAGAGTCCAAAATCGTCGAAATCGGACTCCGGAATCAAAAGTTATCGCCATTTTTCGGAGGTCAGCTGTGCTGTACTCGGAGACTCCGGTGAAGACTGGATTCTCCGGTAGCTGGAGTGGCCGGAGACTCCGGTGTAGGCTAGAAACTCCAGTAAAATCCATAAAAGAGCCTAACAGCTAGTTTTTTTAAGTGGACCATTTATACCCCACTCACCCCATCCTTTGGGGCAGCTGCAAGGGCACGAAAGAAACACTTTTTAGAGCCAAAAGAACTCCATCCCACTCCATTCTAGTGTGTGATTTGAGAAGAAAAGTGAGTTGGTTGAGAGATTGAAAGATTGAGTGCAAGTGAGCTAAAATCCAATCTTGAGCACTTGAGTTCTTGACAAGAAGTTCTCGAAGCGTTTGTTACTCTTAGAGGTGAAGCCTCCTAGCCTGCTAGGTGTCACCGGTGAGCTCCCGTGATTGTGGTGAGCCGCGGGAAAGTTTGTGAAGGGCTCGATTTTGCCTCCGCAAGGGAAGAAATCAAGAGTGGATCGAGGAAAGCGGTTGAAAGAGACCCGGCTCGTTGGAGCTTCCTCAACGGAGACGTAGGATTCACGGTGGTGAATCCGAACTTCGGGAAACAAATCTTGTGTCTCCTCTCTTGTTTCTTTACTTTTGAGTTCTTGTTCAAATCTTTGTGCATGGCCGGGGTTAGCTCGTGCAGCCATGGAAAGGCCCACTCCTGAATCCTCATCCTATAACAACGGTAGCTCTCGACAACTTCTTGTCGGCCACTGTGGTTCCTTCGCGGCAACGATCGAGCTAATACACGAATTGAAGGTGGCGTCATCAGGGGAATTGCAAAATCCGAAACAGATAGAAGTGGCCCACACAATCAAAGAAGGTGTTCTCGTCGGCCGTAATCGGATTGACCTTTTTAGAAGGTTTTGGGACCGGCATCAAATCAGGCCTCAAGACCTTTCCTTTTGTAGCGGCATGAAGTTGCCTCCAATTCGCCCTATGGCACAACTGACTGTGCCATCATCTCCGAATCAAACTCAGGCACAACCGCTCGCGCCTCCACCTCTAACTTGTCTTCAGTTGCATGCCCACGTCCACAACCACCTTGGACACCTTCTGCTTGGCACACGCTCACATATGCGTAGGTAGTTATGGCGGGGCGTGGTCAAGGCAATAGTAATACAGGCGGCGGGAATAATCTGAGTGGTGGCGGGCATGTCTGTAGCGTGGCCAGAAGTGCGACCGGTAGCCCCCAGATGGCGCAGGGATGCTTCTCCTAGATGGGACGACCTGGCCATGCCGATGACCCACCGGCGCCATTCTTTCAATCGCTTTCATCGGCTAATACGGTCGGCGGCCTAGGCGGGTTTGATGGATACAAAATATAGTCATTTCGACATGCATGTATTTTTTTTTACTTCCAATCCTAATGGGCAAACAACCTGCTTGATATGGTACGTGGTTTTAGACAACACATTCCTCTCTAGAAGCATATTCTGTAAGAGACATAACAATTGTTGCTTGCCATCAATTGCAGCAGTGAAAGTACGCTATGCAACTTTTTGTACTCCTAGCGGCCTGACAACAATGGTGTTTTAGAGTCTTTTAGCATACACTAGAACATTTGAAAGGATCTTTGACTGGTGAAGTCCCCCTCCCCATCACGTAACATTTGATCCAGATCATCTTCATCACCATCGCCGACGATGATCAACATGTCTACACCAAAAGCATATCCGTCGTCAACCGGCATATTGTTGTCTTTGTCTACTTCAACAATGTTTTGCCCTTCCTGTATAATCTCATCTTTACCATACTTGGTCCAATAGGTGTAACTATGCTTAAAACCCCTACGAATCAAGTGTGAATGGATCTGCTCTGTGTTTGAAAATTGTTTCTTGTTCTTGCAATCAATGCATGAACCACATATGTAGTTTGACTTGTACTCCACAACCATTCTCAGAATAGCAGATACGCCATTAATGAACTCTAGAGAGTGATGGTCCGCATCGTACATCCATCTTCTCTCCATCCACAAATAAAATGTACATCAAGTTACTAACCTAGAGCAATCTAGCAAGTAAACTAATTGCAAAAATGTACATCAAATTACCAACCTTGAAGAACCTAGAGCATGTGGATTCCTCCAAATTTTGAAGTCTCCAAGCAACAAGTCGCGACAAATGGTTGGCATGGAGCAAAAACAGAGCTCCTCTCTATATTCTGTTCAAGCTTGAGGCAGTGGCGGCCGTGTCTAATATATACCACACATATCAATATCGGTTGAAGAAACAAAACCAGTAGTGATAAAGAGAATATAACCGACGGTTTGTGATACAAACCGACAATGATGATTCACCATTGGATCATATCACTAACCGACAATGATATGCTCTTTATCACTGTCGGTTCCTGCCACAAACTGACAATGAAATATCACTGTCAGATCGTAACACAGATCTACACTGATAATGGGTATCATTGCCAGTTCCAATAGACCCAATGATTGATTTGCTAAGTTAGAGGTTATGAACTACAGTGATACCTTTTTAGTACTAGTCCTAGGCAAATCAGCACTGATAATCGGTCGTCGATTGCTAATTTTGTAGTAGTGTTTATACATGTACGCTCTAGCTTCCATAAGTGGACTGTGCTAGAAAGACAAAAGCATCGAGAGATAGTGACAGCAATATGCGCACACTTGGAGTGCGTGGTCCAGGAGTTCTTTACCCAGCTTGGATGGGACAGTAGGCTTTTGATTCATGCCCCCTCCCCCCACCATAATATTTGCATTAGATTATTTTCCTTTGTCAGACTTTGTTTCATGCATTCCTGTTACATTTTTCTTTCTCTTTTTTGTTGTGTGCATCCGTGCTATGCAGATATTGAAAGTGAATTGTTATGCGATTCTATCACTTTAATGTAACAATGGGCGTCAATAAAGCTTCCTTTATCAAAAAAAAAAAATCTCATCCTCATCATCTCTCTCCCTATCTCATAAGCCAACCACTTAGCTCCTCCCTCCTCACTATCGCTCCCCTTCCCACGCTGATCGCTACCCTAATTGCCCTTGCTAGGCACCGGTTGCTAGCCTCCCCTACCCCTTCATTGCTGATCTACATTGATGGAGGAAGGTCGCCATCACCGATGGTCTCCAAGGAGGGCCACTCCCGATGTCCCTGTGTGTTGTGCCGCTCGAGAGCATGGACGCAACGGCTAGTGCTGTGAGCGGATTTGATCTTTGGCAAGGTTATCATGCTATGTGCCGAGGGCGCCCCACCAATGCTTCAAGAGCCAATGCTAAGGATTGTATTCGCACGTGAGGAGATTTGAGCCCCCTTCCTTCCCGCCGCATGCCTTGACTCCGCCACTAGCCCCTCCATCCCCATCACCTATATCCAACGTCGGACACCTCTCCCCCTGCTCGACTCATCCTCCATGACGCAGGGAGCAGTAGGATAAGATCTCCTTTGGGAGCGTCTCGTGCAGCCGCTGCCTCGGCAAGCCCCCGTCGTTGGTTCCGATTTTTCGGAGGTGATGGTGGAGAAAAGCGTTTTATAAGCCCCACGCGCATTGTTTTCTTCGCATGCTCTGCTATCGACGGTGGATTAACGATAGCTTTTTTCTCTCCTCACCTTCTCTCTTCCCCATTTGCTCAAATCTGATGTCATCTAGCCGACATGCGACCAATGGAGCTGCCTTTAATTCTGTGTGGTGACTGAGGACGAGGCAACTGGATCAATGCATGCGGACACAGGCCACGAGTCACGGGACACCTAGCCCGTGGATGCCGTCAACCACGGTACGAACTACTCCATCTGTTTAGAAATAGTAGATATATTTATTTTTTAAAAAGTTAAACTTTATATATTTTGATTAACATTTAATTAAATTATAAAAATATCTACTGTATAAATATTATACAATTAGATTCATAATTTAAAATGATTTTACGCTATATAAATTTTATAGCTATAAATGATACGTATATTTTATGAGAAAACTTAGTCAAAACTTATCTTGGAAGAATGAGCCATCTAATATTCCTAAAACAGAGAGAGAGGAAGGGACGCGGGCACCTTCTCCCTGGCGCAGTTGTGCTCTCTGATCCTTGATTCCTTCTCCGGTTGCACTGTTGCAGTACGGACGCGCCACCTGTCAAGCTTGTCCGGTCACCACCTACAGCCTCGTCTTTGGACTCTTGTGGTCGTTGCACAAGAAACAGTGGCAAACTTTTGTCAGGTTGCGTTGCGTGGCTGGCTAGCTCACGGGCCGCCGGTGGCTAGAGCTCTGCCTGCACGCTGCCGTGGCACCGTTAGGCAAACTCAGCTCCGGTGATGTGAGGCCTGCGAGCCAGCGACCGACCGGCCGGCAAAGTTTGTCGACGCTAATCTAGATGCCGATGCGTGTGCCGCAGCATGCCGTAGATGAAGTCGGCAGCGCCGTCGTATAATTCACAAGTAGAGGGACACGTCAGGGAGCATTGTATCATTGTATGGTTTGGGTGGTGCTTCAGCCTTCAGGAGCCGGGTACGCGCGTGGCTGAGATTTGGAGTGACTGTGACGCGACGTTTTTGTCGGTAAACGTGACCGAGGCTTGTAAGTGCGTGACTGTGACGCCACGTTTTTCTCACTAAACCGATTCCGAGCGCCGCGTGAGTCGCGACACTACTTTTTACGTGTCGTCCCTTGTTGTGGCTGTGGGCGAGTGCGCGACTGTGAATCGATCGTCGTATATCAGCGAATGTGCAGTAACCATACAGTACGTCGAAAGATTTTGTCCCCTGTTACGGCTGCATACGCGGCCACGCGGCCAACTCGGTGAGGAATAACCGCGAACACGGCATCGGAATCGGAAAACAAACTACGTGGAAACCCACGGCTTCTGCGTACCCTGGCCGGGCCGAAACCACGACGTGGGCGCAAGAACCCAGCCCGCCTCCGCGCGCTAAGAGGCCGTGGGGTTGTCCTGCTCCTCGCATGCAGGTAGCCGAATTTTTTATTTTTATATTTCAAAAATATTGTTTTTTAAAACTAGGCGTTTGTTTGAAAAATTTGTAAAATAAGGTACCGCCGTGGTGGTAGCAAGATGTTTCCCTTCCAACGACCGATAGATTAAAAAAATAAAGATATCATCAATCTAACGGGCGACAGGTTAAAAAAACTGCATTATGTTAATCTCAAAATTTAAAACTTATTGAAATAGTAAAAAAGAATCTAAAAATAATGTATGTTGTAGATGATACTATGATCTAACTCTAAAAAAATCTAGACAAAAATACGATCCGTACAATCAGAAACAAAAAAGATAAAATTTATTGTACACAGACTGTATACAATAAAATTTGTCTTTTTTATTTCTTATTGTAAAAGTAATTGAAATTTATCTTTTTTCTGATTGTAAAAGTAATTGTTTGAGTTGGATTTTTGTTAGAGAGATCTTATAGCATCATGTACAAAATACTTTTTGTCAGAATTTTTCATGACTATTTTGATAGTGTTTTGAATTTTAAGAGCAACAAAATCAGTGTTTTTTTAACCCGTCGTCTATTGGAAAGATAATATCTTTATTTTTTAAAATCTATTATCCATTGGAAGAGCGATATTTTGCTTTCACCTTTCCAATGGGTGACATTAGCATATTTTTTTAATTTTTTCAAATGGAAACCTATATTTTCATTTTTTTTATTTTCGAAATAAAAACAAAGCTATGCAGGTAGCCGCCGCTTCCACGGGCCACTTCTGTGGCACTTGTGCGGTCCGTGTTGTTGGTATTTTTTATTTTTATATTTTTTCGAGTTTAAATTTAAATAAATAGATTCCCGGCGAAAAGATTTGCAAAAGTAGGCGCCCACCGCCCTCTCAGAGGGCGGGTACGGGTGCTAACCGCCCCCTGAGAGGGCGGTAGGCCTAACCGCCCCCTCAGAGGGCGGCAAGAGGGGCTAACCGCCCTCTCAGGGGGCGGTTAGTCCCTGTGGGGGCGGTTACCCCCTAGCCGCCCTCTGAGAGGGCGGTTAGGGGATTTTTTTTCATGTAAAATTAATTTTTTTCCATTTTTTCTATAAAAATATATTATTTTTTAATTGAAGGAAAAAAAAAAGAAGGGGTGTAAGGAAATTAAGAAATTAAATTTGGAGTAGGTTATGTAATAACGGGAGGAAAAAATCAGTAATTAGTAGTTGCAGCATTTTACGTGGGTATGGGGTGCGAACGAGGACAAACATAGTATTGAACACATGGTGAAAACATTACAATACACTGTAACTGCGACGACACGATGAGGAAACAAAGGTGGCATGTACGGTTCGCACTAAGACCTTATTAGTGCGCCGATCCTAATCATAACATGCCTTAGGGAAGGAAAGTATGTCGGGTTACATTAGGTACTCTCTACTGCGTGCATCTAGGATACTTTCCCTTTCGGAGGGCATCGGGACCTGCCGCCTTAGCACGGTGGGCTCTCTCCCGCTTCCTTTCCCTCTCAGCCTCTCGAGCCTGAGCCACGGTACGGTCGTGCGCCGCCTTCCTCATGCGCTCTTCTTTCTCCCGCTTGAGATGAAGTTCCTCTTGCTGTTGCTCGTACTCCCGACGTGCGTACGCTTCCCTTCTCCACCTCATGTTCATGTCGACCCACAGCTTCTGTGAGTTATTTTGCTCATTGTCGAGCCACTGAATAAAATCACAGAGCGGTGGAGGGGACTGAACAAATGGAACAAGATGAGCGGTTAGTAAAAGAGGGTGCGTAATCGGAAGAGATGAGGCGGACATCTGTTACCGTACCGGTCGATAACCAGTTGTTGCATTGCGAGGCTTGTCATACTCGTAGTTGGCACACATGAAGAAGCGTAGTCTATAGGTGTATGAGATGTCCTGCGACTCGCGGAGCTTACAAAGGTCACCACAGAAGCACATTGGTGGTTCGAGACCTTCAGGTACGGTAGTCCCCCAATGTTTCTTTGGTGGGCTCGATGGAGCTGAGGAAGACATTGCACTTGAGAGATATGAGAAATGAGCGATGCTTCTCCGTAAGGAGGTTTGGCTACTTATAGTTGGGGGAGGCAGGAGCATTGGATTCGCTCTTAAAGAAAGGAATTAGGGCATGGGCGTAGCTGGCGGGAGGAGTATCGGATTCCATCTTGAAGAATAGGACAGTTTTGTCGTTGCCCATAGTCAGAGATTCCACGTTTATTGGTACCCGTGTTGTCATTTACTGATTTGAAAAAGCTGGGTAGTATTGTCACATTGTGTTGTCAAGTCATGGTTAAAGTTTAGTGGTGTGGTCACTTGTTCATTGAACGTGTCTGAATATGAAATGCATTTACGAAATGCTAAGTGGACCATACAAAGTGAACGTGTCTTAATACATATGAGCACATCACGAAGCAAATACGCATATGTTAGTTACAAAAAATGTAAAATGCTACTCATGCCTCCCTCGTTGCCGTCGTCCGTGCGCCCCATCGTGGTCCCGATACCGCTGGTTAACCCTCACGTGACCCCTGGAGTAGGTGAGGGGGTCAGGTGGGCCGACGTGTCTGCTAGGCCTAGTAGGGACCATCGGTGTCGAGGGCTCGTCATGCGTGGGCTGGGTCCGAAGCGGTGCACTGAAAACCTGGGACCGCTGAAGGACGTCGTAGTCAGGTGTGCCCCCGAAGAAGTCACGGACGATGTCGTATGCGGTGTCAGGGCCAGCCTCATCCTCCTGACTAGGGTAGGAGGACTGTGAAGGCTCGGCAGGTGTCCATGTGTACTGGCTGGAGGGGCCTGTGAACAAATAATCACGTTAGATACGAACAATATGGTATTGAAAGTAGTAGTAAAAAATGTATAATTGTACCTGCGTGGTACGACGGTGCAGCAGAAGAAGGCCACGCTGACGTGCCGTAGTACGTTGCGGGGGGGGGGGGTAGGGTGTGGGGCCGCCGAAGACGGACCGGCCTCGTCACCGAAGTAACCTGAGCACAGTTCTAACTTATTTTGCTGAAAGTACTAGAAATTAGGAAGAAGGGTTCCCAGAGTACCTGACTGTGGACGTACAGGGCTCAATCTGCGAGGCTGCGTCGAGACTTGTGGAGACGGACCTAATGAATGTTTAATAACAATAAGTAAAGGATATTGATCAATAATTTTTAAAAGTATAATTCGTACCATGTTGCTCGGACCCTCCAAGACGTGATAGGAGGGGTCGTGTGGGTGCCGACATTGAAGAACGTCGGTGCACGTCTGACGGCCGAGACGACTCGGCGTGTGCACCACTCGTCCTGGGAGGCGGCCCTGCTGCATCTGTGGTAGATCGGCAGGAGGTGAGTTTCAGGGCGCGCGTCGTCTTATCGAAAACCCATCTAATGAAGCTCGTAACATCCGACGCACTTAGGTGATGCCCTTGCCGGACGCGGTCCATCTCGCCGTACCACTCCTCTGGGTACGGGGAGCGATCCACCACCGGCCTACCTATGGCGAAATGCTCGTACGACCATAGCTGAAGAAGAAGTGGACACCCGGCAAAAGTGGCTAGCGCCTCCTTCTTCATGCATGCGTCGCAGAGCGCCTGATACGTCGCAGCAAGAACAGCTGATGCCCAGCTGAACTGCAGTACATCCTCTGCATGCGCGTCCGCTATCGACCGGGTGTACGGCACAAGGGTCCTCGTAACCAGGTGGCATTGGCCACTAGTGAACATCACCCACCCAAACAACCAAAGGAGGTAGGCCTCCAAATGTCTCGAGACCGCGTATGCGTTGGCTTGTGGGTGGATGTACGTCGGCTGCATATATGACTGGTGTCAGAAATAATCATTACGACATAATTTGTTAGGAATCGATAGGTTGCATGTTACCATACCTGGAACTGTAGGATCCACTTCTTCGTTGGCCCTCGTGCATCGGCTAAGAACTCAGGCACGTACGGGGGTGCATCCTCCTTTCGCTGCACCGGCCCAAATCGCTGATGCATGTCGTTCATCCAGTCAGCCTGCATATCGATCACCCCAACCGTAGCTCCCACGCAAGGAAGGCCTAAGAGGTAGGAGACGTCCTGCAGGGTCGGGGTCATCTCTCCGCACGGTAGGTGGAACGTATGTGTCTCCGGCCTCCAACGGTCGACCAGTGCTGCTATCAGCGACCGATCGAAGTAGAAACGACGGGCCGCAACCTTGGGGTCCTCCGTCGTTCGGGCCTCGACCAACCGGCAAAGCGGTAGGAGTCCGGCCGCTCCCAACCTATAAGTATTGCAGTACATCAATAATATGTAACAACAACAGCGAAATGATATGTAACACCATCAGCTTTTCTAAGTACCTGTGGGTCCAGCGCTCGTCTACCGTCAGCAGCTCTCCAGGGCCTCGTGGGCGAAACACTCCTAGGTCCGTCTGGTGCTCGGCGGATAAGAAGCTGCGATGCTTCTTGTCCACGGCAGGGTCCAAAAGCTCTGGGGTCGAAGGCTGAGCCATCTCTGCATTTGAAAGATATGTACATTAGTACATTGAGAAATAAATACAAGAACAACAAACTTCGAATGCAAATTAACTGTACGCGAAATTAACATATATTAATACAAAGTACAAAACTAGCTGACCTACACAACAGGTGCATCACCGCCTGCACTTTTGGGACAATATTTGTAAGTGTGACCTACTTCGTTGCACTGACTGCATCGCTGCATCCTAGGGCCAGCCTCGGATTCATCCATATCGTTACGAATCCGCCGAGATTGTCTTCGGCCCGGTGCGTTCTTCATCTTTCCCAAATCAGGCACATATATTCTTGAAGGCCCTGGGTTACTTGTAAAAGTGTCAACAATGCCGTAACCATACAGCTCCTGGTTCCAGGTGTTCAGTACTTGATCTTTCATGAAATATTGTGACACATATTGCCTTGGAAGCATATGGTGCTCCGCGCACGCAGCTATGACATGTGTACAAGGTTTGTGGAGTAATTGTGGCTTCTGACAACTACATATGCATGTCCCACTCCTTAGCACACACTCTTGAACATGCCGCTCACGTCTACCCCCCTCCGACCCTTATCCCGACACAGGACACTGAACCTGTGCTCTGCTGTGCCCTCTTGATTTGCGCGATGCATGTGGGCCTTCCTATTTGCCTTCTCCATGTACTCACATAGCATCCGGCCATAAAGCATACGATTGTCCTCCATTACAACCTTAGCAGCTGCAAACCGATCAATGAAGTACTTGCAGGTACCATGCAAAATACCTTCTACAATTCCAACTAGTGGTAGGGACCTCATTCCTCTCATGACCCAGTTATAAACCTCTGCAAGGTTTGTAGTCATCACTCCATACCTGGCACCACCACTGTCGTACAGCAGAGCCCATTTTTCATTGGGCTCATTGCGTATCCACTGTGAAAAGCTCCTAATAGATGAGCCAGATCTCCGTACAATCTGCGGAGTATCGGTTGGGACCCGACCGAGAGCTATTGGTTCCTCACGGTTAGGTGCGGCCTCCGCAGTTTGTTTAAGAATCAGTTCATCAAGTCTTGCCCATAATGCATTGAACTTACGTTGTTGGTTCTGACTGCACAACTTCTTGAAGAGCTTCATTAACTCTTTGTTTTTAAACTGTCTGTAGAAGTTCGCACCCATATGGCGCATGCACCACCTACTTTTGAGATCTGGCCACTGTACTGGTACACCCCGTCGCACGCTACCGTGTTGCATATCTAGCAAAGCCTGCAACAATCCTGCATGTCTATCATGAATGAGACACACAGCTGATCGGTCAAGAACAATTGCATACTTCACCCGCTCTAGGAACCAATACCAGCTGTCCCCATTCTCACTCTCCACGAACGCAAACCCTAGTGGCAGCACTTGGTTGTTACCGTCGACCCCTATTGCAGACAATATCTGCCCTTTGTACTTCCCAGTTAGGAATGTTCCATCTAGGTATATGATGGGTCGGCAATATCTAAATGCTTTGATAGTTGCACCGAATGCAAAGAAAGCACGCTGCAACACTCTTTTTCCGTTGTACTCCACATCAGTAGAGGGGTAATGCTTGATATCATAGTAGCTGCCTGGATTTCTTGCACAAATTGTGGCTAATTGACGAGGTAGATTGTGATACGAATCTTCATATGTACCGAACCTAATCTCAATAGCCTTTTGTTTCGCCCTCCATGCCTTCGCATAATTTATTGTGTACTGGAACCTTTGCTCAATAGCACGGATTATTGATCGTGGCTCATACCTTAGGTTGTCCACAATCTCTCCGTACATAACATTTGCAATGAAAGCAGAAGACAGGTTCCGATGGGCGAACTCTATTTCCTCAATATGACAATTATGTTCCTTAACTATTGAGCATTGCCAGTAGTCTGTCCATTTCCCTCTAAATGCGTGCACCCGCCAAGGGCACTCAGGAACCAAGCACTTCACATCGTACTCTCTTTTACTTGATTTAACAACCTTGAATTGCCTACGAAGAGACAACGACCAAAATTTCACAGCATCAATAACCGCCTCTTTTGTAGGGTACATAGCACCCTGTGACACCTCATTCTCATGGTATGGCCACGGTGTCTGGTCAGCCTCGCTAACCACCAACTTCAAAAATTCTTGATCCCGCCACTCCACAGGAACTGCAGCATTACCCTCCTCATCAGAAGAATCCCCATCGGCAAGGCCTTCCTCCAACTCTTCATCCTCCAAATCCATATCTTCAATGATGCTAGGGATGTGCGCCCCTTCATCAGCTACACCCATCGGCTCCAGGTCTGGAACATCACCAACCTCCTCTCTAGACCCTACATTAGCCGCCTCTGACTCATCTTCCACTGCCTCACTTGGTCCTGCTACTGCTTCTTCAGAGTTCACCTCATTTTGATCTTTCAGGTACGCCGCAGCTAATAAAACAAGCGGTATGCCACGTTCACAGCATATATCTACATACTGCCTCCAAGTTGATGTGGCTTCGATGGGAACAAGCTCACCAAAGTATCCATGACTAGCACGGCTCAGAACACCTTTCAACTTCAGCTCATATTGCTGCGGATCCAATTGGAAAAACCGCATGAGCCATTTGCACACCCCCACAATAGTCCTCTCATTAGCCTTACTAAGCCCCTTCATAACATGGCGAAATCCAGAGAGATCTACACCGTTGGGACCGTACATAATTTCACCCTCACCATAATATATCTGAAAAATTAATTTATCTCCCATTCCTGGAAACACCCGCAAACATAACACATGTTAAGACAACAAACTATATTTCTGATTATCGGATAAAATAGTTTTTAAATGCTACCCTAGGTTCGCAAATTATCATCTACTGTTGACTCATACGTCTGCATGTACAAGTAATATACTATAAACTATATACTACAAACAACATACTGAAAATAATATACTACAAATAATATACTACAGGTAACAAATTGAAAATAATGTACTAATTTTCTAACTAAATTTTACAATTTTCTAAACCCTAGATCTAACTATCTAAAATCTATGTCATATACTACTACTGCACTAATTAACAACAATAAAAAGGATAAAAAGATTGACCTGAAATTTTTTTCCAAATCCGCAGCCCAAATACAGCAGGGCTTCACCGATCTCTCTTCCTCCCCTCTCCTCTCCTCTCTTCTCCTCTCTCTTCTCAATTTTTCTTTTTTTCCGAATTTTCTGATTCTTTCTCCAATTTTCGGGGTTTATATAGACTCAGCGCGCAGGGGGCCGGCGCGGGGCGGCGGGCGGGAGGCGCCCTTACCGAGGGCGGTAAGGACCTCTACCCGCCCCCTGAGGGGGCGGTTAGCTGTGGGGCCCGGGCGGCAAGGCCTACCGCCCTCTCAGGGGGCGGTTAGCACCCGTACCCGCCCTCTGAGAGGGCTGCAGCCCTCTGAGAGGGCGGTGAGCGCCTACTTTTGCAAATCTTTTCGCCGGGAATCTATTTATTTAAATTTAAACTCGAAAAAATATAAAAATAAAAAAACTCGAGCTCCGTGACTTCTGCCGGCCGAGGCGCCGGAAAACCGATTCGGCCGCGCAGCTTTTTGTGGGCGAGTTGCGTCGGCGGGGCGGGGCCGTGCAGTTTTGGGGCCGGGAATCGACGCGCCGCGTATGTTGGGCTGGGACAAGGGAATTTTGTTGCAGGGCTTTGCGCTCGCCGTTGCTGGGCTTTCACGTTTTCACATCCCCAGCTGCTTCAATTGTTCAGCCGCAGCCGGCGCTCCGTGGCAAACCGGCGCTCCGTGGAGTAACTTGTAACAGCAGGCGGCGCAGCTTGCGCTTGCAAGAATCATCTGCGAACTCGTAGTGCTTGCTTGTTCCACGCGCTCCAAACAAACAATGGGGCACGGAAATATCTCACCCATCTTTATCTAGGCCTTCCCCGTGTGCTCATCGATGCAAGCCAAAGAAAGAACACGCAAGGAGTACTGCAAGACCAATGACGCCGATGATATCTGCTCATCTGTGTATAAAATCTTTCTAATACAAGTTTTGTATTTTTTGAATCATTAGGTTAATCCAAAACTAAAAGATAAACTAAAGATTTATTCATATATAATTAAGTTAAGAAAAAAATAACTAAGTGGCAACCCATAACTATTTGCATCCATATTTCTGCGTGATGGATGCACATCGGAGACGCAACGAGCCGCCTTGTTAGCTCCACCTGCCGCCGGTGCCGCCCCGAGCCTACGCACACACAAGGAGATATTCCACCAGATAAATATTTCGATTAGGGATGACAATTAGGTATGGTAAGTACGGATAGTGCTCACTCATACCTGCAGCTGTTGGTTTTTTACCCGTCCGCAGGTACACCCGTAAACGCCTGTGGGTAAAAGGCCGGCACCAAACCCCTCCCCTGCGGGTATACCTGTTTACCCGCGGGGCGGTGACGCGAGACGGTGGGGCGGGTTGGGGCAGCGCAGAGCACCTGCTTGTTGCTGGGCCCGTAGGCATCATATGTGACGTGCTGGCAATGGGAGTTGTAGAGCGAGGAGGGCGAGGGTGGCAGGTGGAGCACCATCCTAGCGTCGACCGCGGCGGGGTGCGCGTGCGCCCATGGCGTGAAGGGGACGGACGGGAGCGGGAGGCGGTGGTACTGTCTAGGCGCTTCACCCTTTCGTCACAGCCCGACCGGATCAGACCAGCGGCGAACTCCATCTCCAGCGATCGATCGAGACCGATGTAATTAGACGTGGGGCGGGGCGACGCGACACAGTAGGGATGGAGAGGCGACGACGGGGTGGTCCTAGTCGGTGGCAGTAGAGGTGGTGCTCAGTTGGTGCTGTGGAGGTGGCATGCAGAGGCGACAGAACTCGGGGTGGGAGGAGGCTGCTCCGTTGCAACTGGACCTCATCAGGGGTGTGAAGACGTCGTTCGGCGGGCAGAGAGAGATCAGACGAGCGATGGTGGTAGCGGGTGGAGACTGGAGAGGCAGATCTGGAACCTGGCGGTGGGTAGAGAGATAGAGCAGTGTTGGAGGGATGCATTTTGGCGACGGGTGAAAGGATAATGCAGTGGCAGGTGGGTAATTCCATCCAAGCCTAAGGGGAGGTTTGTTCCAGGTGGGGCAATTCTCGGGTGAAATGGGCTATACGAGTAAACGGGTTTGATGGGTACGGATATACTTATCTATATTCGTACCCGTCTACCCATCGAGTATTATTTTCACTACATGTTTACCTACGGAGTACTATTTTTCACCCACGAATATACATGCGGATACTAAATGCAACAAATATCCGATTCTATTAGAATATTTATCTGCGGGTAAACAAATAATTAGATTTAATTGCCCCACTAATTCTGGTCGACCTCGCCACTCATCTCTCAGCAGATTCTTTTGCCATCGACTTCTATTTTTCCCTCGCTGTCACCTTTCTTCGCAGGGATGAAAACGGAAACGATATATATCGGTTTTTCGGGGCTCGTTTTCGAAGAGTTCCGACCGTAGCAGTCGGAAATGATATACCAAAGAAATGGAAATGGAAATGGTATTACGTCCCGGAAATAGAAGTGGAAATGATTTTGGGCTCTTCAGATCATTTTCGGGGTTTTCCGTATTTAGCCGGTAATTATTGTATTTTAAGCCCGATAATTACCCTTTTTCACCCTCATATCTGAAGGCCCGCATCCACAAGTAGCGCAACCCATATAAATCTATGTCAAGTCTAAACTATTATGTGTCTATGTTAAGTCTGAACTAAAAACTATATATAATATATTTATCTCGTTGGATGTTAGCATGTTGCGATGTTCTGGTGTCTGGTTGTATACTTCAGTACTTATGTGTTTATTTGGTCTATCATAAGTCGAATATGTATGGTATTATTACTTAAGTTAAATATTTAATATTATTCTCATAGTGTGTTTATGTGTAATCATCGATCAATTGACTTGATCCTATACATGGTGCATGGGCGTGATTACGAGTAGCGTTACGTCGGTGTTTATCATTCTATAATTTTGATTTCCGATCGATACCAGCTTATTTCCGTTCCAACAATATCGTTATCGATGTTCCCGTAATATCGACGCCGTATTTATTTCTGACACTATCGTTTTCGATTTCGCTTTTGAAAAAAAATATAAAAATAAAAATGGTGAAAGCTTCTTCCGATCGTTTCTAACTGTTTTCATTCCTATTTCTTTGCTTCCACCGTGTCGATCGATCAGGCTCTGTTTGGAAAATTCATTCATGAACTTTCGCTTCCATGAGCTTCCTGCCTCGTGCCACATTATCGTGTCTGCTAATTACTGGTCCAGACATCCGGTGGTACTGATTTCAGGGCCGGGTGATGGACTGATCTGCCATATATGCTACTTTACATGTCTAAACTCTTGCAGAACTGATCTTTGCTGGGATCGAGTTCTAGTTCTATTTTGCACACACGCAGAATAGATTTTATACGTGGATCTATTACTACCTATTCGTATCAAAGACTGATATTAAAAATATATTAAAAAATCAACAATAAAACTTAACTATCACTGCTAGTTCTAATCATAAATCGGTAATGATATTGTCATTATCAGTTCTTCTTATAAACAAATAGTGATGGGCTTAATATCACTGCCGATTTTAATCACAAATTAGTAGTGATAGTTCGTTAAGTATCACTGTCAGTCGTGTTACCAATCGGTAATGATAATGGATATTACTGTCGATCCGTATTACAAAACAACAGTGATAATAGATGATAGTTTATTTAAAAAAATCATAGTTTTTCATACGAAATCAGATGAGAATAAATTTTATAGGAAAATTGTAGCTCTCGACGAGATCTACAACTTTATAGTTAAAAACATTTTCATTTGAAGTCATATAGATATCCAAATAATCGTTTAAAATTTCATATACAAGAGATCAAAAGAATTATATAGGCTATTGTTATCACAAGCACTTATGTAGTGACATGGTAATTATGTATCGCTTGACCCAGGTTCAAATACCACAAACCGCATGTGTGCCTATTTCACGCAAGCAAAAAGAAAAAAAAGCTTTTTTCAACCAAAATATATCGAGCGACAGTGATAGTTAGGATTATCATTGTCTATTGCTCATTATTAATTCCAAAATTAACAATGAAGATCACTTTAAAATCGATAGTAAAGATATTTTTTACATAACGTTCTCAACGGAAAAACGACGCGACGAGCATGAGTTGGAGGCCAATTTAACTTCCTTTGATCGAAATGAAAAACTAACGCGAGGCCAATCCAATGGTAAATCGCGCATGATATCATGGTCGGCATTACCTATTTTTACTATAAAACTTTCATGTTTATCTGGGAATGGCTACTTATCGAATCAATTTTGAACGTGTTGGATTGGATGATAAAGTGAAATAAAATATGATTATTTATATTTTGTTAGATGGGACGATCTAATTCCTTGTTCGGTAGTATGGATATGGTGATCTATTTTTTTTTATTTGGTTAGATGGATAAAATTTGGATGGGGTTAGTTAAAAATTTGTAAGACTCCCTTGTCATATATTTAGTTTTTTTTATTAAAATATAATCATACGAGATCTTGATTTGTTGATTTAATTGCAATGAATACAATGATACAATTGGATCACAAATCAGATAAATAGTTTAAGAGATAATATCATTTGAAATATGATAACAAAAAATACATTTACCGTAACTAATCAAAATATACCATATTAATAAGGATAAAATTCATTCAGAACATAGATAGCTTTTCCAACTATTTTTTGCGGATAAGCTCATTTAGCATCGGAGAAAAATATTGTCTCAATATGATCATCCTATTAAGCTTATACTCCAATCAAACAACTTAAAAAATTAAATGACCATATCCCTCTAATTAAACACAACCTTTTTAACTTTTCGGAAGAAAATGACTTGCCCACAATTTAACATGAGATATATATTCCTGCGGCTAGTGGCCGGTCATGCTGATCCTTGTGTTCGTCGTCGTTATGAAGCAAAATATTTGCCCTTAATTGTTTGGTAGGCGGCCGAAATTAGCATGCATGAGAAAACGATGCATGGGTCAATGGGTGAGTATAGTCATAGCTCAAAACAAGTGCACAATCTCGGTGAACTATTGAGATCCACACTATAAAAGAGTATCTTTACTGTTAGCTCTAAAGTGACATTCAATATCAATTTTAAAGTTAGTAGCGAACAATAGCAAGTAGTAGTTGCTCAAAACAAGTGCACATTTTTGATGAACTATTGAGATGCACACTACTAAAAAAAAAGTACCTTAAGTGTTAGCTCTAAAATGATGTTTAATAACGGTTTTGTAGTCCAAGAATGGGTAACAGGTAGTGATAGTCGGGGTAACAGGTACTGATAGTCGACTATCACTGCCGACTCAGGGATCGACAGTGAAGGTGTTATCACTACCGGCTGAAGGTTTCAGTCGACAATGATAGTTGGTTATTATGGTCGGCTAAAAACTTCAGCCGGTAGTGATAGTCGATATTCGAATTGATATTTTTTAGCTTGATAATATGATTTTTTTTGCCCGACCAGACAACCCCACGCGTGCAGTCACAAATCACAAGTCATATGATTTTTCGCGCGAAATACACGCGTGTGCAATTCGAACCCGAGATCACTCAGCTCGCGCGATACGTTCTTACCATCCCACCACAGAAGTGCTTGTGATAACAATAGCATATGTAATCCTTTTGATATCTTCTATCTGAAACTTCAAATGATTATTTGGATATCTAAATACTTCAAATGAAAAAAAATCAACTACAAATTTGTAGATCTCGTCGAGGGCTACAATTTTCGTATAAAGTTTGTCCTTATTAAATTTCGTATAAAAAATTATAATTTTTTAAGATAAACTATCATACATTATCATTGCTTGTTCGTAACATGGATCGGCAGTGATACTCATTATTATTGCTGGTTGGTAACACGGACTGGAAGTGATACTCGACGAACTATCACTGTCGGTTCGTGGTTAAAATCAGCAGTAATAGTCAACCCATCACTGCCGGTTCATAAGAATGGTCAGCAGTGATACTATCATTGTCGGTTCCTTTTGAATACATTTTTATGTTGATCCTTGATACGACCCGGCAGTGATACTTTATCATCATCGGCTCGTAAGGAATCGATAGTAATAGATTAGTATATAAGACTACCCCTAACCATATTCCCTTCATTTCATTCCCTTCCCCGTTCCCATTCCTTTTATTTTCTCTCATCTCCAACAGCTTCCCTTCGAAGGGAATCGCGAGGGGAAAGGAGAGAGAATCCCGTCCTGAAGGGAATGACCCTGTGAATCTCATCGTGAAGGGAACCGTGAAGGGAAACCGTTAGAGCGCTGAAGGAAAATAGAATCTCTTCACGACGCGAATCTCCCCCGCGAAGGGAAGTCGTTGGGTTCGGTCCGAGATCTATTATGTAAGTAGTGACACTGTCTTTGGTATCAGAATCCTCTGAATTCAGACAAACTGAAGTTACGATTACTGCAGTTTCATCTCAGTCGCGCGGGCGATCCAACGGAGGAAATGGGCTCTTCCCCTTCTCGTTTCCTTCGTGACCGTGAGGTTTCGCAGCCCGGAGATGCCAGGAGGAAAATAGCCGGTCAGTCCATTGTTACTGAGCACCAAGAAGGTGAGTGAGGCCAGGTTGGCAGTGGTGTCCGGGATGCCACCGGTGAGGTTGTTCAAGCGCAGGTCCAGCTTCTGCAGTTGTCGTAGCTCGCTGATCCGGCTCGGGATGCAGCCAAACAACGAGTTGTGTAACTCAGGTCCAGACCGACCAAGTTCTTCAACTCACCAATCTGGCTCGGCACTAGCCCGGTGAGCGTGTTGTAGCTGAGGTCAAGGCGCACCAGCAACGTGACCCCGTCGATGCCCTACTGCTTGCAGGATCTCGCCATGGACCAGGCCATTCTGGGCGGAGATGGTGAACACCTGGAGAGACTGGAGGCTGGCCAGATCTGGCGGCATCATCCCGAACAGCGACGGGTTTGCCCTGATGCTGAGCTGTTGCAGGCCGGAAGCCAAGAGGTTGGCGGGCACCGGCAAGGTGAGAGTCGTGGTGGCAGCCGACTTCGTGAAGCAGTCGATGAAGAAGAGGGACTGGAGACGGGGCAGGGAGAGCACCTTGGGATGGAAGGCAGCCGCGTCTTTGCACGTCGGATTGGGCTCCACGCCGAAGTCCAGCTGCGTGATGTGCATGCGCGTTGCCGGCGCCCGAGTCCGCGCCTGCGCCAGGGGCAGGGAAAAAATTATTGCCAATATGGAAACCGATAAACCCGATTTTCCTATTTACCCGTGGGTCCCGATTAAATTTGTTACCGGCCAAAATTTTCGGCGTTTTTTGAATTGGCGCCCGCGCTCCGCTGCACAACACCGTTTCAGCGGCCCGGCCCACACAACAAACCAGCTCCAAGTCTCCAACCCTGTTCTCCCGACTCCCAACTCCCAATCCCCATCCCCATCTCCTGTTCCCAGCCACCGCCATCGCTATTCGTTGCTGCACCCGTGCGGTGCGGCTCGAGTGAAGCTCGGCTGCTCGGGCGTCCAGCGGCGGGAGCGGCCGCGCGGGCCTGCGGGAGTGCGGGCTGCTGCTGCGGCGCGCGCCATGCGCGGCCGAGCGAGCGGCGCGACTCAGCAAGCTAGAGCTACTGAGCTAGTCGGCGCGGCGCGGCGCGGTGAGCTCGAGGCGGCGCGGCTCAGCGTGCAACAGCGGGGCGCTGAGCAAGAGGCGGCGCGGGCGCGGGCGCGGGCGCGCGGCCCGGCGAGCAAGAGCCAAGAGGCGTCGCGGGATCTGCTGTGCACCGTGCTCTGCTGTGCCCGTGCTGTGCACCGTGCTCTGCTCGGCCGTGCACTGTGATCTGCGCTTCGAACGGCTGCCCTCTGTTGTGCTCTGTCTGCTACACTCCCCATCCCCAGTCGGCGTGGTCTGCTCAAGCCTGGGTCTGCTGTGATGGTGATAGAAGGCATGGGAGGGGCGGATCACCGTGACAAAGGCACGGGCGTCGCCGGCGCATCGTCCACCAGTGGCGCCGCTGGTAGGAGCACGGCGACAGATGGTGCTGTTGAGGTGGTCACTCAAGTAGGTAGTAACCTGTTATTTGCATGATTAACTGTCAATTTACCTGAGAGCTAATGAGCTATTCGATGGTTGTAATTTGAAAGCCTGTATATAAGCATGGTATATATATATGAATGTTCTTCATGTGGTAGGATTTGCAGCTACCATCTCAATAGGGTGAGAAATTTTGAAGAATGTTGCTATAATATAATTCTCAATCGCAGTTCAGTTTTAAATCTGGCCACCATACAAACTATACTTTCAGGTGATCAGGTCTAACTAGATGGGATGAAGTGTACATGACCAATCAAACAATATGTTTTATACAGCTTGTCCAATATTTATATTAAGACAATTATAACTGACTATATGACTGGAAACTTCTCTTTGTTTGACTGAATATTCATCTTTTTCATAATATGTATTGAATCATGTGTCTATAATAGGAGTACTGTGAAAAACATCCCAAAGTATGCTTCATGTAAGGCGATGCTTGTCTGAGCAAAAAAATGATGTGTCCAAATACTCATCATCCTCTAGTTTCACACTTGTTTGGTAACTATGTATCCATTTTTTGTTTCACACCGGTTCTGTTTCATGTGCTCATCATCATATTTAGTAGTGGCCATGTTATCTCTTGCATAATTGTTCATATTTTTGTATGGTACTGCAGGGAGACGGGTGAAATTAACAGGAACCATTGAGAACCCTTGGAGCCATGGTGAGCCTCTTGGGAATGGCTTTAGCTGCAATTATTGTCCTGCTCGCATTAAGGGTGGATGTGTGAGCCGTCTAAGGTAGCATTTGGGTGGATTGCCTGGGAATGTGGCGGCCTGCAAAAATGTGCCACTTAATGTTAAGGCATTAATGACGGATGAAGTAGCAATCCGAAGAGTAAGGAGGAAGCGAAACAAGAACCTTCATCTCTATGTTGAAAAGGAGGTTATGTTAGCAAATAGAGATTTTGGGAATTTTGGCAGGGTAAGAATTCCTCCTGATGAAGCAGGACAGATTGAGATGGCGATGAGAGAGTCATTGAGAGAACATGCCATGGAACGTGCCAACACTTCGCCTTTTGGTAGGACTGGTGGTAGTGGGTCTGCAAGTTGTTCAGCTAATCAACAAAGTACACTTGACAGGTAAGAATTGTATAATTGAGAAACTGATGTTGAATGCAATTGTACTTGTGCACTTACTTTTGTTTTTGTGTGCATGATTGTACAGGTTCTACCAAAGCTGAAGTGTTTCACAAGATCCCTTTGACATAGATTTGGCACGCAGCAGGGCACAAGCGCAGCCTCGGGTGGACATTATGCTCATGGGGGATGGCAAAGAGAAGCTTGGGAAAGCTTTGACCAAGTGGTTTCATGCCAATGATATTCTAGGAAGAAAAGCAGACTGTCCGTACTTTCGATCAGCCATTAAATTAGCCCAACAGCTGGAGAAGGAGTGCACATTCCTATTGGAAGAGAAATAGATGGCCCATTGCTTGATATGAACTATGAAGACATGGAGGCTCACATGGCTGAATTCAAGGATGAATGGGGTGACTATGGAGTTACCATCATGTGTGATTCATGGACAGGTATATACTTGTATAATCGAGGAAATAAGATTGAATGCAATTGTCCTTTTGCACTTACTTTTGTTTTTTTTGCATGATTGTACAGGTCCTACCATGATGTGCATTATTAATTTTATGATCTTTTGCAATGGACGTATGTTCTTCCACAAGTCTATAAATGCAACTGGTTCTATCCAAAATGCAAATTTTATTTATGATTGCCTTAGAGAGGTGGTTGTTGAGGAGATTGGGGCTAAGGTTGTCGTTCAGATTGTCACAGATAATGGCTCTAACTACAAGAAAGCATGCCAGCAGCTCATTGCTCAGTATCCACACATTACTTGGCAGCCATGTGCAGCTCATACTATCAATTTGATGTTGAAGGACATATGACGTTTTCCAGAGGTCACGAAAGTCGTGGACAGTGGAAAGTGAATTTGTAGATTCTTTTATAACCATAACAGGTAAATACTTGTATACTTGAGAAACTGATGTTGAATAAAATTGTATTTGTGTGTTTACTTTGGTTTTTCATTTTCAGGCTGCATGCTATGATGAGGGAGCAGATTGGTGGAGAGTTGATTCGGTGGAATGCCACTAGGTTTGGCACGGTTTTCATCTTCCTTGAAAGTTTTTGGGACAGACAGGATAAGTTCAAGGTATGGATGGTGTCTGATGAGTGGACTAATAGTGCGTGGAGGGATGAAGAGGACCATGAATTCACATATGATTGTTTGACAAATAGAAGATGGTGGAGTGGCATGGAATTGGTGTTGAAAGCTGTCACACCAATCTACTCTGTACTTCGCTTTGCTGATCAGCAGAAAAGCGCATCTATATCTGGATTCCTTCCAAAGATGTTGAAAGCCGTAGATGACATACGTGCTACATTAAGTAATAAAGAAGATTTCCGTGATAGGATAATGGAAGTAATCAACAAGAGACTTCAATATCTTCTCAATGAAACTCTCATGGTTACAGGTAAGTGCTGAAATGAAAATATTGCTCAACTTGTATCCTTTCCTAGCTGAGTGCTAAACTTGTTTCTTTTTCTAGCTGCTGCACTTGATCCTGAAGCACTATATAGGTCGAAGCTTGTGAAAAAATCATCTTCCAGACACGCTGTAACATTGGCCCTCAAGAAGATTGCAAGCTCATCTTCAAAGGCATCTGATGCAATTGAACAATTTGCTTTCTTCAGTGCAAAGAGAGGGTTATTTGGAGGAGAGGAGGCTCGACGATCGGCACTTAGTGGCCGTATGAGTGCAGGTTTTGTTTTGATTGCAGCTTTTTAATGGTGTTATTGCAAGTTTTTTTTTATTACTTCTCTTGTTGTGATACTTGTTCTGTTATTTATTGTAGCTGATTGGTGGGATTCATAAGGAGGAGAGCATAAAGAACTACAAAAGATTGCACGGCGTATTGTTTCACAATGCATGTCCTCCAGTGGGTGTGAGCGAAACTGGAGCACATTTGCTATGGTTCATACAAAGTTGAGAAATCGGTTGGGTTATGAGAAGCTCCACAAGTTGGTTTATGTCCACTACAATTTGAAGTTGTGCATCCAACATTTCGTAACTGACATGCAAAGCCTTCAAGAAATTCAAGGCTCTAAAGAAAGGGAGTCCGATCCTTGTAGCATCATGATGGATGTTGCTATGTATGATGAAGGCAACCCAATTATGGATTGGTTGTGCAACTCTAGGAGTGAGTCTGCACCTATTCTTGATGAATATGTTGACAATGAGCCTGAATCCCCAAGCCCAAGTAGATTTCTCATAGATGAGTTAGGAATGGATGAAGAAGAAGTGGCCATATTTAAGAGGAAGCTTGAGTTTGGTAGAAAGGGCGATAAGAAGAAAGGGAAGGTAGGATTGGAGGAAGATGAAGAAGGCATTGCGGACGATTTTGAGTCGGATTCTTCACAAGGTAGCCCAACTTATGCTGAATCAGGGGATAACAGTTCAGATGATGCAGGTTGCGGTACAGATGATGCTGCAGGTTGTGGTACAAATGATGCTGCAGGTTGTGGTACAAATGATAACTCAATTGCATATGTAGCATTTAAATTCAAATGGGTACCTATGAGCTTACATTTGAATTTGTAGGTGCTAGACGTGAGCAACCAACCTCTATCCGTCCAAGATCAACAAGGCAAAAGAAACTCTCTATCAAGGGCCTCAATCTTAAAAAGGTTTGACAAACCTCTTGCCCTCTATCTTAAAAAAGGTTATCCATAGTATTTATCCTATTCTTGTCAAACCTTTTTCTAATCAAATATGTACTTGTGATTAATTAACTTCAACAGAATCAAAGAACAGTTAGAGATTTTCTTTGGAAGTCTATTATATTGACAGTTTAATTAAGTTGTGTGTTTTTTTAACAGAGCAAAATAGTATGCAGTTGTCATTGATCTTACACATTTGTATATTGTGACCAAATTTTGAGTATATGTCAATATTTGTAGTGATCCAAGCCTCCAAGGACTCTGGACGGAGTTAGTGATCAAATCTGAGCATGTCACCTGTTTTGTCATCTTGGTTCAAGTGCTTGTAATACGTGGGACTATGGAGTATGGGCTGATTTAGTGATCAGATATTGAGCCTATGTGACCCTATTTTGGTTTATATGTTTGTAATATTTGAGACTACGGACTGATGTTTATGTTGTGCATTTTGGTTCAAACTTGTAATATTTGGGACTATGGATTCATGCCAATGTTTCCTATTTTCTTCCAAACATGTAGTATTTGAGATTATGTCAGTTGTTATGCTTAAATCTATCCAATAGACTATGCATGTGGAAGAATATGAGCTTATATGATGTTTTGTGCACTTATCAAATGGAACATATTGAATGTGTGCTATGAAAGTGTGATATTATCTCATTTATATATTATTAAGCGCTATTTTTTATGTCAAATAGTTTGGATACAATCTATATGATTTTTATAGAGAAATTGAGCCATTTTTTTTAATTTTGTCCGAAAAAGTTTGTCTATCGCCGATGGAATTCCGATAAATCCGATAATCCTGTTTATCGCTAACCTTCGATATTTTTTTGTTATCGATAAGTTTTTCCTTGGCCAGAGGCGGCTGACTTGCACTCGAGGCCCGGCTACGGCGCGTCGCAAGGGTCGGGGCTCTCGGTACACCAGTCCCGGTCCGAGGACACAGCCTCCATGACGCGGAACAGCATCTCCCTCTCGGCTGGGTCCATAGCCGCCACCGCCACCGCGTCTATGGGGAGCAGGAGCAGTATAGACATGGGCAGGGCAATGGAGGCTGGCACCATGGTGTTCGCGCGTGCGTGAGGTGTGTCTGTGTGAAATTTGGGGAGTCTCACAGTCTGCGGCAGAGGTGGCGGCGGGCTTACGGGCCACGCTCGTGTTGCAGCCTGCTCTGCTGTCACTACTGCATCGCATGACCGGCCCCATCTTTGTCATATTTTCCTATCTTTCATCCATCTTTCTGAGATCCCATCGGCCATGGATATGATGAGAGATAAATAGAAGGTCGCAATGCATCTTGATCTCCATCGTCTGCTCTGCTGCTGTTTGTTTCCATGATGTCTTTCATTCCTTATCTGAAAAATCTCATTTTCTTCACCTTACTGATCAAACGATGTTAGTATTGGTGTCGCAGTTAACGAATTAACAATGTTCTTCTAGGACTGGCTGTGACTGCTCTTTGCCTTGCCCTCCGCAGCGCCGCCGAGTGCTCCATGCCCGCCGTCGTGTCCGCCCCGTGCCCTCTTGTCTCCTAGCTTCTTCCCGTCCAGGGATGGCGCTCTGGCCGTCCGGCGTGGCATGGAGTGGAGGAGATCTGAGCACCCAGCCTGGCAGGCTCCTCTGGGGTGGGTGGCCGGAGCCGACGAGCCGCCATGATCACCGTGGTGATGGCATGGTGGCTAGTGTTGGAGGTGACTGGTGCTGTCGTGAGTCGTGACTTTGAACTGGCGCGGAGGTGCCCAAGTTTGAGGTTGATCAGGTTGGGTTGGGCTGTCATGCGCCACTGGGGCTCAAACGAAAATATATGAATCTTATGGGAATTTTTTGAATAAAAATGAGATTTAAAAAAGTAGTTGGGAAAATAGCTCAATCGTTTTTTTGCCCCGTTTTCACATTTAATTTCCTTTTTTTTCCTTTCCCGCTTAAATCCCGAAAATACGAAAACGATCGAGAGAAATATAGAACTGATAAGGATCTTTTTTCTTAACGTAAAACATAAGGAATTTTAGGAGGATTAATATCTGATATTGAACACGGAATTTCGTTTTCTGCCTAGCCTGTGTTTATAATTGAGGTTAACTGCGTGATGTTTCGGCTAGCAAGTTAAGAGTTGAAAGAACTAATGCAGTGGAAAAGCGTGTGTTTGCACTCTCCTTAGGTCCTGTAGTCTCGCAAAATTATTTTCTCAGTTATTTTTTTGGCCAAGGCTCTAATCAACATGGATTATTATGAGTGGAGGGCTGCGCGTACGACAAAACATGCTAGTGCGCCAAGCATCTCGACGGGTTCGTTATTTGTGGCTTGAGCACTCCAAAAGTAATACTTACACAATGTATTTGGTTAGATATATGTGCTCAGTCTCACTCTTGCAGTCTCACTCTTGCCTGTGGAATACAAGTAACTAGTGTTCTGTTACTTGCATACCACTTGGTTCTGACTTAGTAGGATATAAAAAAGATCTCTTAGTCAGGTTGAGCATGTACATAGATTTTTCTAGTTTCTCTAGAAATAGGTTCCTAGGATGCAGACGCGTTAGTTAGTACTATTATTAATATTTGATTAGTGCATATTAAGTTATACTCGTGTGTTTCAAAGTTGATAAAGACTTAATAAGATAAACTAAGGGTTATTAGAATATGTTTTTGCAAAACAAACATCATAGTAACCCTTGCTTCTTAAATTATATCTCATGCAGGTAACCGGACACAGAGAGAGATTTTGAAAAGAAAAAAGATGTACTGTTTTACCTTGAGAGTTTGCCTTTGGAACCAAAAGAGGATTTCAACCTCTTCGGAGGAGGAATTCCCGAGCCGGTGGGGCGACCGCCAAGCTTGGAAGGAAAGATTACTGTGAGGGTGTCCTCTGTTTCCAACCTTTCCTCCAATGGCATAGGTGCCAGAGACACCGACACTAGGGCCAGGACATCTTGTGCTTCCTCCAAAATTCCTGCCTGACACATGCTCAAGCGTCATTGTACATTTGGGACCAGTCGTTTCATTCAAATTGTCTAATAAGATGAGGATGAACCTCGAATGCATGGGGTGCGGGGTTGTAAATTACCTCAGGCAGGCATCCCCTACTTGGAGTAGGGGACGGTTCGGGGAAGACGGTGACTTGCACGTCCTCAGGGTCGGTGTCTGAAACATCTGAGATGGCTTGGTCCCTCTTCTTAGTCTTGGCCAGGGTCGAAGCACCTTGAATTGAGGGAGTTTTTCTCCTTACCCCACGACTGATCCCCTGACTAGAGGGGCTTGTCAGGCTAACTGCTAAGCCCAAGTCGATGCATGAAAGCATCTGCTGACTAACATTTAGTCAAGACTCAAAATTATAACCAAGGGGAAAGACCAGGAGATTGGAGGGATGATTACCTTTATCTCCGTCGCCCTGATGTTGGGCGGCAAATCACATAGAGCAACCAGAACATCATCCCAATCACTTGTTGGGGCCTTGTAAAAAAAGGTACTTGACCTTCTTCTTCACCGCCACCAGCAACAATACTGCAAAGAGAGACGAGTGCACTTATATCATATGAGTGCGAAGTCTAAAATACAAAGAAGAGCAACAACCTTACCGGTTGTGCTGTCTCAAGTGGGTCTAGGGGACCCGAGTATATACACGCAGTGTGTACTTGAGCCTTCAAAGGACTTAGGCGGTGTTGGGTAAAATCTAGTGCCACGTCCCAGGACGTTAGGCCGTGAGCCTTAATGCTCTTGACACATTTGATGAACACCCAAAATTGCTGGCTCACCTGTAAATGTTCTTGACAGTGAGGACACAGATTCGCCCATACGCCCTGGTACTCGAGGGCGCCTGGGGCAAGGCACTCGCAGTAGAATCACTACTTGTGCCATTCTGACCATGACAATTTAATCATGATTTCAATCTATTCACTGTGGTGAGGCCACCGCGAAGGCGGAAGCCAGCGAAACCCGCCACTCCATTTGGGAGATTCTTTAGGTGGTAGTAGTAACGGAATAACGAAAGGAGAGGCCTTTAGTCCTACTAAAGCCTCACAGAGGTGAGCAAAGATGCTCATCATCGTAATGGAGTTGGGGTTGGTGTTGATCAACTACAGTGAAAGAACATCCCAAACACCACAATTTCTTCGATGTTCGGGCTCAGAACGTCTTTCTCCTCCACTGATCACTAGGGAATCAAGCTCCTCAGGGCGATCAACTCGTCTCTCTCTAGCTTCTTAATGTGGGTCTCTGACAACTTAGAGGTCGCCCATTGGCTGCTTGAGGATGTTATTGGGGAATTGGGGGCTGAAGGTTGAAGGAAGGAGAAGAACTTGCAGTTTGAAGGGGAAGGTTTGAGAGGCACGAAAGCATAATGATGATAATGGCTGAATCCTTTCCTATTTATAAGTTGTGGAGATCGTGCGTGATCTATAATGGGCATCGGCGTTATCGCTCCATGTTAACGTTGTAAGCAGGCGGTTCAAATTACGAAACACCCTTTCAGGTGGCTTTTCATACGAAATGATGGTTACAACTCTCTTCTGAGATAATACGCATTTAATGAATTATTTCTTGAGGATGCAGAAAAAGAGTAGGTGACTCTTAGGCTTTTGTGGTCAGAAGTGAAATTCGTGACTAGGTAGGTCCAAAGTTTTATTCGGTCAGAATTAATTTCCTGACTAGTGCCTAGAATTCTTTACAATCAGAGGTAGTTTCCCGACTAGGTGGGCTCAGAGCTCTTTGCGGCCAGAGGTAATTTTTCCAACTAGGTGTGCCTAGCACTCTATTTAGTTGGAGTCATTCCTCGAGTAGAAAATGTTCTATTCGGTTGGAGATAATTCCCGATTAGGAAGAACATTTTCATAAGAAAATATTCCTGACTAGGTGAGTTCTAGTGAGATCGAGTTTTTAACATAGGCTCTATTTAACACAGCTGAAACTTATAAACTTTTGCTGAAAAGCAGCTTTTGCTGCAAGCTGCTTATGGCTTATGCCAAAAGTTGTTGGCTTTTATGAGAAAATTTTAAATTCTCGGTGTTGGAATCTAAGTCACCGAACAACAGGGAAGGTCTTCAGTTAAGAGGGAAAGCCGAAGGCTTTGAAGTGCGGCACGTATCCGAGGGGTGAAATAATCTTAATTCATCTGTCACCTCAGTTACAGTGCTAGCCTATTTATAGCCCGTACTCAACCACTCCACGCTATAGGCCGCCCCAATTGTTTATTGGGCTTCAGAGCTATTTCGTTGCTTTTATTTTTCTTTCTACCCTTTGTCGTGTGGGATAACAACATGGGCCAGCCCGGCTGACTCATGCCCCCTCAGCCCACGCTTGATCTGGCCGAATAAAAGGAGTCATCGTCTAACCCTAGCTCTCATTCTCTCCACTCTCTCTCTCTCTCTCTCTCTCTCTCTCTCTCTCTCTCTCTCTCTCTCTCTCTCTCTTCCTCCGCCGGGAAGACCGAGCTCCGAGCTCACGGTGAGCTCTGTTCTTCCCAAAACCAGCCACCCAATTCATCTCTCTGTCTTCACTCCTCTTCACTCTCTTCCCCCTGTCTCTTGTGGTGGTAATGGAGGCGGTGGCACTACTAGTGTGTAGGGTAGCGGTGCATGGCGCCGGTGAGGTAGGTGATGGCGGCCCCTTTGTGCGACACGTGGTTGTGGGCCCACATCAGCTGAGGTGGACATGACAGGGGTCGTGCATGGCTTCTTTGCTGGTGGTACCTAGTAGGTGGAGTGCACAGCGTGATAGCGAGTTGCGTCGTATTATTTGCTGACTGTCACACGTGAGGGTGGCGGGGCCTCGCCATCGGTGGTGGGGCCCATGATCTTTAGCCATTGCACGCGCCGCACGTGTCGTGTAGAGGAGATCCCCTTGCCATGCGGTGGTCGAAAGCGAAGCAGAAGGCGGTTGAGTGCTCGCTGGACCGCCACACGTGAAGAAGGTTAGTGGATTTTGTTAGATTCGTCAGTTTAGAGTTTGGATCTTGGCAGATCTAGGCCGGATCCATTGAGATCGAAGGCAAATTTTGTCGGGTCTCACTGGATCCATCGAATTTCAAGGAGAAGGCGACGACATGCTACTTGTGCCACCCTACGGGTGCTTGCGGTGTCGTGAAGGTGGTCGTTAGCAGCTTTCGACAAGGTATGATGGAAGAGGTGGATGACACTTACAGGAGGATGACAGCAACCTCGACTTCATGTTATGTTGCGTCGGCCTTTGTGCTGAGGTGATGCCACCCTTCGTGTCGTGCGTGTGTGTCATGCATGTTCATGTTGTAGCGCAGATTGGTGGTGGGGCTAGCCAGTGGAGGAGGAAGAAAGGAAGAGGAAGGTGATGGCAGAAGGCAGAGGTCGGTGACAACGGGTCCTGCGAGATGCACTCGGTGGTAGCGTTTTTTTACTATGTCATAACTTTGGAACATAGCTTTTTACTGTTCAATAGCAAACTGACAGTGGCTTAAAAAAAACTATTGTGGCATAGCTGGTGAGCGGTGAAAGCGACACCGTTTAGATTGTAAGAGATGAGCTGTGGCAAGTCCTTGTCCTACATGACTCTTTGATAGGTTAAACAATATAGAGACTTGGCTCGGCACACATGGGTTTCACCATAGCCACTTATTGAATTATTGGACCTTAGCTTTCACTAAAACACATTCATGAGTGGGGCCATGTATATTTTAACAAACTCTGATCAGCAGGGCTGCTAAACTAATCTCTATCTCTATCACTACTACTTAAAAAGTCCCTAATGAGTCTTGTGCCCACCCTGAGTCCCATGAATCCTACACGCATCCTGAATCCTGTGCCCACCCCCTGAATCCTTGCACCATCAGACGACTTGTATCCATTCCACGGTCCGACCTATTTGTTCTGTGATGTCTGATCCATCGTGTCGCGTCACCGCCCAACTCCCATAGGTTGCCACCTCTACACTCTCACTCTCCACCGCGTGCCCTCGCCCTCCATCGTGCCACCCTCACTCTCCACCACCGCCCTCGCCCTTTGTCGTGTCGTCGTCGTCCACCTCTTTTGTGCCGCCCTCGCTCTCCACCACGCTGCCCTCGCCCACGTGTCACCGAGTCCTGCACAACCACGTCAACATCCTCATCGTCATCCTCCGCGCCACCACCCTTGCTATTCACCACGCCGTCATCTGCACCATCATGTCTTCACCCGCAGCAGAGTATTCCGCCATCACCACCATCGGGGAGGAGGGAGGACAGCCTGAAGCTTTATGGCATGGTGTGCACACGACGCCTCGTGCGCGGTGGCACCTCGGGCACCGGCGGTGCGGCCCACCCATCCTGACTGCCACCCTCTAGCCACACCACATCGCGCTTGTCGAGCTCGAATGATGACGTGTCAGGGCCTGATTCCGGCTATTTGAGGAGGCCATGAAACCTAAGCATGCCCGCACCTAGCGACCGTGGCATCACCATTGGCACCAACCAAATCGATCCAACAACTCCCTTCAGCTCCTCTCCTCTCCCTCTCACAGTCTCGTGTTCTTGAGCCTGTGCCCAAGTGTTTGTGCTGGGTTTGGATGCTAATTTGGTATTGCTTATATATAGTGGTGGGGTGGAGACTGGAGAGGAGAGGAAGGAGAGCGAGTGACATCAGGAGGACTTCCGCACCTTGGGCTATCGCCATCGGGATCTGTCATTTGTTCTAGTCTTGGCTCATCCTCCTAGCTACGCAAGTTTACTCCCCTTTCTCCAATGCATCCCTAACATTTTGGTGGTTTTCGTTCTAAAAAGACCTCTTTGCTAGTATACCAATCCGATTTATGATGCAGAAGATTATTTTCAGCAAAGGATCAGGGAACCGAGGGTGATAATTTGATGTGCTAGATGATATGGTCTACAAACTAAAATTTTCCATATAAATAAGGTACGCTCCAATAACATCAGTATCGATATAGACAATTTAAGATTTCTTGTTCTAACAATTATGTTAGCTTGAAGTTTCCGCTTGAGATGATGAATTGTTGAGCTTCCTAGGCACCAATAACACACAACGAGCCCCTATACCAGCACTTGATTAGTGGACTGATTGATTGGAAATTTCACCCTTCATATCTTCGCGTGGACTAGATCTATGATTTATGTGACTTCGGCCCATCAGGAAAAAAAAATGTTCCTAGTCTGTTAGGCTCCCAACGAATTATATGTTTCATGTGATTCGTCAGCATCACATATCAAGGATTGTTGTTGATTATTTTGCTTGTTTGGATTATACATCCAGCTAGCTAGCAATGTGAGATTTATGATCTGAGACTGAAGTTTCTATCTTGGCTTTGTATGGAGGAATACAGAGATCTTTGCTTTCTAGCTGAATGATAAACAGTTTTGTGGGCTTTGAGGTTTGCTCCGGTTATGTAAATTGTACAAATTGCGATGATAACTTCTTCAATTTTTATTTCAGTTAATACATATAAAACTGACATTGTTGTTGTATAGCATGCATTTCTAAGACTGACATTGTGTCTTGTTTATGATAGTTTTTTATTGATACCGACCATCAGAGAATTCAGAAGTTCTAAATCTCAGACAAAACTAGAGATCAAAGCATTTTAGAAGTTCTTTTGTCTATAACAAGCCTCTGCCCTCCCTTTTGTTCTGTAGGTGTAGACCTAATTTCTTCTATTTCTTCAACACTGCATTGTTGCTACATATCAAACTGATATTGTTGCTGAGGAACATAGCATGCATTTGCAAGACTCTTCAACACGGCCTCCCACCATAAACATGATTATGTATTTAAATAGTGAACAAGAAATCTATTTTGTACAATTAGCATAATATGAATACATTAATTCTGCAAAGGCAATCTCCATTTTCAGTAATGTGAAAATATTTTTATTCTCTCTGCTACATGAATATGATTGCAAGAATTGCGTTCAAATACGAGATGTACTAGCAATCTGTACTAAGCATTGTGCTTACATGTGAGTTTAAACTGATTTATCAAAGCTTTGCTAGATCTGGGCGAAGACGAACAACCTGAGTAACAACAAAAAGTATGAAGCCCTGCAAAACAAAGACTAAAGTTCCAGATAATTATAGTCTCCCAAGATGTGAGTTATTTCTCTAGGACATAGGCAAAGATTCTTTGCTTTTGATGTTACCTTCTATGTTGCATATTTTAAAGATGCTCTGTTTTTCAAATATGCTTCATACCAATCACAGCTGATAATGATGCTATTGTTTGTATATAAAGCAATCTCACGTTCGAGTATGACAAAAATGTTTGAATATTTCATACGTTCCTTTGATGCAAATTCGTATGCTTGGCACAAGATTAATATGCAAAACATAGTTTTCATGTAAAATATGAGTTCCCGTTGCAATATACGGATACCTAACTAGTCCTATAAAACGAAAGTTTCATTAGGGAGCCCTGCCTGCCCCCTTTGTCTCAGCCCCTGGTGACGAAGCGGTAAGGCTACGAAAAATGCAAGAGCACGATGGGAGATAGCGATACTCAAGGTTTAAAAGGCTTAGATCACCAACCTTCCAAAACATCACTCTTCTTAATAATTAAGAAAATGTTTCGAACCGTGTCTCATGAGATGCACGCAACCTGCGTAATAACGGAAAAGATCCCTTAATTAACTTAGTGGGTATATTGTTTCTATGCATGCATTGCATATCCATCTTGACTTTCACTAGAGGAACTCCCGTGACTTCAGGCATGTGCCAGGAGGTTCTTGTGCCCACCATTCGATGAGCATTCTCCGTATTATGCCTTGGAATTCTTGGTGTCCATCGGTCGACATGACCAAAGTGCTTATGGTCGACCGGATTCATATTCTATTCAGACATGCAGTTGATCGATGGGTTCTATTATACGCCGCACGCACATAGGACCAAGCCAAACAGGGGGTCTCCCTTTCTGATAAAAAATACAGGCCTCCAATTAACTGCATAAAGTTGAAGATTGTTGCAACATGCATAGCTACCTAGCTAGCACTTAGCGCCAAATCAAGGACTGTCGAGTGTAGCACTGTTACCAATCTTTCCTTAAAAAATGGAAATGTGCCTGGTCCTTGTAGTAGTTCTAGTTGTATTAATCATATTAAGATAGGAAAACCTCGGCTTCTTCCGAGACATAAAAAGTGTTGTTTTGGGTTATCACCACATTTAAATTTCAACCATCTATATATTTTCAAATATTTCGATTGATCTTTTGAAAATGGTATAGCTATATTTTCAAATATTTCGATTGATCTTTTGAAAGTAGTTTCATAATATTACAGCATTGCTATATTTTGCATATTTCATACTAGTAATTAGTGGTTAAAGTAGTGTGTTGATTTTTTTAAAACGAACGGCAAGAGAGCTGCCTGTTATATTAAATAGGGGAGCCCGATGGGAAAAAAACAAGGTCGGAAAGTCCCAAGGGAAGAAACAAAATTGAAAACAAGAAAGGTACGAAGACTTGGGGCTACTCTCGATTGAATAGGCGGTCAGGATACTACGCACCCATCAAAGCCCAAAGGGCCGCTTCGTCCTTGATCCATTGGACTACTCTGCCAGTTGTTTTTTCCACATATTGGAAGGTCCTTGTGTTGTATTCTTTCCAAATTTCCCAGCAAACAAGGATGATAAGCGATTTGAGCCCTTTCTTTGGTGTGTTCGGCATAGAAGCTGTGGATGACCACCATTGGTGCATCATTGAAGTTGCTGGCCAGCGGTTGGGCTGAATATCCAGTTGACCCACCCATTGTGCAATGTCGTGCCGGATGCGCTTTGTAAATCTACACTCCACTAGAAGGTGGTGTCCGCTCTTCGTGGTATGCCTGCATAGAACACAACACTGGCTACAAGGCCATCCTCTGCACATCAATATGTCTGATGTCCACAGTCTATCCATGTTTGCAAGCCATGAGAAGAATTTGCATTTGGGTGGGGCCCATGCCTTCTAGAGCAGCAGATGGAAGTTAGTTTCTATCGAACACAGAAACTATGCTCTATAAGCAGAACCCACCGTGTAGTCCCCATGGTCGGTGAATTTCCAAACTATATCATCCTGAATACCATCCTTGAGCTCCACTTGGCGGGTTGCAATCCATAGGCAAACGAATTCCATGAGGTGCTCGCGCCTACTCCCAACAATGCTCTATATCCACGAGTCGTCTTCAATAGCATCCTTTAAGGATTGAATTTTCATTGTTGATCTTTGATATATGTTCGGCGTGAAGTCATGTGGCCGCTGACCATGGTGCCAAGCCGAGCACCAAAAGGATATTCTTTCAGCGTTGCCAATGGTGATGATGGTGGATGCCGCAAACATCAGTCGGTCCGAGTCATCACAAGGCACCTCAGACCCTACCAAGGCTTGTGGTGTGCTTTCCAGTCGTGCCAAAGCTAGCATAGCCAGAGGGCTCTGGAGAATTTGCCAAGCTCCAGAATTCCCAATCCTCTTTTGTTTGATGGTTGACAGACCCAGCTCTAGTTGACCTTACACTTCCCGCTAGAAAAAGCTTTTGTTCCTACCCAGAGGAATTGCCTTCACACACGATCCACAGCCTTTAGGACACTTTTTTGGGCACTTTGATTGTTGTGAGATAGTAGATGGGCTGGGAAGTAAGAACGGACTTTACAAGAGTTAGGCGTCCGCTTGGGGCTATGAGCTTCCCTTTCCATGGTGCAAGCTTCACAACGGCCTTATCAATGATAGGCTGGAAATCCCCTCTCTTAAGACGGTGCGTGGAGAGTGATAGGCCCAGGTACTTGATAGGGAACGTAGTTCGCTTAGCCAGGAGTCTTGCAAGAATATCATCTAAATTGAGCTGATTGCATCTGATCGACACCATCATTGATTTGCTTAGGTTTGCGTGCAGGCCTATTGCCTCACCAAATAGGTCTAAGATATGTGCTATGGCCAAGACCTCCTTTTTAATTGGTGCAACAAAAAGGACTGCATCATCCGCATACATTGAGATGTGTAGTCGTTCAGGGAAGCCCTTCAGTATGTTAATGATACCTTGCTTGACCGCAAGATCAAGAACATGCTGCAATGGATCGATGGCCAGAACAAAGAGCAGTGGTGGAAGCGGGTCACCTTGCCTTAACCCTCAACCATGCTTTATCGGGGGGTTAGGAATGCCATTGACAAGAATTCTAGAGTATGATGTAGCCAGCAGGGTTGATAACCAGTTTCACTAGGCGAGTAGGGAAACTCAGGTGCTGCATTAGGGATAGAAGGTATTTTCATCTCACCGAGTCAAAAGCTTTTGTAATGTCTAGTTTGATGAGTAGTGCAGGTGTTCCACTTCTTTGGAGCTTCCGTGTTGTGCTTCTCACTGCCATGTAGTAATCATGAATACTATGGCGTTTGATGAAAGCACTTTCACATGCCGAAACAATGGAGTCCGTATGTAGCATGAGGCGTAGAGCTAGAATTTTTTATAGGATCTTTATGAGCAAGTGGATTAAAGATATGGGCCTAAAGTCCATCATACTTTCGGCTCCATCCTTCTTCGTCAGTAGAATGGTGTTCGCCACATTCACCAAGCCGATACCCAACATCTGAGGCCAACAATTCTGCGTGTCGGTGGCGACATGAGAGTTGTGAAGTGGTGTTGGATGAGGGCCGCTTTATCTTCATGCCTGGTTGTCCATCCCAGATCTATCTCGAACCTATGGATATGATTTTTCCGCCTTCTTGCATTGACCCGCAAATGAAAGTAATTTGTATTTGTGTCGCCCTCCCTTAGGAATGTTATTCTCGAGGCCTACCATTTTAGAGCTCTTTCAATAACTGTGAGGCCCAAAATTCTCCTTTTGAGCTTGGCACAAAGATCTCTCTCCAGAGTGGTCAGGCTTGTATTATCTCGGGCAGCGTCAAGCTGTGCAACAACATCAAGCGCCATGAGCAGTTGCATTTTTGTTCCAGCCATTAGCCTTTTACTCCAATCCCGTAGCTCACGCCCTGTGTCACGCGGTCTGTGGTTTAGCACCTGAAAGGGGTCGCGGTGGCTCGTGCACTTGCCCCAAGCTCTGCTCACAACATCCGAGAAACCGGATAATCTTGTCCAGAAGTATTTTATTGACTAGTAATAAAGCCTTGATGTGTTGGAGCACATAGGAATGGATGCTCGAATAGCCCCAGATTAGTTTGTTATTGCCCACTTGGGCACTTAGTGCAGAAAAGGTCTAGTGCGAGCTCGCTGTAATGCCGTTAGCTGCCGCATACATCCTTCAGTGGGAGCTTAATCTAGCCGTAGGATTACGGGTTTAATAATTAAGCTATAGGATTCCCTCTCCTATATTAAGACCCTGCATGATTAAGCGATGTAAATAAGTTACTATTTCCGTTCTTTTTTTACTCACGGCTTTTATTTTTCACCATCTTTGATATGGATTTTGAACATTACTATAGTTTTATATTAAGATATTATAATAAAGTTATAATATAATGTATACATTTTAACTATAAATATAATAATATAATTTTCATATAATAAATCTATATAGTTTCAAACATAACTTTAAAAAGTTTGACGGCACGGGTTCTAGGATCTCAAATAAAAAAAACAGAGATATATATATTCAGAGCTTTTTTAAGGACAAGGTGGGTCTGCTTTCTTGCTCTGAAGACCTCTTTAAGGAAATGTTTCTTTTTACCACTCGAATGTTAATAATGTTACTAATGTTAATTTGATCCTATCTTACATAGGTTGGTAACTCGGTTATATCGAATTTTTTTGGAGAAATGAGATCGTCAGGATCAGGGGCGGATCCACGACCCATGCAGCATGGGAGTGCTGGGCATTTTGTAATTAGACTAACTTCATTTTTTATGGACTAAATAGTGTACTGGCTTTACATTTTATGGGATGATTTAACTGTTATTTCCTAGGCTGAGAGGTGTTGCAGCCCCTAGCACCCCTAGATCTGCCCTGATCGGGATGTTTTTCTAATAGAGAAGAGAGTGAACAGGAACACCACCACCCTAGTCTGATCCCACGTGTGGCAAAGAAGGGGGTGACCTAGCTTGTCAGTGCTCGAGTCCTGCCACCACATGCCTTCAATTAAAAGGATTCGGAGTGAAGTCAGGGGCATATAGTATGATAAGAGCTAAATCTCATCCGTATATTTGCAATCTAACAGCTCACAATAGAGTGAAGTCACCTAACTTCACTCCGCTGGGAAGTCGATGATCCCCATCCCAATTGAAGGCCAGGGCAGTTGTTTAAAAGAACTATTTCTTTGAAAGGGAGGTTAAAATCTGCTCCTTGAAACACTGTCAACGAAATGTCATTACTACAAATATTATGGGAGGCCTACATAGCCAACATTTTACGTTGCTGCACTAGCATACAAGATTATTTTCCATTGACAAAACAATGTCAACAAAATGTTGACTCCAAATATTACGTTATTTCTATATTTCAGACCATCCATCTCGAAACGAAGCACAAAATTTTCTCTCTAGTCAAGCAAAAATCAAAGAAAAAGAAAAAAATTGTCCCAAAATTGTAAAGAACCAAGAACGCCAGGAGCAAACTCCGTCCGAATTATGCAGCCTAAGCGCGAGGTCTACTGCCGCGTCAGCGGTAGCAGGCGCACGGGCACGCCGTGGCGCGGCCGGAGCGTGAGCACGTTCACCGGCGCGTGGCGGTACTCGTCGGAGATGCCAAAGCGGAAGCTCGCGAGCAGCATGGCCAGGACGACCTTGGCCTCCACCATGGCGTACGCCTGCCCGACGCAGTTGCGCGGTCCGGACGCGAACGGCAGGAACCGCCCCGCCCAGGGCCGCGCGCGCCCGGGCGCGAACCGGTCCGGCCTGAACTCGTGAGCGTCCGCGCCCCACACGGCCTCGTCGTGGTGGATGGCCAGCACGGGGATCCACACCGACGCGCCCTTCGGCACGCGCAGCTCGCCGGCGCCGGCGCCGAGCGTGATGTCCTCGAACGCCATCCGCGGCAGCAGTGTCGCCGGCGGGTACAGCCGCAGCGTCTCGTTGATCACCATCTGCAGCTGCATGCAAGCGCGGCGGCTAAACGTTACTTTTCACAGTGGCTGGAGTGAACAGTGAGCGGATGGAACGCATGGTTCGCCAGAGTTAGTGGCTTACGACGGTGAGCTTGGGGAGGTTGTCAGCGGTGGGCGGGGCGTCGCCGCAGACGTGCGCGACCTCGGCTCGGGCCTTGTCCTGCCACGACGGGTTCGTGGCGAGCAGCATGATGGCCCAGGTGAGGAGCAGCGCCGACGTCTCGTGGCCGGCGAAGAAGAAGGTCTTGCATTCGTCGATCATCATCTGAGCGTCGTACCCCAGCTCTCCATGGCCGGACTTCTTCTTCTCCATCTCAGCCAGGAGCATCCGGAGGAGCCCCATGCCGCACGCAGACGACGGCGTCCGTCCCTCGTCGGTGATCTCGTGGCTGCGCTGGATGGACTCCTTGAGCACCTGCTCAAGCTCCCCGTTCAGCCGCTTTATTTCCCGCCTGTATTTGCTTGGAAAATACCTGAAACGAAAATCACGCTTCAAAAAAATCGTCTCGGCCCTTGAGTACCCAATTGTCACGCTAAAGAAACAATGCTATGACCAAAAAAAAAATATCTTTTATCACACTTCACTCATAGTGCATTTGGATTATGCTTTCATCATTTCAATCCGATTTTTAAAACAATGATTTGGAGCATTTTCGAACACACGGCTTTAGGCGTTTTGCTGTGAACCGGTTCCTCTGACTTACCTCGGAGGTGAACAGTGTTATAAGTCTGGGTGAGCATTAACCTACAATAATTTATGTCCATAGGTTTACCTACGAGATTACTGTTCATACGACACTAAGCACGGGATTGCTGTTCATACAGATACTGTTCACGAAATCACCATTGTGGTCCTATTCATGGAGGTAAGTCATGGTACTGTTCGTCCTGTGATTTACCAAAATCGATTCCTCTGACTTAACAAAGGTACAATAATTGTATGAGCAGTGTTCTCGTGCTCATTTTATAAACAGTCTCGTAGACAAGTCGTATGAATAATAAATTACTGTAGATTATTGTTCACCTAGATACTGTTTATGGCATTGTTCACCTTTAACTTGCCTCTCTGCTAAGCCAAAAGAACCGGTTCCGTTCCATTCCTATATAAAGGGTGTGAATTTCCATGTCCCAAAGAAATGAACAGCGATTCATGTGCACAGATCTTTTGTCTATACTATCAACATTTGCAAAAATAAAAAGAGCACGTAAATATTCGTTGACGAGTAGGGCCTAATGGCACTTCTCTGCACAACTGAGCCCCACGTGTCAGCTGGAGGTACATTCTAAATTTCTGATGCTATTATTACTATTTTTTTGGTAATAAATTGGCAATGCTCTGTTCGTACGCGGAGCAGAGGAATCGTGGCGGTCGTTGACTTACTGACTGCCGGGGACCCAGAGGTAGCGGCTGGAGCGTGCGGTGAGCCGCTGCAGCTCCTCGATGAGGTGGAAGATGCGCTTGCCGGTGTTGTAGCTCGTGCCGAACTCGGTTCGCGCGATGATGTCGCCGGCGAGCCTCGCCATGTGCGCGCCAACCTCCACCTCGTTCCCGGCCCTCGCCACCGCATCCCGCAGCGCGCGCACCGTCTGCCGGGTGCAGTCCACCATGTGCCCCACCCTGCCCTGCCAAGCCATGCATGCCACGTTAAAACGACGGGTCAAGAGCCGCACGACATGCCGGTGGTGGCGTCGCGGACATGGGTGCGTGCGTGCGTCCAGAGTTACAACCTTGAGCCTGTCGGCCATGAAGGCCGGCGCGACGACGTGGCGCTGGTGCGACCAGGTGGCGCCGTTGGCCATGAGCAGGCCGCGGCCGATGAAGTGCTTGGCGCCCTGCCGTTGGAGCCACGACTTGCCGGTGACGTGCGCGTGCCTCGACGACAGCAGCTCCCGCACCATCCCCGCGTCCGTCACGCACACCCGCGGCTCGCTCCCGTACCAGTACACGAACAGCCTCCCTGCACAGGTGTAAACGACGACAAACTCCTCCGGTCAGCTCACCGCTTCCGCGCGCTCAAGGCCGGCCGGCAATGCAACGTGAGCTTACTCACCGTACACCTTGGACCAACGGACATAATGAGGCAAGAGGCGGCCGACGATGTCGTGGCTCAGTGAGCCCATGTCGCCGGCGGTGGCCTCGGCGACGAGGGCGGACACGTCGCGCAGGTTGCCGACGAGGAGGCGCGCCGACGGACCGTGGACGCCCTGGCCGGCCAGGATTCTCCGGATCCTCGCCGGCGTGAGGAAGTAGCAGGAGACGGTGACCCATACGGTCCTTGTCAGCAAGAACGAGAGTGGCAATGCGAGCACCAGGACGACGATGCACAATGCCATCTTGGACAAAGCTCTTGGCCTTGTGTTTGTGCGCAAGTGCAAGTGGCAGCTTGCACTAGGCGCGCCTGCACATATATAAACACCAACAACCCGGGGGGTAACTAACAACGCCTTGCTTTGTTAAATATCTTTTCTTTGGGCCTATCAGGAATCACGAAATTTCACAGGAAAACGTTCAATTTAGCATGAATCGAACTAAAATGTTTGTGCAACGGTAAAGATAACTGGGTGGGAGCAATGTGTTTTGACTTGTTTTTGACCGAAAAGTGGAGGTCAAATTGGTGAATTTAAGAGTGGTTTGTGTTGTGTTAGTGGGGAAGGAGAGTGTGCTTTGGCATAAAGTGGCAAACCGGAACCGGTTAAGATAACTGCATTTGTTAAGTACAGCTGGTGTGTCAATCAATCTTGCCACTAAGTGAAAAGAAGTAGCATATCTTTAACATTGAAACATATTGTTTAAGGCAAAGGCATTTTAGTTGATATAGATCTGGGCACACGGTTTCATTAGAGCCAGTTTTTTTTTTTTTAGTGGGTGGGGTACAAATATTTGGTCAGATTTTTTTAGAATACGCAAGAGAATTGCATAATATCTGGTCAGTTCAGTTACACAATTCACAACTGCAGAAGAAGCAAGGTTTTTTTTTTAGGAAAAGAAAGCAACTATGAGTATCCTACAACACGAGGATCTCCATATTTCAATTACGGTAGTCAGTTCCTCTAAACATAAGGCTAAAGTCCATTGCCAGGAAATTTTATCAGAATTCAGAAATTGAGCTGCTTGTTGTGTAAGCAAATGGCCAAGTTAATCCCTTAAGACAAAAAAAATCTGAGTGGCTTTATTCCATCCTCCCCCACTTTCAGTCTTTCACTGTAGATGATTCTCAGAAACTAAGTGTCTGCCAAGGAACATAACCGCTACTTTCCACCTGATGCAAGTAGCAGAAAAGAAATATGGTAAGTTACTTCAGAAGGGTTTGTCTTCAGAGAAGAGTCTGAATTGGATGTATCACAAAGCTCCAGACTCACAAGAGGTCAAAGGCCAGAGGGTCTTGTTTAGTCTCTTAAAAAGAATGCACCTGAAACTCAAAAGCTGGTGGTGAGATTACAAAATTCATCGGACTAAGAAATTCTCCTTTGATTTCAGTCGCGGCTTAAACCTTAAGCCAGGCAGATGTATTTGGCTTCTGGGCCTCAGTTCTGTGAAATATGCGCTGCACCTTGTCACATGTCAACAGTTCTTCTTTGCTTTAACACACAATGCACTCCACTGAACAAAGTGAAAGAATTGTTCTGCAAGGCTACTATTTTTCCGCCTCGGAAAACAAGAAAACCAGGATGCCATATCCTACATTTTTCATGAGAACGATATGGGATATGTAATACAAGTATTTCAATCACTGTCAGCGATATATTTTGCGAAAATTTCCGTCGGCTTTCCAAGTCGGTTTAAGTGTGCCAACTAGATATTCGAGTAGGCATGCCTCCTGGACGCCAGCAAGAACTAGTGTACAATCGTAACCTGGTAACTGATGTCCAAAAAAAGTTAAAAGATTATGCACATAACAAGTTTGGAAAAACAAAGTTTAACAAAACAGAGAGCGGCTCTTGGACAATAATACCTGTGCTTTGTTGAATCAGGAAAAGAAACAAATGAAGGGCGTAGACCACTAGATTTGATCGACAGCTGTGGGACTGAGAGGAACCGCGTGACAGGGCTCGTTTGTTTATTTAGGGGCCCGGCTGGTAGGTTCTGGATTCCCAAAACGTTTTGGTTCCAATTTCGATCTGAAAATATTTATCTAACAATTAAAATCACAAGGACGGTGATTGTAAATGATAAGTGAATCAGAAAGGGAAGAAACTACATTTTACTAGTTTCTTCCTCAGTGTAAAAAAGAGTAACGTTTCATATTCAAATCACTTGCCAGAAGCATCATTTGGTAAGGATACACTAATTATATCCAGAATCTGAAACGTTTCTCGCATCCAAATAGAGCCTTAGATGGACAAAATGATTTTGCATAACTAAGTCAACTGAACACACATCTCAGACAAAACATGACTTGGTTGAGCACGTTTCTTCTAATTACTTAAGGACCCTCGTTAGAATTTAATTGAGGGGATAGTTATTTTATCATACATGTTTCGACGCGTTATCGGCTTATCGCTGTTAAACTAAATGGCCAAATTTAGAAGCAAATAAGGATGTTAATCTCACAAAATACTTGCCAGACTGCCTCTAGCTTGAGAAAATGAAAGCTGGCTGATATATTCGGCAAACATAGATGTAATCTGATGTGATCTAATAGTACACCAAATGGATTTGAGAATCTTTGCTCTGGGCGCAAGATCTGGTTCGTGCAATCCATTAGCGCTTTCTGACATCTTGTCGGTGACAACTAGCCACGATAAAAACATCTGATGGTCCACGAGCAGCTTCACACCTCTTCATTTTCCTGAAGGAGCTTGAGAAAACGCTTGGTCTGCTTCAAGATGTCACGTTGATGCCTTTGTGCAAGCTTTATTCGAGGCTTCTGAAACAGAGTTGCATGACATGCCCCAAAGATTATAAGCCAGTGTCTGTTTGTTCCCAACACCTGCAAAAATAGTGGCTACAAATCAAAACATCATAGAGTGTATCAGATTAATCTTACAGCGATGATATGTCAGTTCAGACTAATGTTGGTCAAGGAGAAAAATATTAAAAATGCAATGGTTCATAATAATGACGCAAGGGGTTCTTCCACGTTGCAGCAATTCACCTTGGATAAGTTCATATACTAATTTCCATAAGAGAAAAAAAAACCATCAGTTTCAGTTTGCAATAAGCTCGAAGTTGTTCCATGGATACAACTTTGCTGTCAGTATATTTGAAGGAAACCGATTGTTCAAACTGGATTATTTAGTTATGCCTTATAGTAAGCAACTACATGGTTCCACATACCGAGGGGGGGGGGGATCAAGGGACTTTTGGCCCTGAACTGGATCATTTGTAAAAAACCAAAGCCTACAGGTTTGAACAAAACCAGCAAGTCGAGCATCGTAAGTGTTCTGAGCCATGAATACAGTATTGTAATCTGTGGATAATGAAACGTTCTGTCCCGAGATCTCTATGAATTACAAAGGGAGGAAGGGTGTAGCATAACAAGAATAACTTGGAGAACAATGAATTTCAAGGAACATCGCTGCTATGTGATAACAGAGGGTTTGTAAGTAATCAAGCAACACCATAACCATCATGCGATATCTAGGATACTGGTCTGTTCTGTAGATAACTGTTCCCCTTGAAATTTTCCTATGCTCCAATGTACTCTATGATAACACCTGTGGCAAATTGGAGGAAATACCAGTCAAAATTACTGATTCTAAGCCCAGACCACCCCCAGCCCCAGACACCAAAAAGTAGTGCAGCAACCTAGCATCTGGCAGGTACACCCAAGAGAGAGAGAGAGAGAGAGATCCTTTAAAAGAAGCAAAGAAGTAAAGAAAGCTATCATTTGGGTTGTTTCTAGTAAATTCCAACGTACAATACATGATGTCGTTTGTGCTACCAGAATATCTAGTTGACACACAAAACTGAAGGCGGAAAATAAGGACAGAAATCATATAAAGAAAGAAGTAATCAAGTCTTTAACATACAAAGCTACTCATGGAAATAGAAGTTATCCTATGTTCCTAATTTCTTGTTCAAAAGCTTAAAAAATTATAACTTACAGGATTATTAAACTTCTAAGTTTTTTTCTCTCTACAACAGTAGTATAAAAGAATCAGTTTCTTGAGTGATACAAGCATTAATGGGTTAATGTCACATCATCTAAAGACAGAAAAGGGACTGCTCATTTTTCTTATCATTTCTAACCATTTTTGTTGCCTTTCCTAGTGCAGGAAAGCAATTTGGTATCACACAATGCTGCTACCATGATAACATAGTCATATTTGAAATGGATGCAGAACACTCCATCCATTTCAAATATGACTAACCAATTCACAGAATCTCTAGTGACAGCATCGGATCTTTTTTTTTTCTCGAACAACGCAGGAGAGCTGCGTGTCATTTCATTAAAGAAGATAGGGCACCAAAATTACAACTCCTCACACACCACACACCCAAAACAACCACACATTAGACAAAACGATACACACACGCCACGATTACCAAAGAAAGCGACCACAGCGACAGGACACCGACCACAGCGACAGCATCGGATCTTACTTGGAAGTTTCAAGTTATCCTGCACACGACAAAACTAGGGCCTCCATCTTGCAAAGAAACGAAAAGAAGAGTCGCAAGTTCCAGAGTACACCACTATCCCAATCACACAGGGGGGGGGGGGGGGCAACTGTTTTACTTTCATGTAATGGATTCAAGAGTGCATTATGGGGGCAAATGGCTCATACATCAGTACAAAGTGAATGAGATTATGATGAATGTCTTAATCAGCCAAGGCAACCGTCTTCACACACAAATATTTAGTATCAACATTGCCTAAAGCCATGTTATACAACGTGATAACAGAATATGCACTAATTACACCCACACAACATATGGTTGCCAAACAAATCACATTTATACCAGACAAGATGGCAGACAACTAGGTAGGTGAAATATGGATGCATTCTCTGAGCTACAAAAGAACGTTTCCCTGTCAGTTTTGCTGCCGTAATAATATAAAGTCCACATATAAAATGTATGTGACACATCCAAAAACTAGTGGCATCCATTTAGAGCTGTGAAAAGTAAACACAAATAAAAATGGATTGTACAGGTTTGAGAAGCATAACCTGGCATTTTCAGCAATTAGACACGGTTTACATATTAATAAAACATGACATGCTGGCCAACAAATAACCAATCAAACAATGTTATTTAAATCTTGAAATATTCTCATTTGCACTTTTCATACAACACATATTGTCACTTTCGATCCATTGGTTGACTGTTGACTCTTGGCATGGGTTCACCAATTGTCTACTAAAAATAGTACTTATTATCTGACAATCAGGTTAGCACTTGTAGGCCCATTCAACAAGATAAAAACCATGCTGTGCTGTCTAATTGGGGCTCTATCAGGACCTAACCCCCAATGAAACAAATCAGACTTAACACATTGACAGCTGTGCATTCACAACCATTGAATCATATAAACTGATACATGACACTAAACCAAGGGCAGTAATATGCTAATATTCCATTAATTCCTATGGAAGTGGAGCTATGTCCCTTATGTTCTTGAAAACGGTATGCTAGAACTTATGAGCAGCAGGAAGCCAGAAGGTCAAGACTTGTTCCAGTACTCCAGAAATCAACCATTGTTAAATATACTCGAAAAATGGAACAGAACTGATGATGGCCACAATACCTTGGCATCCTTTTGGATGTGCAAGAGCACTAAGCAAATCTTTCTCCTAAAAGAATATCAAAGTCAATTTCATGATAAAAAAAAGGCAAATACAACAGAGGAAAGTAGAAAATTGTTCACCTCACGGATGTCAAACTTCCGAAAACAGAGTTTGAAATGGTCTCGGGCGCTGTGAATATATTGAACAACACATATAACACTGCCCACTGGCAATTGGATAGTACAAAATGCCAGATGAAAAGCAGAAACATAAGAAATAGAGATATTTGAGCTCAAAATTAATTCATTGATCATGTTTAAATGGAACTCATACAGGGATAATGCCCATTAAAAAGAGCATAAGGGATAAACGTGAGAAATATCAGAAGATAAAAAGAACAGCCATAAAGCTGAAAGCAGTGATTGTAATTCTACAACCAATATAAATATTTACAAGCAAAAACAGGAAAATTGTGAAGTTAATCTGCATTCCCCTCCCAAGAAGTGCATGATTCGAGCATTTGTGCCTTGAACACATGTAGCAGCAGCAGAACACAAGCACAAATTTCCATCAAATTGCAGAGATTGAATTCCACCAAGGATTTACAGCACTTCCTTTTCCAGTTCAATCATATCCCAACGGATCTTTATTATCCTTTTTAGTTCTACGGGGCAAATTCACAGCCAGCTGCCCAGCTACCTCCCAAAGCTGTCAAATCTCCGAGGACTCACCCTTCTTTGGAGTTCTGGAGATCTGGGAGCAGAGATACGAGTCCGGAATTTATCTCCAGTATTATTTCTGAACTGTTTTACAGCACCATTCCGGTCACATGGCTTCACAGAATGACTCTCATATCTATCAGCGTATTCCCTTTTATCATCACCATTCCCATCATGCTTATTTCCCCTATAGCCATAAGGAAGTCTTCCCTGTGTCGAATGGTAGAATTCTCCAGACCTTGAACGTCCTTGGGAGTCCATTACATCAAATCTGTCATTTCGTGAGGTAATTCTCAGAGGAGAGCTTCTCCTTGAATATCTTTTATTGTGATCAGAAAGATCTACCGCCGAACTGTTCCTTCCATCAACCCATGCTGAAGCATGTTGGGAGTAATTGTGGTTCCTTGATAAAGGACTGTAACGCATAGCTCGATCATCATATCCAGGTTGTCTCTGAGGTGAAGTCATTCTACCCATTCTAACTTTAGTCGTGTGACTAGGTGGAGATCTACTACGCCTCCGTAAAGTTGAAGCTCCATTGGCCATAATCTTCCTTCTGTTCCTAGGTGATGCCCAATCATGTGGGGATCGAGACCTTGACCCAGAAGGAGATCTGCTGTGAGCATGCGAAAGGTTAAGTGATGCTCTACCCGTTGGGATGCCCCGTTGTCTACTGGACAGTGAGCAACGAACTGAACTCAAATTTCCATCAGTAGTATGATCTTTCTCCATCTCCAGACCATATCGACCAGACTGGCTACTACTCGCACCAAAATGTCGTTCTGGAGATGCTTCCCTAGCATGTGCAGGACCTCTGGACAACCCGCAGGCTCCATCCCTGTCAATTGGAGAACCCTGTCCAGACAAAGCACGGTATGAGCTAGTGTTTCTCATCCTTCTTGCCATGTGACCAGCATTTGCAGCATCAACAGCTCTTACTAAAGTTCCATCACGTGCAACAACAAAGCCATTGCTTTCCATCTTTGCGACAGCAGCTTCTGCAGCATTCCTTGGACCAGACAGGCAATAATTATAATATTCAGATGATTCACGCCGAGTAGAACGAGGATGTTTTGAATTTTCCACCCACTGCTCCCCCCAGCTGCCCACTTGAATTTGCCGTGATGCATCATAGATGCCATGTGATTTATGAGAGTCAGTTGTCCTTTCAACTTTTGAGCCTGAGCCATAACCATCATCAGATCTGCATAAAAGAAGAGGTATCATGATATTAGTCAATGGTGTCATAGCAATGAAATCATCAGGAATTGAATTACCTATAAGATGACTAAACAAAGTCACTCAAAATTTACCTGCTCAGTTCATTTCTGTGGGGTCTATCAAATGATCTTGGTCGCTCCACTCGTTGCACATCTCTATTCGATAGTCCCATTTTTTGCAACGACTCATCACCTCCAGCTGCATCTAATGAGCTCAAAACACACCACTTAGTAGAATCAGCTCCGTTCCTTGGATCACGTCGAGAGTGCCTTTGATTTTCAGGCAACATATCCCAACCTGTGTTCTTCATTGTGATACTTAACAGATCATCACCTAGACCATCATTGCACCTTTCAGGCTGGCTGACTGTTGCAGCAGATTTAACTGTTACACGGCCTGGGTTTATCTCATACATCTGAGTATCACCTGTGACTCTCGAATGGATACTCTGAGCCTTTCCAGCAGCGGTAGATCCACCATCTAAGCAATTTGTAGACCATGAGCGCTTAGATGAGACAGGTGAAATAGCATCATCTTCCTTTCTGGATTGTGTTCCGTTGTAACCAGCAGCAGGAACACCCGCATTCTTTGAAACAGAGTCAACAGGTAGAGGAGGGATTTCAGGGGTGGCTGCTTCATTCTTGTAATCTGATACATGATAGTGCCAGTTGGCACGTTTAACTTCTTCATACCCATCATCCACCCAATAAAGGTCACCAGATTCTCTAAGTTCACCATCCTCATATTGAGAATCATCCTCCTCATCATCGACTTCTCCAATCCCAGCTAGATTTTTGCTAATATGAGATGTGTCAGTTTCATAGCAGTGCTCCAAACAAATATCCGATGCAGCCTTCCCAAGCTTATTTTCGTAACCATTCTGGTAGCTATGTGCTGCAGCTTGCGAATCCACAATACTTCCTGCGTCTTTAACACCTGGTTTGTTGCATTCTAAATGGAGACCAAGAGCCTGAGGAGCCGCACCTGAAACGTAATATGTTTCTGCACTGCTACTGTTGGCACAAGTAATTAAACAATCTTCAGAATTAATCACTGCATCAGCACCATCTTCTTCATGCACATGGGCCATATCACAAACAGAAGAACCTGGGTTGTCCTCTGGATGAGTGAGGTTTTCTGGATCAATGCTCTTGGTGTATACATCAGTGCCATGTTCACCCTTCTTGCTAACTGACTGGTCCCTTTTACTAGTTCCTGAATCAACATCCAAAAGCTCCTTGTTTTTTAATTCAGATATGCTTTGTTCAGAAGCTTCTTCAAGTTTATGGAATGCAGTTACTGTTGGAAGGTTTGTGCTTTCCTCAGAAACTAATCTGCTTGCGAAAGGCTTCACTGTGGAACCCAGTTCACTTGTTTGGATTGAGTTACCTCCAACATGACCATCCGCAGAAGACATATGAGACAAAGCTTCGCAACCAACAGGTAGGGGATGTGAACAATCGATTTTCTCCACATTTGCAGTTAAAGGAAAGTGCTCCGTGATAAGAGCCGGTTCTGGATTAGACCCTAGGAGTGATTCCATTACAGAACGAAACCTGATCTTCTGCTGATCAGGCAAATTTATTGTTTCTGCAGAGGTATCATTCCCTATAGAATCAGATTTTAATAGCTGCGAATTTTGGGAAGACTGATGGTGCAAAGGGTGAGATGAACTGTCAACAGGAGAATCGCCTTCATCCTTGGTATTAACATCTTTTGGTACATCAACCATATGAACTTTGTCAACAGAGAGATCAAGTGCATCACCAGCATCTGTTGAGTCAAAAAGGTCATGAGATGTCTGTGGTTTGTTCATGTCATTTCCAGCATCATTACAGCCGCTTACAGTAGCAACTGTAGGATCAATACGATCATCATCATCACCACAATTGGTGTCCCATGCCTCCATTGCAACATTTAGATCCCAGTGCAGCCTAGAATCACGAGTGTCATTGGCATGTTTGGTTTGCACAGCTGCATCTTGCGAGCAGCCTACAGATTTATCTGGATTACCTGAGCTGTTTGGCATTGCAACACTCGAAGGCTTAGCATCAGAAGCAATCTCTGTTTTGTTTGCACTGCTCAATGCAGAATAAAGCGAGCAATTAACATTGGGAGCAGATGCGGATTCAACAAGATTTTCTGAGCTAATTAGCGTGGTAACAAACAAGGGCTTCATATCTGGAGGAGAATTAGATGACTCAAGAGGCTTATCATGAATGCGATGTGAAGCCTCCGGAATTTTTAACTTATCCCGCTTCATGCCATGTTGGAGACTCAACTCGGTGCTATTCATAGTATTTTCCAGCTTCCTTTCTTCGGGAGGATGAGCTAACTTTGAGCATGCCCAATTCAATATGTCACCATCCATCGCACTCTCACAAGCAGCAGCAGCTAGTATTGATATACCAGAAAAATCATCCGTGTCAAAAGGACCTTTATTCTCTTCCTTGCACTCACCACCAAGCATCTTAAACTTAAGATGCTTCTCATATGATGGAATGCCTCCAGAAGAGCTGCTTAATATTTTTTCATATGGATCCACTAGCAATGGAGTCGGTGGAGGTGATGGAGAACAATCCATATGAAATCTTCTCTTTTTTATAGGAACACTTTCCATGGGGTCACTAAAGCGTCTACCGAGAATGGATACCCCAAGCTGCAAAGATAAATTAAATCATGAAACTTAGCATTAATGAATGTATTGACTATTGCATATTTCATAGGATAAAAGTAAGGACCTTCTCAGATTCAGAGACTGGAGCATCTTCTTGTGCCATCTCATTGCCGAATGCATAGAAAGATCTTATTTCATCCTTCATTCTGTCCTCTCCAGAGAAGGAGGTCCTTGCTCTCCTTGCGCTTCTTTGCCTTCTGTTTACAGTCTTCCATCTCACACCAGGATCTATAGGTCTTGGGAGCTCCAAGCCCATGCTGCCAAGTTTTCTGCTACACGATGGGCCTCCTCTGTCTGTTGTTGATTCACCAGTACAGCCTTTGCAGGTCATCGAAATATCTGTGTTATTGAGATTACAAAGTGATGGTGACAATGACCTTCCAGTGCAAGTGCAAAATTTGATCTACAAAAAGACCAAATTAGCCATAAGATTGCGAACAGCAAAAAGTTAAAGATACAATATGAGGCTACCAGTACTCTAGCAAACTGAAACTGAAACAACACAAGCTTTTAGCTAGGCACGCAGTTTATGCAAGACAGAAACCAATGTGTTGGAAAACTATGTGCGTACCATCAAATCAGATTGTCTTCCTGTTACTGCAACGGAAACAGGAGACTGATTCACATCAACCGCACCCTTGGATCCAATTGATCCCTCTGGAAAACAAAAACAACAGAAGGTTGCTATTGAGCACCACACCATCAAAGCTTATGGTACTGTTTGAAGAATAATAGCATCACAGTCCACATAGCATGCACATAATCAAGAGGAAAAAACTAAACAACGCCTCCGTGGACATGCCACCGCCCCAGGTCACCCATCGCAGCCAGACAGCCACTACTTGAACCCTCTCTGTGCAAATTAGTAACAAGCTTCAACTTCCGGGCCGAGAGCATTCAAACAAGCAATCTTATCTTGCAGCACGCAATGAAAGCCAGAAGCTAAACCAGAAGTAAAGGTCATCCTGCTAGAATTGAACCCGCGACAAAATAACACAGCAGCTCCTCCATAAGTCAAATGCCCTCTGCCGTCGGCCATCGGCCTCCGCCCCAAAGAAAACACCAATTCCCCTCCTTTGAAAACAATTAATCCCTGTAAAGCAGGTAGATCTGGAATCCGGACCAATTTCTGATGACACCTCTTTCCGGCAGACACGAAGAGACGATGAACAGAGGCAAGTCCGTAGGTTGACCCGATAAAAGAACTCCTTCGCCAGCAGTCCAAATCCCGCAGATAAAGCAGATCTGACGTCCGACGAACGAGAACCTGTCCTTCATCCGCACCACACGAAGAAACCAGAGGAACACAGGGTGATCTCCTTGGCGGCGGCGGCGGCCGAACACAAACCCCCGCAAATCCAGAAGTCGCGCCGGCGGCAAAAGCCGGCAAAGCAGCAGCCGCAGGGTCTACTCAGATTTCTAAGATCTAGGGTTGCATATACCTTTGGCTCCAGCCTTCCTCATCAAACTCAGCGCCGCCGCCTCCGTCCCTGCCTCGCTCTCCCTCTCTCTCCTCTCCCCGCTCCCGCGTGCCCAGGGCTCAGCTGGAACCCGAACCCTTCCGCCCCATCGCTTCCCTTCTCTCGCTGGATTCCTTGCTTGCGCCGCAGTGCGAAGAAATTCCCGCTGCTTCTCTTTTCCGCTTTTGACCCCCGACCGCGCCGGGCCGGGCCGATCGATCGGCGACGCCTCCTCCCTTCCGCAGCTCCCGCTTTACGACTCCGCCGCGCCGCCGCTGCCGCCGGCCGCGATTTTTTTTTTTTTATTGGAGCCTTTCCTTGTTCTACTTCGCCGCCTGCGGGTGGGAGAAGACCAAGACCATTTTTTCTGTGATTTTGCGAGGGCTAATGCTCCCCCCCCCCCCCCCCTCTGGCCTCTGGGTATTGGAATATGGACACGGTTCCGACTCTGGATGGATGGGATTGCCCTCGAGGTGAGGCCCAGATGCATCGAGCTCGGCCGTCAGATCGGAGGCCAACGCACTGGATTGATTGATGCGGTGCTTTGTCTTTTTCTAGGCCGAGCTGCTATGGACTTGCTCTGTTGAATGTTGAATGCATGTGTTGCTGCTATGCTACGTTCAAAAATAGCTATGCAGTGTGTCAACGGGCAAAATCAAAAGTAGACAACATATGACACTTATTTTATCAAAATAGATAATATATCCATATATTTGTAAATTTATTATTTGTATTTAGCATCTTGTTCACTGAAAATCCTATTTCGGTATGTAAGACATCGAAAAAAGGTGAACCCGACCTTTTCAGCACATAAGGTGTCGAATACATGCCATTTTCGGCACCTCAGACACCGAATACGGTGCATCGTATTCAACACCTCTGGTGCCAAAAACAACATATTCTTGTGTCAACAGCAGTTCACATCTTGTCATCGCATTTCTGCTCCCGCTCAGCAAGTACTCGCTTAAAAATTGAAGCTTTGTGATGTTTTTGTTTCTTCTTTGTTTTCTTCTACACTTCTCATTACCTTCTTTCTTTTTCACTATTGAATAGCATAAAAAACGATGCTTGATTGTGGGATAGGTCACATGAAGAATGAACGTTCATATGGAGATTATTTAGTTATTTGTTTGTTGTTAGCGTGGATATAGTTGTCAAACTATCCTTTGTCAGGATTGGGTGATTTCAACTTGGATGGCAAGGAATCAGTACTTGTAAAATTTGTAATCCATGTTGTATGGTGCTGTAAATTTGTTATGTTGGTAGCGACCGCTACCGCGCATTGTCACCGTGTCTCATCACCTCATTAGGTCATACAACAATACTGGTCTATATATGTTCTTGTGTTAACAGCGGCGTGCTGCTGCTGTAAATTTGTTTTAACGTAATTTTGTTGATATTTCTTTATTCTCTTAATATAAATTTGTGTGAGTAATTTTATAGTGAACAATAGTAATTGTGAAGCATAATTATCATATAATCTAGCACATAGGTTACATATGCTGATAAATATTATATAGGTCATAGGATTTTTCAACGCTACGCAAATGGACCTTAACTATAAAGAGATGATGACAACAAACACTGACATATACCGTACGTTTAAAGACTAATTTAATAGTGTGCTTTAGGGAATGAAAATAGATCGGGTTACAATAGAAGCTCTCGACTGAGTGCACCTAGGATATTTACCCTTCCTCAAAGTATCGAAGCCCTCTGCCTTAGCACGACAGGCCCTCTTCCGCTTCCTTTCCCTCTTTTCTTCGCGAGCTTCAACCATAACATGCTCTCTATTGTCTTCCTCATGTGCTCTTCCTCCTGACGCTTGAGTCGTAGTTCCTCCTAATGTTGTTCGTACTCTTAATATTTGTACGCTTCCCTCCTCCACTATATGCTCATGTTGACCCACCGCTTCTAGTGCTTATTTTGTTCTATGTCCAGCCATTACATGAAGTCACAGATAGGTGGAGGAGACTGGACAGATGAAACAAGAGAAGAGATTAGTAAGACAGTACATGAAAAATGTCACATGAGTAATCTATATCGCCATACCGATGGATACTCATATGGTCCATATCGAGACTTGTCGTACTAGTAATTGGCACACATGAAGAAATGTAGGCTATATGTGTAGGAGATGTCTAGGACTTGTGAAGCCTACACAGGTCACCATAGAAGCACATCGGTGGTTCGATCCCCTTGAGGATAAAAATCTCTCAATGTTTTTTCGGTATGCTTGGTGGAGCTGAAAAAGACATTGCATTTCAAAGAGCTGAGAAATGAGTGGTTTATTCCATGGTTGGGGTGGGATTATTTATGGTAGTTGGGAGCTAGTGCATGGACTGAGTACATGCCATAGATGGGGCTGGAGCATGGGATTTTCTGTGGAAGCTGAAAAAGTTGTGGCATTGATGCTTGGTATAGATTCCTTATGAAAGTTGTTGCTTGGTGTGGTCAGTTGATTATGCAAAAGTTCAGCAATGATTTATTGTTGCCTCTACATGGAAGGCTGAGTCAAGATAAAGGTATTATCATTTAATTTATGATTAAAGCTCTATCGTATGGTCACTTTATGTCTAAAGCATGAGGCTGTACAGAGGTTTTATTATTTCATAGTTAAAGCTGGGTCTTGTGGTCACTTCATGTCTAAAGCCTGATTCACGACTGATGTGTTGTCATGTCATGCTTAAAGCTATTCCGTGTGGTCACTTCTTGTCCAATGACTGAGTCAGGATAGAGGTGTTGTCATTTAATTTAAGATTAAGGCTCTGTCGTGTGGTAACTTCATGTCTAAAGCCTGAGTCAAGACAGATGTGTTGTCATTTCATGCTTAGCTTTGTCATGTGATCACTTCGTGTCTAAAGTCTGATTCACGACAAAGATGTTGTCTTGTCATGCTTAAAGCTTTGTTGGTAGTCACTTCGTGTCTAAAGTGTGAGTCATGACAGAGATGATGTGCTGGCAGGAAGGTGTTGTCATTTCATGTTTAAAACCGAGTCATTTGGTCACTTCATGTCTAAAGACTAACTCACGACAAAGGTACTATCTTGGCAGTAGGGTGTAGTTGTAGTAGTGTGTGTTTACAAGTGATGCTATGAACGACTATAAAAGGCAATGCTAAACTATGTATGTTATCTTTGCCCTAAACACAAGACAAAGTAAAGAGATGGCGAGCTCTGGTATGCATACATTTGCTATACCACCGCCGTTGTGCAAGTGCGGTACTGCATGCGAAATGAGGGTATCCCATAAGCTCGAAACCTATGATAGGAGATTCTTCCACATTGATAATCTGCTTGCTTCCCCACAAGCTTGCTCCGCCTGCGTATGCATCTCGTACGCCTCTTTGGTCTGTATAAGATGAGGGTCATGTCAATAATATAGATGTTTAACCAATAAAAATTATTATAAGTACAACATCACTTACCACAACATGAAGAAGGCGGGCACAATCCTCAAGGAAGGGTCTAGGGGCCGGCTCTACAAGTTCGCTGAGTAAGGTGGCACGCGTGCGCGTACGGTACCATGAAAGGTACTCCCAGTACGTGGCATTGTCGTATTATCCAACATAAACGACGACATCTACCACGACTGGCTCTGTCCACCTCTATATGTGCTTGACATTCACGGATGCCCAGTCCTGCATGCCTTCGCCCCATGTGCAATCCTCATGTACGTGACATAAACAATTATAATTTGTTAACATGGATCACCTAAGGTACTAATGCTACCTACAATGACACACTTACTCGTGCGCCCGTCCGGGGTCTTGTGGGAGAGGTAGTGGCACCACCTGTCGATACCCGAACTGCCTCTGTACACGCTTAGGAGAATATACTTTCACATTGTTCATGTACAATAAGAAACATCTAGTCATCCATAAGTCTGAGTCACACCAACAAGAGAATGCGGTGATCCCTCCAGTCGCAATTTCGGCCACTCATGTCATATGTCATAGATCCTACTCCACGAGATCGGTGCTGAGGACGTTCCAGAATATGATGCCTCTCAGCAGGACGTACAAGTATACCTTATAGTGCTACATAATTGTAGCCTCGTCCGCATCCGGTGAGTATGACCGAATTGTGACAACCCATGAATATAGGACATGGAGACCCCAATATCCTTCATGTCACAAGATATAGATGGTCAATGAAGCTTGAATAGCACTACAAAATTTAAAGTGCATTATATAAAAAATAATTATCTGCTCTCAATATAACCCTTCCACTGCTCCTTGGCTAGTCACGAAACTACTAACAGGACACCCTTGATTAGCAACCCCATCAGTATGGCAACATCCCTTAATGTTACGGTCATCTCGTCAAAAGAAATATGGAACGTGTGCATCTCAAGATGCCACCGGTCGACGAGACCTGTGAGAAGTGGCTCCTCAATTGACGGGAGATGTATCCTGCCACTGCCCACCATGGGAGCTCCGGCCATTATGAGAGCGAAAGGTAGAAGTCCTGCCCGTGCGAGTGCCTCGTGGAATCGAATGTCTAACTCCTTAATTGTGTAGACACTTCGGGCTCGCAATGAAAGCAATTGCAAAAGGTATCCGATACATGTACTGAGTTAGTAGCAAATTACCATGGTATTTAAGAAGCACATATAATTGTGGTACCTGTTGCCCTGTAAAAATCATCCTACCCCTATGATTCTTGTCGTACAGCTGCTGAAGAAGCTCGGGAAGACTAACATGAGCTATGACAATGATTTTAAGCTTCCTGGTTAAATAAATAGGTGAATAACAAATTAGAATATATTACAATCTTCATGGTTCAATAAATAGGTGAATAACAAGTTACATGGTTCAATAAAAAATATCGTATGTGATGCCAGTACCATACGATATATTACAGTTTGTATTTATTTGTGTTGTTTGTCTGCCACATTTTAGAAATAGGAGAGTTCGATGAGGAGGATGAGGAGCCGGGAACGCAAGACTTTGAGCAGGGCCCCTCTAGGACTTCAACAGAGGAAAATCTCAATCTGTTTCCCTTGTTGATCATATTTAACCCATATTTTATCACAACAACTTGTAGCAACCGTTTTCCATCGAATAATTGCATGAAGCATTACCTGATGGCTTAATTTAAACTGTTGATCTAGTTATAACCTATTGTAGATTAGTTGGATAAATTGTTATTAACCTGGATATAATCTTGGTAACCCTTAATTTCTAGCATTTTTATCTAATTAATAGGTGTTAACTCATTGATTATTCTAATTAGTTTACTATTTATCCTAATGAAATCACTTTTAATTATTATCTACACCACTTAAATCATTATAGAATATATACTAAAATTGCTCTTTTATCCTGATCATGTTGTGCGTGGGTCTACATGTACCTATACAAAGATAGATATAGGGTATACTATGATATACACTCATATATACATACGAATATATGATCATATAGGTGTATATATATAGACTTGTGTATATACAGGTTTGTGTATATATATATGTATACATATACATATACATTACTTATATCTAGGTCGTTACTAACTAAATTGTCTACTAAGCATCATGTCTATCGGAGGGTTAGCTCCTGTCGCAGGGATCCTGAGGGACCCCTTTTTAGAGATTCGGCCGGGGGATGATTCTGAATAAGTTTGCTGGAGAAATAAATGAATGTAAATGCGATGGCAGGTGGGGTGGAATGATCTAATACAGAAAAGAGTAAATGCGCTGGGGGATTTTTAGAAAGGTTCGGGCCGCACTGCGCGTAACATCCTACTCCTATGTGGAGGCTATAAATGTCCTGAGAATGTCTCTCAGGAATGTGCTTGTTACAAGAATGTCTGTCTATCCTAGAGCCTGGGGCTCCTTGTTCTTCGGCTTCTATGCTCGTACGAAGGGGTTCTTCGATCTCTGTTGGACTCTGTGTATGCCTGTCCGAGAGTTCGAGCGTCGCCTTCCAATTAACTCTCTTAGACTTGTCTTTGTCCGTGCTGCCGATTGCTTTAAATACCTGCCGACGGTAGCGTGCCCCGAATGGGAGGGCACGAGTCCCAAGGCGCCATAAATGGAAAGGGCTCATCATGGCCTCTGCGCGAAGTGATAGGGGTTGAAAACGTGCCCTGCGCCTGATCTTCAGTCGTCATGATGGCACTGGCAATGGGCGCCGTGGAGAGGGCCCACCGGGCAGCCGCAGAGCGACCCGGCGTGCCCGCCCCGTCTTGTTCGCCTGCCACAGCAGCGCGGTAGACGGAACACCTCGGGCCTCGCGATGCTATCCCGAGGCGCGCCGGGTAGCGCGGGATGGGACCCGTGCATTAAATGTCCCCACGCCCTTCTGCCAAAATATGGCAGGAACTGACACCGAGCGTGGCGGGTGCAGTTAGATGTGACAGGCCACGCGCACTCTTAAATGCGCCCTCGGGCCTTTCACTGGCTGACACCTCATCGCTGGACCCCTGTGGGGGCCACTAACGGAGGGGCTTCCTGGGTCGTCGGGGAGCCGAGTGCTCGGGGGTCACTGTTCACCTCCCCGAGCACTCTCTCCCGAGAACGTCCTTTCTTGGTCCTCGGGGAACCGAGTGCTCGGGGGCCATTGTTCACGGCCCGAGCACTCTCTCCCGGTCTTGACTGTACGAATCCTCGGGGAACCGAGTGCTTGGGGGCCGCTGCTCGCAGCCCCGAGCACTCTCTCCCGGAACTTCCTTCGTTGAGTCCTCGGGGTACTTGGGTGACCGGAGGGCTACTGCTCGCAGCCCCGGGCACACCTCTCCCGGCACTCGGTTCTCCTGGTCGTCGGGGGACTTGAGTGCTCGGGGGTCACTGTTCACCTCCCCGAGCACTTTCTTCCCGGTCCCTTAGTCTTCGTAGATCATCGGGGAACCCGGGCACTCGGGGACCACTGTTTGTGGCCCCGAGCGTCCTCTCCCGGGACTTAGTCTTTTTTACCTCGCGGAGATGACCTCTGCAAGAGGGTGCCACATGGCGGATTGCTGACCTGACCTCAGGATTCGGGGACCCCTGGTTCCTGATTCACCGACAATGTCCATCTACCCAATTTCCTAATTAAATCTCCTTAATTAGTCTATCAAATTGCTACGAGCTAGGGCACCGTATAAGTGGCACTAATTATTATCTAATTAATATTAACATAAATCCTAATTAAATTATTTAGAAAATTAACTATAGAAATTATGAAGGATTACTATTTATGTGGACCAAAACTAGGATCGATCCAACTCTCTCCAGCTCTCCCTCTCCTTGCTTTCTTTCTTTCTCTTTTCTCTTATCCGACTGCTTATATGGGCATCATCCCACTCTCTCTTTTCCTTCATATTCTCTCTCTCACCCCCTCTCTCTCCACACATAGGCAACAACGGCTAGGGTTTGGTTGGTGGCAGATCGGTCACAGCGTGATAACCGGGATGGGGAAGTGGAAAAGGGGCTGACGGCTAGGAGATTAATCGGAGGGGAAAGAGGAAGGGAGTGGGCTCACCTTGGAGTGGCAGCGGTGTGAGATGTAGGCAACAACGAGTGTTAGGGCGGTGAGTCTATGCGGCAGCGGCTTGAATTCGATGGCGATGGACATATATCTGCGCGGCGGCGATGATTCTCCTTGAGTCTGGCTCAGCTTCCACGGGGCAGTGGCGGCGTTGTGGTTCCAGGTGGTGGAGGTGGCGTTTGGGCAATGGGCAGTGGAGCAGGGGAAGCATCGACGACGTCGATCCAGCCTTTTATAGGCTTAGGAGGGGACAACACGAGATGGGCGATGGCGTGGCCACAAGAGCGACGACACGATAGCAATGGCATGGGCGTCGCGACGGAAATCGTAGCGTAATGACGACGTGAGTAGGTGGACAACTACGGCGACGTGCCAAGGGCAGGTAAGGTACTGTTCAAGCATTGCATTGTTCTTATTCTTTTGCTTTCTTTTTTCCTAGTGTGTTACATTATGAAAGGAGAAACTTTGCATTTTTGACATTTGTGTTGTCCAATTGCGCACCTCCATCTCAACTTCGCACTCACCTTGTGTCGTGAGAACACAAATTTCGCTATAGTCCTTTGCATCTTTGATGACACGAGACATCCCACGAGCAGGATTTCTCCATGGCCAACTAAGAATTCTTGGCACCACCGTTCATTGATGACAATGGAATCTACTGCTGCCATGTCTTCGAGCCAAGTAATCCTCACTGACACTAATCAAATCACACACTAGATGCTGAGTTGCGCCTCTTCTCATTTTGCAAACCCATGGTTATTGTTTCACTCTCCATTGTCGGATGACGCTTTTGACTCACAAACTATGCCTTTATACTATATTATGACAAAATTTGCACATCTTGAAATGGGATTGGGGAGAGAACCAGCTATCCCAAGCCTGCCTCGGACTCTCTAGAATTTTGGTCTAGTGTGACATGATGACAAGAAATTTAAACATTTCTCTTTTTCTTAGACTAAACATTCCGCTTATAAAATCTCCATGCTCCTTGTCTATGTTGTATGCTAGAGAAGGAAAAATGTATATAAAACCTACTTGAGACGTAATTTTTTTTTGCAGAAAGTTGTAACATAGAAATGACATGTTTGATAAAGCATCAAGACCAGTTTTCAATGTAGAATAAATAAGAAGTCTATCAAATAAAACAGTTGGGCAAATTGCATCCATACCATCACTTTGAAGCCCATTTTCATCCATACCATCACCCGTGTCTATGACAAACGGGCCCGGGCCCATATGTTAGTGACACGGGGTGGTGGTATGGATGAAAATGGGCTTTAAAGTGATGGTATAGATGCAATTTTTTGAAAACAGTTTGCAGTTTTCAACTCTAGAAGCACATCTCTGGGGTGATTTGCTAAAACCAACTAACTTTACCGATGTTGTGCTGGGCTCAGCCCCAGGCCGAAGCCCGGCCTGCGCAGCACAGTACAAGACCTCCAGGCACGCCCGCACCTTCTTTCTTCTCCAGCCCTAGCCGCGGCGCCGCCGAAGCCGCCTCCACCTCCTCCCCCCTTATCTCCCCTTCGACTGGCACTGGGTTGGCGTGGAGAGGAGATCCACCCGTACTTGGGACTGATTTGTCTTCTCGTTAGGTAAGTAACGTAACTTGCTTGGATGGATTTCTCCAGGAGTCGATGGATTCTGTTCCGGGGAATCGTGTAAATTGTGCGAGCAATCAGATCCAAAATCGTTCTATTTCTCCGGCAGTTAGTAGAAGATTTCTTTGCTGCGTGGTGGAGAACTGGTGCAACCCGTCCATCCGTGCTTAAAGTTCGATTTGATTACGCTCTTCTTCTTTAGCGCGCGTAAGCTCGATTGATCTCGGCTGACGCCATAGGAATTGAGGGTCCAAGGTGTGGTTGCAGATAATTTTCCAAATAAAAGTTGGGGGGTTCAGCTGAATCACCTTACCACTCGCCAGTCTTCCCCTGCTAAAATATGTGTGGAATTTATATGGATGAATTCTTCTGGAGTACAGCTTGCTAAGACTGCTCCTCGAAAATGGATCTAAGATCCGTGGGGTAGAGGGTATAGGAGTTGCCTGGGAAATTTCTGGGCTTAGGAACATATATATTCATAATGTTGTTGCCTTGTTGACTATGAACAACAATGATTAAATCACGAGCTTGTTTCTCCAGCCAAATTTCAGCAAGAGGCATGGATGATGGGTGTAGTTTGACTGGGAAACAGATGAACAGTACTTTCAATCACATCGTAGTATGTCTGGTCAGCTGTACCCCATCTTTTTGTCTGAAATTGCATGGTTACCTTACCAGCCGCAGCCTGGACTCTCTATAAGTTGCTACTGCTTGTTCTTGTCTTTGTACATGCTAATGCAAGTTTTATGTAAAGCAACTTTCTTCTACAAACCTTTTCCATATTTTGGCATAAATATAAATATACACACAGTAAAATGGATTCTTCTGTAAATGTAAAAAGCATCCCTATTAGGTATATACCTTAAAATTGCTTGCTAATGCAATACAAGTCCTCTTTTTCTCACATTGTAATAATAAACCAAGCCAATAGCATTGGCTCTTCAGGTATGCTGTTGATCACGAAAGTGATTCAGAAATGCTCTTAATTTTACATCATTAATTGATCTGATCATCTATGCCTGTTTCACTTGAATAACATTTCTGTACGTGGTGATAAAGATGTAGCTTAATTATCTTTGTGCTGTGTGTTTCTGCAAACATGGAAGTTGGATAGTTATGCTGTAGATGTTTTGTGAAGAAGCACAAAGCAAAATCTTATCTCGAGGATAGATGGTGATACTTAGGACTGTTCACAAAGAATTTGTTATGTTTTCAACATGAAAACTGAAAATATCCACCTTCCCTGATATTACATTAATAGGTGCAATTGGCTGCATATCAAGTTATTGACATTACGCTTTCTTCCAATATTGATAGTTAAATGGCAGCAGGTACTGTTGTAATTCTATTTGTTAAAGTGTTAGGTTAGCTTCTTGTTCACACTTGGGCTTATGTTTCACTTGAAAACATCTTTTCATTCAGTATTATTGTATATGTTCATCAAGGGCAATCAGGTGTCATCGAACTTCATCGGAACTTTTACATCTGTATACTGTTCTCATGCATGTCCTACTGCTGGCTAGATGCATCATAAGATACAGCACTAAACAAGCAAGCACTCAGATACCTTCTAGTTATCATGTACTGGTCCATTGAAATATTGAGTATTTTAATAATTTTATTAACTAATAAATGATGACTTCCTTTTCCTTTTTCCCTCTTGTCTCTTTTGAAAAAAGTCTTCCCATAAAATCAACATGATAGATGACCATAGTGTGCTGTACCTCAATTTTTCCTTTCTAGCTTATGTATTTTAGGGTCTTGTTGGCTATATCATATCTAGTATATGCTCACCCTTTCTGCAAGTTGCTGTGGAATTCAAAGCATATTATTGAACAACAAAAAGAAATGATGTTAGCAATACACAATTATGAACATTTGAGAGTGGGTGATTCTTAAAAAAAAAAAATCAAGATCATACTTATATATCAGTCACAGTAATGTAGGCATGAGACTTTTTGAATAGGTAGGTGCCATTTCTTTGATCTTATCCTACTGGAGAAATGCAGAAATCTATTTATATATTATGAAATTGAGAAAATTGTACCAAAATACTTTAACACATTGGTCTCTTATTTTTCATTCTGCAAGCTTAACATAGTCGCCTATCTGTCTTCTCTGAGAAATATTAGTAATTGATACATGGAGTTTTTAGTAAGCCAAAACATAAACCGATGCAAATCAAATTCTGGCAACCTTTCCATTTAGTTTATCAGTTGTACTGTTGTACATCTAAATGAACTCGTAACTAGTGATCTTTTGTAAACGTGCTTTTGAGTGTATTGATTACTAGATAATGAACTATCCCAGTCAGTGACTACTAATATTTGCAATGCTTATTATGATGCTATTGTTTGTGTGCGCTACTGTGCTATACTGCTACCCATGTTCCCTTCCCCCCCCCCCCCTTTCTTTTTCTAAGTCATTTTCCCAGATTATGCCATCATTAATTATCTTTCTTTTCCAGTACCCTCATGAGTATAACCCTGATGGATATGGTTGTTACAAACTTGCAATGGTCATATACCTGTATTTATGGAGATTTTGAGACACAAAAATCCTTAGATAAAAAATAGCTTTTTACTTACTAGTAAGATGGATCTCATCAACTAACTGAAGTATTGATTTCACTAAATTATCTGAAGACTGTGATGACTGCTTGATTCTCATTGATTCATATCTCTCTCGCACAGCATGCACAATTTGCTGTTTTCAGTTATGTTTTGATAATATTTATATTCTTACTCTCTTGCCAACATTCTAATTATCCTTTGTTAGGCCTATACATGGCAGGAAGACACCGTGCACCTCGCCAATACTATGATGAGCCTCGAGGATTTCGTGATGGCCCACCTCCTCCACTTGCACGAGCAAGGCCTCTCTCTCCGCGTCGCTTGGAGGATGAATTGTCTAGCCGTCATGCTGAGATGCGCAGAATCCGTGAAGACAACCAGCGTCTGGCGGATGAGATTGTTGGTCTCAGGCAAACAATGCCTCATTTGAAAGAAGATCTCCATGCCTCAAGTCAGGCTATACCTAAGCTCCGTGCAGAGAAAGAACTTGAATCGAGGGAGTTGACTCAGAGGAACCTGAAGCTGGAAGCTGAGCTACGTGCCTTAGAACCCCTTAGGCAAGATGCTTTGCATCTGCGATCTGAAGCAGGTAAACTACAGTCTTTGAGGCAAGAGTTGGCTGCAAAGGTTCAGGGTCTGTCAAAAGAGCTTGATCATCAGAAGTCTGAAAGGCAGAAAATACCTGCTATGATAGCTGAACGTGATGCTCTGCGGCATGAACTGATCCAGACTAGGTATTGAGCAATTATGGTTTTGTCTTTCTTCTATAATGAATGCAGCATATTGATACTCTTGATGGATCATGTGTTAACACTGATTGCTGCCTCCAAGTGGTCTTTTAAATCAATGTCTCACTGCTACTTTTTTTTTGTCTTTTTGTTGAGTAGAAAGTAGAAGAGCAGCTAACTAATGTTATCATTGTAGGGCGGCACTTGAGTACGAGAAGAAGGCAAATCCAGAGCTGACAGCACAGGTGCAGGCAATGGAGAAAGATCTTGTAGCTATGGCTCAGGAGGCTGAGAAGCTGAGGGCTGATATTGCGAAGAGAAGTGCACCTAGTAAGCCCCCCCCCCCACCCACTTGCATGTACTTTACTGAGATATTGCAGTTAATCCTATAACTTAGCTCACTTCTAGGTTTCAGCAGCCACGGAACTTACGGAGCACCTTTGTCGACTCCTGTTATGGGTTTGCAAGGCATCTATGATGGTGGCTATGCTTCAATTGGGAGTCGCTATGGCACTGGGCCCTGGGGATCGCATGATCCCCATGGTTATCCGCGCCAGTGATTGGACTTCTGATCCTCGTTCGTCCCTTGACAGTGCCCTATCTTCATAAGCTGTTGGGTTCTGACTGTGACAAAGCTTCTCTTTGTAGTAAAATTTGTGGTCCACCATTGCTATCTTTGCTGGCCAATACACAGCACTATACCAGCTCGTGTTATCATAGTACATCGCGTCAGAAAATATAATCCAGTCTCAAAATTATATATATAATATCAAGGAGTTGCTTATTATTTACCGTTAGCTCCCCCCCCCCCCTCCCCACACGAGCCTCATTCTTATCCAAAGGATACTCTGCCCGGAGGTGGCAAAAATCCAGGTGCTCCTGCCGGCAAGGCTGCCCGGCCATGTTTGGCGGTGATGTTGGCGGTGTGGTGCAGAGTATGCGGAGAAGTGGCTGATGAGCTTGTGGTTTTACGGTGAGTGGATCTGAGCTCCACTTCTACCGTCTTCTGGTGATCTGCTTAGGTCCGGGATCAAAGAAACACGGGGTGTGTCCCCGACCGATGGATATCCTCTGTGTTCTTGTTTCTCGTTTTCGGGACACTACTGCAGCTCTCTTCAAAGCCTTGGTGTGATGATGTTTCTCTTGATCCCGGTTTAGTGTTTGCAGCCATCTTGGTGCTCCGACATTTGGCCAGACTGCGGGGAGTTCGGGGAGACACTGCATCTCCGGCAAGCACAGGGTCTCAAGGGACACGTTTGTATTTCTTCTTTTTTTTCTGTGTTAGTAGGTTAGAACAGATGTTTCCTTTCTATCCTTTTGTGTATGAGTTTGTATTTTATCTTTGTACGTTTTCCTTACCTTATAATACAGCCTTTTTAAAAAAAATAAGAAAGAAAAGGAGTTGCTTATTCTGCACTGCAAAACTCAGTAAATTGGTCGTACGCAAAATCTGCAATGAGTGACGTGATGATCTTTTTCCTGCACTGAGAAATTCGTTCCGTATTGCCAGGTCCATTAGTGAGGGGTGCAGATGAGATGTTTCTGCTATGAGTGTTCATAATAACCATATTTGAATAGCGTATATATTTGGAAACGGTTCTGTCGTTTGGTCTCGTCTGTGGATGCAGCTTGATAACATGCAATGGCTTATTTGAGCAGTGTTTAGTAGGGCTTCAGATTTAAGATTTATGATAGATTTGGACGAAGCCCCCTCAAACAAGGTGACTACGATTTTGTGGAGCATTATGGTCTGTAGATCTCCTTAGTTACTTATGCTTATGGAGCGGTCAAAACATTAACTTTAAATATAGACTTGTCTCTATAACAACAGCAGCAGCCTTCTGTTCTAAGAAAGTTAAGATAAATTAGAGATAAAAGTCATAAAGATCCAACAAAAAAGATAATGAAAAAATAATGATAATAAAGTTACCAGTAATGGTCTATCGGGTTGATGTGATATTTCTTGCTTTTGCAATCGATCTGCTCCACTATAAATATGTAAAACAAATTTTAAGCTATAACTCTGCCAAACAGCTTATGAGTTTAGTGTTATAAAGTCAAATGACCTCTTGTGGTATACTGGTATGCTTGACACGATAGCTTTGGTTTCTGGATGCGTTATGCCTGAGTAAATAGAAATATGGATCGAGCCCTTTTAAGTTCCAAGTGATGTTCCGGTAGGAATGCAGGATAGTAGTACTGCATTAGAAAATTGGTAGGAGGTAGGAAGTAGGGAATATAAAGTAATTGTTTGTATAGATTTATGGGGGTATTTATATATTTATACATGCTGAAACATAATAAAATAATATGTCTATTGGGGAGATATCCTTTCCTAATAGACACAATTCCTGATAGTTGATACATAATTATTCACATAACTAGCACCAAAAGGTGTCTATTCAATCAATTATTCTAGCTATAAACTTCTACCATATGAGAAAATATGAGGAGAAAATAATATATTAATATACCATTAAAACTTCTTTAAAACCTAATAAAAATATAAGGAGAAAATGATATGCCATATATTGGTTATTGCTTCATTGAAGCTTATATGAGGAACTTAGATAAGAAAAACTAATTGGTGATCTTAGAAAACATAATTATGATCTATGGATCATATTAAAACCTCTGAAAACCTCTTAAAAAAGAGAGGAATAAGATAAATATTGCCTCATTATAAAATCATATGAGAAAACCTTAAAAGAAAAACCTATAAACGAGTTTAGAGAATAATATGTATGATCTATGGATCAAATATGTCTTTGATATCTCCTTTAAAAACCCTGATAGGGAAAATAGAATATGATATGTATTCTTGTGTAGATATTGCCTCATTAAAACCTTTTATGAGAAATATCATGAGTAAAACTTATATAGAAAAAAGAGTACAATATGATGTATGAACATGTTAAAATTAGAGAAGACTCTCTCTGATCCTTGTAAGTCTCGAAGTTATTGCATATCAATACTATAGATATATTGGAATATCAAAGTTGGTAAAAGACTTTGAGAATAAATCTGCAAGATAATCGCAAAATTTAGTTTGCGAGATTTCTATCTCTTCATATTTTGCAATTCATGATGATAGAAGAATTTAGGGGTAATATGTTTGGTTATATTGCTCTTTATGTAACATGTTTGCATTTGAGTAATAAATGCAAAATTATATTCATAGATAATGGTTAGTGATTCAATAGAATAAATACCATATGACTGTTGTATGTTGATCATTTTGTGAAAGTCGTGCACATGTATGTGATATTTCAAAATGATAGGTGAAAGTAGCCACTAGAATCTGTTTTAATGACTCATATGAGAAGAATATATCTCTATCAAATCAGTTTGTGATTTAACGTTATGTGGATCAGCTATATAGCCAGTATCCGGATATCCCACTATGATCATATCCTGATTTTTTTGATAGAAAAATCTAGATCTTTAGTGCCATAAGATATCTGCGAATATTCTCTTTGAGTCCCACCTAGTGGTGTTGTTAGAGCTTTGCTATTTAAGTTAGCAAGTTATCTGCAAATACATTATCCGACATGTTGCGATTTGTAAGATACATGAGCACTTTGATGGCACTAAGATATAGAACTTTAGGTTCAATATTTTTTCATCGTCAACCCAATATATAAATGGATTTTGATTCATATTTAGGGATTGAAGGACTATAAGTGTTTTGATGGATATTATTATCTAATATCATTTGGATATTGGTGGACTGATGGATAAATATTACTGAAGGAATATGCTCAAGTTATAGACTTAAGCAAAATTTAGTTTTAACCAAATCATTCATCTCAAACTCCGTCATAAGATGATTACATACTTTGTCGTGTGTGGTTTGAAGATGATATAAAATCCAATTGGGATTTCATGAAAACACATATGCAATCGTTGTATTATGAGTAAACCTTCTGTGAAAGAAACTCATTTAGTCAGTTGTACCACAATCAACTAACTGTTTGAAGTCATGTAGTGACTTAAGTTGTACACAATATATATTGCGATTTATATTTAGATTCAGAATACGAAGTCCATTAGAGACTTATATGTCTGAATCTATCCAATTCATTTGATCTAACAATGATATTGAATATGAGAACATAATTTTCTCACATACCATGAGGTATATAGCATTGTAATTGATGCCTGGTCTCCATATGAACCCTTGTGCTACAAGCATCGCTATTTCACCACCTTATGAAATAAAAATTGATTTTGTTTCTGTAGGGAAGACATTATGTTGTTGAGCAAAAGCGATTTTCCTTAATTACCACCTTTGGTTTGACCAAGTTGATTGCTGAAGCGCTTTACCTAGGACTTTTGGTCTAAATCTAGTTGAAGGTGTAAGGCCATTTTGAGGAGAAATATATGTCGATAATCTGTAGTCTTTAGTATTGATTAATTCTATAGAATCAATATAGTTTGTAAAAATATTATCCTGTTTAACTCCATATATTTCCTAAAACAATAGAGTTAGGGTGTTCTCGTGACCCAACGCTTAAATTTGTGTACATATTTGTGATGGGTATTTAGATGTTGAACATCTATAGATATTTGGATAGTAAATATATGTAAGGTGTCTATTAACTTGATGTTGATTTGCATTTACTACCTTGGAGGATGTTCTCCCTTTGTTTCTGATAATGCTTGCAAGTTTCCCTTGTGATCATACTTCTTCCCTCTTATTTTGGTTTGGAAGTAGAGTGGTTTTATTAGGTACCTCCACTCTTTTTGGTATATTAATAGTGGGAATTGGATTTAATGACACTTTTATGATGAGTAAACGTATATGATTGATTATTGCAATATGTTGTAAATGCAAGGTATCTGAATAAGAGTTTAGATCTCTAGTACGTGGATATGTGGACTGAATATGAATGTGCATGACATTCTCTTATGATTCCTGGTGTTCTTTGTGGTATTAATCTCCCCCTAATACCTAGAATTGTTCTCAAAATGTTTTAAGCATACTGACAATGAATAATTCCCGTGTGAGGAACTCGAGGTATTATACTGACAATGCTGTACGAGGGTGATATCGGTGCGTACAGAATGTAACCGATTCGTAGATGAGAAATACTTGGTTGAGGTCAAATTTTCAAGTATTAACTACAACGGAGGGAGTCGTATAATTGCAGTTGGATGAATTTGGTTTAATAATGTGGTGTGTAAAGCCGTATGTCACTAACAAGATGTTAGAAAATTACAATTCTTTGGTTGGTCATGTAGATGAATTGATTCTCTCGATAAGAAGCTAGACCATTATGAATGTGCACATAGAGTACTTAATACAGTAGTGCCCAAAGCCAAACAATAATTGAATGCACGTTAAGGAACGACTTATCCATGGGAATGGATTTGATCTTGTGTTCAGGATAATTTGCTCTAATATTAATTATTTGAGCAACGAGTTTGACAAAAATGTGGTGCCTTATGTATAAGTGACACATGTGAGACTATTTTAAAGATGCATCAATCAGCACTATAGAGTATCTAGATGTTCCGTAAAATTAATGAATAGAGCCACATGTATATTCTTGAATGTGTTCTAAGAAAATGGGAGGCGCATTATGAATTTTAAGATAAGAATGCCTTAAAATTAAATTTCCTGTGACAAATACGGTGCACATAAATCTTAAGATTTTGGGAATACTATGACCAATAGAATTGTCAATAATTTTTATCATCATCTCTAAGGTACCAAGGTAATCATAGCAAGTCTTTATTTGATCAAGATAGAAAAATTATTTTATACATAATATATTATACGGGTTTGATGTATATATAGTACAATCCAGATGGTATATGGGAAAGCTTGCTATATCCGTTATTTTGATTAAGAGGAGAAGTTCCTTTTTGTTGCCATCATGTGTTTCAATATGAAAACCATTATAACGGATATCTCTATAATTTAGTAAGGTACGGGTTGAATAAGGATATAATAGAGCATCATCGATTATAACTTCAGTACCCATAGGTAAAGTAGTTATAGCACGACTAGAGACAACAATCACTGTATCGCGTCTAACGATTGTCAAGATATTTTCTTGTCTCTTAGTAAGAGTTTGAAAATATTTTGGTTCCATGTAGTATAGAGTTTGTGGTACAACTGTTCACAAGGCACATTTCCTCTTTCATGGGATTAACTCTTGTAAAAATCTATATATAGAATTGAAAATTTTAATATTAAATTCTTTATCAGATATATAGAATACATACAAACTTTATTTAGTGTTATAAGTGCTGATATAATATTGTATTGCAATACTTAATGGGACGTAGATAACATGGTATCTAAGAAATTGGGAGACTAGTTAAGATCTCCAAGCATGTTGTGTGAAGCAAATTTAACAAATATATTTTCCGTGCTCATTAGATCTTTGGGCTGCAGAAGAATCTGGTTGTTACTTGTTCTTGTAGAACTTATTGTGAACAACTAGCCTCCTTGGTGAAGTTAGTTTGAAGTTTGAAGTATGCCTCATATCTTTGTCCTCGAGCAGGTTGGTTGCATCCAACAGATTGTAAATATAGATCAACTAAATGTTTCAGGGTGCAGCATTTCTTAGTGAAGTGCTTGTAGCATCCATACTTGTGACAAATAATAGATTTGTCATGTTTGGGTTTATAAATGCATTTTTCTTAATCCGGTGCATAGGGCTTCTGCCTTTTGTTGCGTTGTATTTACCATTGAAGTTCTTTGGATGGCTTTTAAAGAAGGCCATTGAACTTGTTGCTATTCTGGACATTAGCATATACTTCAGGTAAAGGAGCAACACCGATTGAACGCTGATGATAATTCCTTAAAAGGAGTTAGTCATGTTTTTCGATCTGAAGTAATATGTGAATTAAGTCAGAATAAACTTGGTATTCTCTCGCACAATATTATTATTGTAAGATCTTATCTGCGGGAAGCATAATGGATAAAGTTTTATCTATCTTTTCTACATTTGTAGGTTTTTTTTCGAAAAAAATACAATTTTTAGTAGATTTTATGAACAACATGATTGTATTCTCCAATGGACTTAAAGTCCTGGAGTCGGAGATGTGTCCATTCAGGACTTACATCGGGTAGAATGACTGTCTTCTGCTATTCATATATGGTTTTAAGGGCTAGCCATAGAGTATCATCCATCAAATACTCAGATTTAAGATCCGGATGGATATGGTGCCTTATTATGTATCAAGCTCCATATTTTACTTGATCTAGTAGTGGTGGATCTTTCTCTTGGGGAGGTTGGAGTGCCGCCACTATTCCGCAGGACATAAGATTGACCTTGAAGTCCATTGCTCATGTTAAATAATTGTGACCATCAAGCGTGAGTTAATCGAACTCTTTTTCGATCATTGTATTCTACATGGATTTGACCATAGATTTGATTAATTTACTGTAGGTAAATTAAAAAAATCATCATGATAATGTTATAATAATGATGCAAAATATGTAAAGTCGGACTTGAATTACATAGTGTAGACTTCAGATTGTGTAGTTAACACGTTGAAAATAATAAAAAAATGGTGTAGATCTCGCAGTAGTATGAGGCATAATCTGACATTTGTCAGTAGATGCCTATGTTCCGATTACCTTGTATTATGCTAAATATAATATTTGGAAGAACACATTGACGGTAATCATTAAGTCAAGATGATAAAATGTAGACCTCATAGTAATGGTAGATAATATGTAAATATGCAGTAGATTCCATTGTTCCATTACCTTGTGTATCGCAAATATTAAATGGAGGTAATCACTAAAATTCTGCATTAAAGTCCCCTTTTAATTAAGCGCTTTGTGCTTGTATGAAGCAATGGGCTTAAATCAAAATATGAGTGCAGAAAGAATGAAATTGCAATATAAAAGTAAATTGTAAGAATTTAAAAGTATGTAAAGGTAAAGACATGTTTTTGGAATGCGGGGACATGAACACATTGAACATGTTGCAAATCTAGTACTCATTTGATCTAGAAATATTTTTTCATAAAAGTACATAAATGAATACAATTATAAATAATTACATGGGCTATAATAGAAATAATACACACAATACTATTTATATGGACTATTTATTGAGACCTCAGGGGCCTAAATAGAAATAGCCAGCAATTGATATTTTTTATATAAACATGTAAATATGTAGAAAGCCGAGGGCTATTATGCAAAATGGCAAAAAGCCTGCTGCATGTTGGCCTGGCCAAGTGGGCTAAGCCAACCTGGGCTGCAACCCTGGTGGCCTTATGGCCCAAAGCCCAGTCAGGCTCCCCCCGCCATATAAAAGGGGAAGGAGGCAGGGGTTAAGGTTCAACCCTAATCACACGCCCCCTCTCCACTATGCTAGCCACCGCCGGTTGGGCCGCCAGTCGTCGGAGCCGGGTTGTCCGCCAGAGATGGGTCGACCGCCGTGTCGGGGTTATGCTGGAGGGTCGCATCAGCCATGTCGGTCGCGTTGCCACGACGGAGAGCCAGCCTCCTCCTGTGTGCCGCCTGTTGATGGAGCGGCCGCCGTGAATCACCGTGAAGCTGACCTTGCTGGTGCAATGGAGGAGGTGGTGGGCTGGAGGCATAGGAGGGGTCGTGGGGGCAGCCGCAAGAGGTGCCTTCGAGGATCCATAACCTGCAGAGTCGGGGCTGTTGACGCTTGGAGGAGGTGCTAGTGCGAAGTGCATGGACTGAGGGCCTCGGTGTCCTACGTGGATTCGGAGGGTCCAACATGGAGGAGGAGTGTCCGGTGGCAGCGTTGAAGCATCAGTGACATCGGTGGTGGGAACGGGGATGGGGTCCGAGTCCGGTAGAGCGGCATAATACGGGGGGACTCCACGACGTGCAATCATGGTGCCTCATGGGTTGATGAATTGAGTTGCGCTCTGCAGTGGGAGTTCCTCGGAAACGGTGAAGCCAGGTGGAGGTGTCCCAGAGCGAGGGCCCACACCGGGGCCAAAACCCGTTGATGTGCCACTACCAAAGGCGATGCTGCTGCTGTGCAATCGCACCACCGTAGAGGCGATGCGCCTAGGGCGGCTTGGCTTGCGTGGTGAGGCCATGACTGTCAACGGTGTCGGAGAGGGAGGTCTCAGCGCGATGGTAGCCACCAGTGGAGGTGTTGGCTTAGCTGTACGGATGGTCGGGCTCCGGGTGAACTACGCAAGGCCGTGGGTGGGGTACCATCCAAGGACGCACGGAGGCTGAGGGTGAAGGATAGCGCCATCGTCCGCTATGGTCGGTGAGCGGATTGATCCAGTGTCGTTTGTGCCGACGCAAGGATGGCGGATGGGGCGAGGACCATGGTGACAATGTCCCTGGAAGAAGCGTTCGGGACCGTGGTTGAAGCAGTGTCCACAGCGTCCGTGACCAAGGAGGAAGCAACGGCCATGGCGTCCTCTACCATGGTGAAAGTGGTGTCGACAGCAGCCACGTCCCTGGGCGATCGGAAGACCATGACCATGTTGTATCCAGTGTAGGTGTCGACAACATCCCTCGTGCAGAGCATGAAGAATGGCAGTGGCCAATCCCACTGGAAGAGAAGATAAGCGTGGATGAACCATGGCTTACCCTGGGAGATTGAGGCCTGCGTGCATCTTTTCTTTCTTCTTCTTGCCGATCAGTGGTAGAACAAGTGTGTGATAAAACCTATACTACTTCGAGTGCCTCGCTATCGGACTTATAAGGTGCTGGGCATTGTAAGTTTCTACAACCTCAATAGGAGCTATAGGATCGCGTCAGTCGTGAACTTAATTTTTCTTTGCCAAAATCTAAATGAAATGCATATTTTCTATGCTTATTGGCCTTTGTATGAATTCTAGTTTGCTTATGACAATTCATCCATATATAGAACCTTTTGGTCATAAAAAATACATGCATGTTAAATATTCGGTAGAAACCATCTTCCGAAAAAAGAAACCCTTTCTTTCCTTCCAGTCCACCACAATCAACTGTGTAGATAATTTTTTGGCTTTCTCTCTAATGAACATGGTAATGGAGGCTATTTTTCTCTTCTTTTCCTAATAATAAAAGCTTTATTGACTCTCATCATTATATGGGTGGTCAAGTACTAAATCGGCACGCGTGAATGTGTCTGTGATAATAGCGAGTGGTCAAGTACTAAGGGTCTGTTTGTTTGGGCTTTTTCTTTTGGACTTTTCTAAAAAGCTATTCTTTTGGTTTATCTAAAAAGTTATTTTTAGAAATAGGTTGTTGGCTTCTACAATAAATTTTTGGCTTCTCAGCACATAACTTCTCAAAAAAGCATCTCTTAGCGAGCTTCTCGGTTTTAGTTCATTTTTTTCATAAGCAGGTTTCTAACTTCTCCAGAACCCCATTTGTTATAGCTTCTGGTTTCGTACAGTAGCATAAGCAGAACTAAAAGCAAAAAACAAACAGGGCTTAAGTATTATGTTGCATATCTGCATGGGTGATGTAGTAACCAAGGAGGCATTCGAGTGAGCCATTGGTAACATTTGTAACCAAGGTGTCATGTTTCATGGATGAAATGTTAGAATTCAAAGTAATACTAGTTATATGTTCATTGATTGAAGTGCATCTCTTTGTCATCCATGAGCATAATTAATTGTGTATGGACCTAATTAACAAGATCTTGTTCATAGAATGGAAGGACCAAGATGGATGTAGCCAGTTCTGTGGAGCACCCTTTAAGCACCCCACTCTACTTCCGGTAGTGCAACGAGTTAAAAACCTAGCAAAGAGCATGACATTCATACTTCTCAACAAGAGAGATGCATACACAAACAACAAGGACTTAAAAAAATATTGGAGAGCCATTTCATCAAGCATATTCCATTTTAGTATTAGCTAATGATGGCAACAACAAAGATATATGTTTGAGAGTGAGATAAATCAAGGAACCTCATATATGCATTATTTTCATATAAAAGTGTTGATATTGTGTAGGATCCCTAGTAAAAAAATATCATGTGTAGTGTAAGGAATAAATTTATACCATATTTGTGCATGGGGGTATGACCTTTATTTTCCGAGTTCGTCTCCTTATAATGTGACTTAGATTCCACTTATGTCTAAGTCACTTTTTTAGCCATTGGATCACAATCCAACAGCAACAAAAACTAGTGGTCTAAATCATCATCAAGGTTCACTAGACGTGAGCTAACCAGTTAATGGGGGCATTTTTATTGGGAGATTTGTGCAGCAATATGTTACAGTGCTTTTTTGGGTCAAATGTGCCCAGTTTGTGGGACCATTTAATGGGCTGTTTGTGATATTTTTGGGCCCGTTTTTGTGGGCTGTTTTGTTTTGTCACATTTTTGGGCTGTTTGTAGCCACTTCACACACGCAGACAAAATATAGTTATAAATTTAAACAAATTACACTTTCATTAACAATAATTGGAGCACTGATAAAATTACTTAACACTAAGATCTACAGCTACAAATCTTAATAAAAACTTTATAAATTCTTAATCACAAATGGGTCTGATTGTTACTTATTAAAAACTTATCCAAACTAACACTAATATTAAAACATAACCAGAACAAATAAAAACAAAATGATATGTGTTTAATTTCTATGGAATGAATTGAACATATGACTTCGGTTCAGTATTCTTTACATTGGATAGGATACAGATCAAACCCAGATGGACAAATTTCAGAGCACTTGCTTACAAAAGACAAGCAGCTTGAAACCACATTTTACTTTTACTGATCAACCATATCATATAATGTTTTATACAAGTAACAATATGATACAAATAGATAACAGCACAAAGGATTAAATGGTACATAAATTTCTTTATAATTAAGACCATCATTTCCCAAATCACCCTTAATGAAAGAAATAGAGCTCAAGAAGGCAAGGTTTCCGATGGCCTGAGATGGCTTGGATTATAAAGTTTTCAAATGAATTTGGTGAACCCCTACACAAGAAACATACTTTGATGGGAACCTTCTCGTAATTCCATAATTAAAAGCTTTAGATTCAGTTAACTAGAACTAGATAAAATTACACCTGACAAACTATAAAATTATAGTATATAACATAATATAAAGATTATTTCTAAACCGTGCAAATAAGAAGTATGGCATTATTGAACCCCCACAAAGCACAAATACAAATGATTGCTCAGAAACTTTAAAACTGAAACTAAAGACAAATGCAATTTCTAACCATTTCTAACCTGAACAATGACAAATGTTAGCCTCAGTGAACCCTTACAAGTTACAGATACATAAGTGATTCTATGGAGGACATATACAAAAGTTGGCAGGCACTAGTAAAGTTATTTTCTATTTTCTTTTGGCACTGCATAAGTTTATAAATACCTTCTAATGATAGTATATAATGGAAATGATATCTAGGAGAAATTAAACAACAAACACAAAATTACAATTCTTATCATCTGAAATTACAGAAGTCCTAGCTGTGTAATATTTATCTACATTAACGTTGAGTTCTCTGTAGCTGAGCTTCCATTATATTGTGCAACAAAGCCCGTTCCAAAAAGAAAATATTGTGCAACAAAGGGACACAAGAAATTATATACATATGGTTACTACAAGGACATACCTAGAAACAAAAAAAAATGGAGTATATCTGAAACGGAAAAAAATACCACAAATGTCAACTTGTGATTTTTTTCAGAAACAAATTTCTGATGCTGACAGATCAGCATTGCTCAGACCACCAGCCAATCCCAAAAGGGTATTTTACCTCTAGAACAACACTGCTAACCAGTAACTAACATATTTATGCCTCTTTGGGCTCCCCTAGAAACAAATTGCAGAAAATGAACAACACAATGAGAGAATTTACCAAGACAACCAGAGCAATTAACTGATAAGGCTACATCAAGATTTAGAGCACAAATAAACGTCGGACAAGCATAGACAAGCACAGCACAAACTAACGCCAAGCACTTCCTGACCAATATAATTAATGATGTATGGACCTAATTAATAAGACCTTGTTCATATAATGGAAGGAACAAGATGGATGTAGCCAGTTCTGTGCAGTGCTACATGAAGGAGCACAATGTCAATCAGGGGCGGGTTCAACTGGGGGCTTGAGCCCCCTACCCTGAAAACATGTGAGAACCCCTAAGCCCCCCCCCCCCTTTTCCCCTACAATTTTTAGGTATGGAAGAGTAAGAAGAGAAGAAGAGGAAGGACAGAAAAGAGAAGAGAGGAAGGAGGAAGAAGAAGTTGAGCCCTCCTAAATTTGACTCTAGATCCGTCACTTATGTCAATAGTGAGGTTGCCTTGTCAAGATAGCCTCCTTTGTTGAAGATGCATGGAAAACCATAAATCAAGCACCCCACTCTACTTCCGGTTGTGCGACAAGTTACCAACATAGCAAAGAGCATGACATTCATATTACTCGACAAGAGAGATGCGTACCCAAACTTTAGTTGAATCTTGTGTGTCTCTTCTCTATCCTACCCAAACTTACTTAGGATAAAGATTTTATTATTGTTGTTGTCGTCGTCATCATCATTGTAAAGGGACACAAACAGTTATATACATATGATTACTACAACGACATACCTAGAAACAAAAAAATGGAGTCTATCTGTAATGGAAAAAAAAATGCTGCAAATGTCAACTTGTGATTTTTCAGAGACAAATTTCTGATGCTGACAGATCAGCACTGCTCACTAGTAATTGACTGGTCACCAGCCAATGCCAAATAGGCATTTTGCCTCCAGAACGGCACTGCTCACCAGTAACTGACTTATTTATGCCTCTTTGGGCTCCCCTGCCAACAAATTGCAGAAAATGAACAACACAACGAGAGAATTAAACAGGAGCCAGGAATGAAAACATTACCTCACAGCCGAGACCCATCAGTGAGCTTGTAAGCTTCTGAGTCTCCCTGCTTTCCCCTTCTATCTCTCTATACTCACAGAGGAACATGGACAAACAAAGTGATCAATCAGCTTAAAGAGAGACTGCAATTGAAAAACAATCAAATCAACCTCGATTTGGATGAACCACAGACCAAATCATGAAGGGGACACCACCAAATCTATGCTACACAGGCGATGTTGGATTGGGGCTGAAAGGCTCCTTCGGGTCCGACAAAAGGATAGAACTGGCATGATTATATTTGGAAATCCGTGCCTCATTCACTGTTTGAGCCAACAAAAACGCGTGCTCTGTGGCATAATTTTTTCTTTTCTAAAATGGATCATGGAACATTACATTAAAGCTGGATCTACCAAGACAACCAGATACTAATAAGACTACATTAGGCTTTAAAGCACAAAAGAGTAAGGCCTTATTTGGTAGAGTTTTGAGAGCTGATTTTGCGCTAGAATCGCTCTCAGCACTGCTAAACGGGCTGGTCGGGGAGTGATTCTGCGCGGGAATCACTTCCTGTTTTGTATAGCGAGGTGGGAGCTGAAAAAATTAGTTTTCATCTGATTCCCGACTGATTCTCTTCAATTTCAACACAATATTCTCTCAGGAATCACTTCCACCACTAACATACTAAATAATTTTACAAATAGAATCACTTCCACCACAGAATCACTTATACCCTACTTCCACCACAGAATCAGAGCTCTACCAAATAGCCTCTAAACACCGGACAAGCATAGACATGCACGGCACGAACTGATGCCAAGCACTTTTTGACCTCCCGCTCCAGATGCGCACAGGCAACCACTATCATCTCTCAAGACTCCGACCGTTGGACACAGATCAAATACGGAGCCAATATTTGTATTTATATATAACCTACAGAGGAGAATAATTTTTTCTCTTATCAAAGACAACATCAGTTCTTTTCTCCGGCTTTCATAATAAAATATATATTTTGCCAATGGAAAGAATTGCTAGGCAGCAGATAAGCAAGCTCCCCAAATAGTGAACACTCTTGTGCTCCTAAACAGCAGTGTGGATGGTTGGCCTGGTGATGATCCTGGCGTTGGTGAGCAATGCCTAAATGAGCGTCACCAGCTCCCCACCACGGGCAATTGTTTCCTTATGCGCCTTGAGGTTGTCAGACGCAACAGCATGCAAGATCATCTGGGACCAGAACCTTGCCAGGACACCCCACCCCGTCTCCGCATCCTGCTCGTCCACCAGCTGCTTCCCCAACCTCACATCTTTCTTCACCACCTCATGCTGATCGGATCTTTCGGCCAGTAGTTCAATTATCTGGTCAAAATCCACTGACTTACGGCTCCAGATAGAGAGAAGATGGTCAGCATCTTTCCTGGCTGCTTTGAAATGTTTCTTGGACCATGCCTCGTCATCTGGCTGTGTAGAAACGTGAGACTCGGAGAGAATTGCGCAAGCGCCGCACATGGCACGCAGGGCAGGGTGCGCGACTTTATAGAAGCTCAAGCCAACAATTGTTGGTTAAGAAGATTCTAATCGGTTTGCAAAAGGAAAAGAAAAACAGAGGCAAATATACAACTACCAAAATAATATGGACATCTATACAAATTCTATTTTTAGAACCCGCCCACAATCATAGCGGGAGGATTTCGTACGCAAAGACTGGACCTAAAATCTGTGAACATCTGTGTTGGCAGCCCCCTTGGTCATCACATCAGTGAACTGGTGAGAGGAAGTGTGGGAAACCGTCTAAATAATATTCTAATTAACCACCAGGAGGATCATTATTCATAATCATAATCTTGATGATTAAACAGAATATCATCCCGATAGTCCCGACATGTGTTTTGTGCTCAAGATCGAAACACATGTCTTCCAACATTTAGCATCACAATATAGCTTAAGAAAGAGCAAGTAATTAATATTTATATTACAAATCTTTTACATGCAACCATTTCCAACAATTTACATCAAAAGACAACAACATATACGCAGCGAAAATATAAACCTATTCAACAAAAGAGAGTAGAGCCACATACCCTTAGACTCCACCCCAAAAGCACGACCTCCCAGAGTAGGATGCACTACTCTTGCCTGCCACCCTGATCGGCAGGTATGAAGTAGCCAAACAGCAGCTCTTCCTCACCAGCAGCACCTGAAAACGCAGGCATGAGTACGAAGGTACTCGCAAGACTTAAAACCATATATAGCATTGAGCCATTAGCAAGAAAAAACTATATTGTTAAGTTAAACATAAGTGGTAAGCAACTTGGACACATATATATGAGCAAATAACTTAACCAACAACAACATAACTCTACCCTACTATAACCAACTGAACATAAACAAATGGAAACCATTATGAACATACATGTAGCAAAGATCAACTCAACCATCTTCCACATATCCAACCATCAATGACAAGCGAAAACTCTACGACCAATGCAGATAGATAGAAGAATGCTCATGACCGAGAGCGCGGTATTTCAAAATATTTTTACACCCTGCAAGGGATACTTCTGGACCCACACGACACGAGGACCATACGGCTTGTGCCACCCGCTAAAGTGCACACAAGGGGTACTCATGTCAACCTTTCCCAATAAACCCCGATCATTTGAAACATGCATCGCTCGGCGCGATGGTACTAAAGCTACTTCCAGAGCAAACTAGTACCACTATAAGTCCACCCGCTCACACCGGCGATGTTCAAGCCCCAAATGACCACAGGTACAAAGGTATTCGGCTCGTCTTACCATTAGATCGGCATGTGGTGAGTACGGTAAGTGCTAAAGCCGACTATACCAATGATCGATGCTTAAATGACGCAAGCGGTCTATGGTGTCTGGTTTCCTCTTCTGACCTACCTAGGGGAACTCCACATCCGGGCAGGATAAACACCTCCTAGCACCGCCCACGTCTCGTCTCATATAACCATCATCAACCCATATCTAATATTGTGATCATTACGAAAGTAAGTAACGCCTATGCTCACGAACGATGAAACAATTCACCGCTCAATTTCTACCGAATGACCTATGCATTGCTAAGCATTTCGATTTAACTTGTAATCTAGACACCAACAACATACTCAAGATGACAAGGAAATGATGAACAACAATTCAAGATAGAAATAATGTATTCAACATAGGATCTACCCACTTGTACCCGATCTTGACTCGACACATGCAAGTATACATAAGCTTAGTTTATCAATTTTAGACTTTATTCAAATGAACAAAGGTGCAATATGCTTAGTTACTTATCTTGCTGCTCCGGTGACTGACTATAATTACCCAAACAACACTTGCAGAAAACCGGTAGGTTGGCATCGTTTTCAATCACGGGCGTCTCCCGTTCCGGCTCCTTGTTCACTAAAGAAGAGCGCATGCAATGATGAGCATGAGTGAAATGCAATAATGCATGCTACAATATACATATGATGAATTGCCATAAAGTATACCATATAAAGCATGAAAATATTATTTATAGCTAGAACAAGTCATAAGGAGACTAGAAAAATTGGTTTCGCTAATTTTGAACTTGTAGAGAATTAATGGAGAATTAATGAAGCCTCAACCTAATTAATTAATCTCAGAAATTTAATTAACTATTTAATGTCTAAGGATATTTTTAACAGATAGAGAAGATTATTATGAAGCTAAAAAAATTGGTTTCATAATTTTTAGAGCTCGTATGAATTAACTATGAATTTTATAAGCTATCAGCAAAGGTAGACAAACAGGAAAAACCTTTGATGAACAATAAATCCGGGTTATCCGGGTTGGGCCGAACACTCCGTGTTCTGGAGTCTTTGGGTGACCCTCCGGGCGAGGGTCCTCTGTCATCTTCAGCTGAAACCACCCGGATACTCCGGGTTGATCCGGATATTCCGGGTACCGGAGTCTCTGGGTAACTCTCCGGGAGGGGCTCTTTGTTATTTCTGGCCAGGTTCGTCCGGACCCTCCTGGTTGATCCGGATACTCCGGATTGCTCCAGAACAACCTTTTTGAGGGCAAAAATTTACCGGTTTAATTTGGGAGCCTCTCCAAACCAAAGGGGGACATTTTTGGGATAATTCATGGGTCTAGAATTCACTCATCAACCTAGCAATTTGATTCCTAACTCAAAACTCATCCAAATCCTTTAATTCACCCCAAAGCTCAGGAACACCATAACTTCATAACCTAAGCTCCAAACTCAAAATCGACCAACCAATCATGCATTCTTGCCATAGGAAACCTAAGAGACATACCCAAGATGGTTGTAGAGTTCGGTGATCCTCAAGTGATAGAGGAAATGGAGGAAATCGCCCGGGAGACGAAGAAATCCAGTGTTCCTCATGTTTCAACCCTAAACACGAAAAGATACCAAAATCGGCTTGAATCCTTTGGGAAAACGAAGAATTGGAGGGATGGATAGCTTATAAGCTAATGATTGTGTAGATACCACATGCATACCTTGATCTTGCTCCTAGAGAGAGAAATCCAAGGGAGAGTGAGAGAGCTTGAGAGGGAGTGAGAGAGAGGCGGCAGCAGCTGTGCTGCTCGGGTGGGGGAGTGGGGAGTGAGGGAGGAGAGAGAGGGAGCAGGTGGTGCTGCCCCTTTTGGTGGTTGGGATGGTGGAGCCACTTGTGAGGCCCATGTGTTGGAGAAAAGGGGTCCATTTTAACTGCGAATTCCATTCTTTTCTGTCATAAATTTCTTTCTCTTATACAATTAACTCAAAATGAAGTACTCTAGTGTGCCAAGATATTTTACATAAAATTTAATTATGACGCTAATGACGCATAATTAAGCTTAGTTACACGATTACGGAATTTGGGACGTGACAGGAAGGCACATGTAGAATGCGCACTTGACCAAGCGAGACCTTCTCGCGGATGAAGTGGATGTTGATCTCAATATGCTTGGTCTGTCGATGTTGAATGGGGTTGGACGACATGTATATAGCATTCGCATTATCGCGGTAGACGACTGTGATGGAGGTGAGTGGATGGTGAAGCTCTTGGAGTAGCTACCGAAGCCAACAACACTCAGCCACTACATGTGTGACTGCTCGGTATTTAGCCTCGACGCTCGAGCAAGAGGCTATCGTCTGCTATTTGGAGGACCAAGAGATCAAATTATCCCTGAGGTACACACAATATCTAGAAGTGGAGCGTCTGGAGTTGGGGCAGCCGACCCAATCAACATCGGAGTAGGTTGTCAGGGTCATTGGGGAACAACTGTTGAGGTGAAGACTGTAGTTGAGAGTGCCTTTGGCGTACCACAAAATCCGCTTGATGAGTGCAAGATGCGGCTCGCGTGGGTCATGCATGTAGAGGCACACCTACTAGACTGCATATGCCAAATCCGAACGAGTGTGGGTGAGATACTACAAGGCCCCAGCGAGGCTCCTATACTCTGTCGGATCTGGAATGGGTGCGCCATCCAATTCAAAGAGTTTGGCCCGAGAGGCAATTGGTGTATTGATGGAGTGATATTTGGTCATGTCAGTGCGATGGAGAAGATCAGCAGCATACTATTGTTGAGAAAGGAAGATACCACTCAAGGGGCGAATGATAGAGATGCCAAGGAAAAAATGGAGATTCCCCAGGCCAGTCATATAGAATTCAGAGTGCAGGAGAGCAATGATTTTTTGGTAGCAAGGAACTGGACGAGGCTGTGAGAATAATATTATCAATCTACATATGGAGGTAAGCAAGATGAGTACCATCTTGTAGGATGAAGAGAGAAACATCACAAACCGAGGAAGTGAAGCCTACAGTATAGATATGAGACGCAAAATGCTGGGACCACACACGAGGGGCTTGCTTAAGTCTGTAGAGGGATTTCTGAAGAAGACTGACATGCTCCAGAAAGGAAGCATCGACAAAACCAGACAATTGTTGGCAATATACTGTCTCATCAAGATTGCCATGAAGGAAGGCATTTTTGACGTCCAATTGGTGAATAGGCCAAGAGCGAGAGGCAGCAATGCTCATAACAACACGAATTGTGAAGGGCTTAACAACCAGGCTGTATGTCTCATCGAAGTCAATGTCAGGCTGTTGAGAATAGCTACAAACCACCCAACACTCTTTGTGATGAGCAAGAGAGCCGTCATAATGGAATTTATGTTTGAAGATCCATTTACTAGAAACAAGGTTAGCGCCCAAAGGACGAGGAAGGAGAGTCCAGGTGTTATTAGCCATGAGAGCCTGGTACTCATCGGATATCTAACGGCACCAATTGGCATTAGTAAGGGCACTCCTGTAGTTGTTAGGAAGAGGAGAAATAGAGGAGTTTCAGGACCAAAAGGTTGAGACGATCAACAGGTTTGATAATACCGACAACGACACGAGTCACCATGTGGTGGGGGCCGGACTGAGGATGAGGAACCGCACCGACCAGGGGTACAACGGGTACCTCTATGACAACCAGTAGAGGCGGGATGCTGATCCATGGTGGTGTAGCGCTGGCTAAAGGTACAAGTACCTCTACGATAGTCATTAGGTGATGATGAGGAGAGGTGGTTGGAGGCATGATCGCCTCTACGACAGCTGGCTGGAGGCATGATCGCCTCTGCGACAGTCAGCATATGGAGATGAGGAGAGCCAGTCGAATGTGTGAATGCCTCTACGACAACTGGCGCTATGGTCCACGGGGCAGAAGCTGCGAAAGATGGAAGGAACTACATGTCATCTGTGTGCAGTTCTTCCAGGTGTGCTGAAGGAACAAATGATGGTTGTCGTGGCTATGAGGTAGGGAGTAGTGTCATAGCACCCTGACCATGTGTCGCAGGGCACGATGATGGGAATATGCCAAGAAAATCCAAAGAATCACTAGCTGATTTATTTTGAGTGGCAAAAGGAAACACATACTCAAAAAATGACATGCCGCGATATGATGACTTGGTTGGTTTCAAGGTCAAGGCAAAAATAACCCTTGTGAGACATCAGATAACCGAGAAAGACACAAGCGGCTAAGTGAGGTGAGAGTTTGTGAGTGGAGGTTGCGGACATGTTTGGGTTGCATAGGGAACCTAACACGCAGAGGTGGGAATAAGCTAGCGGCTTTTGATGGAGATACCGGAAGGGAGTGGAATCATGGATGGTGGACAACGGACTATGATTCAACAAATATGTTGCCAAGCTGAGGGCCTCGACCCAATACTCTGGTGGCATATGTGCATGGATGTTAAGTGTGTGAATAATATTGTTGATAGTGTGAAGCGCACGTTCGACCTTGCCATTTTGCTGTGATGTGTAAGGGTAAGAGAGGAGCAATAAGATGCTATGACGGAGTAAGAAATCAGTGGTGGCATTGTTGATGAATTCAGTGACATTGTCCACTTGAATTATTTTCAATGGGATACCGAATTGAGTTTGAACATAGGAGTGAAAATGGATGATGGTGGCATGTACATTAGACTTTTGTTTAAGTGGAAAGGTCTAGCAATAATGAGTAAAATCATCAATAACCACTAGGT